>NC_040910.2:114062256-114362256 GCF_004126475.2 Phyllostomus discolor | reverse complement strand
TGTCGGTGCGACCAGCTCACGCGAGTGCTGGTCTCCGCGGGGACCTGCCCCACTCACCCTGAGCACCCCCCCCCATCCCCCACCCCAGGAGCTGCTGCTGGAGTTTGAATCCGAAACGCAGAAGCGGGAGCAGGCCTTCCGGCTGCACGCGGACAGCGTGAGCGGCGTGGTCTTGGCACATGAGCTCAAGGTAGCGGGCGCGTCCCCCGGGCAGGGGCCTGCGCTGGGGGGCGGGTCCCCACGAGGCTGCCCCCTCTGCAGGAGCACGGCGCTGCCAGGGCTTGGGGTGGGGGGCGCACACGCCTGGCCTCTGGCTCCAAGGCTCTGGTCTGCAGGGGTGGGCTCAGCAGGGGAGGCGGAAGTCGGGGCAGCGCCCACCCTGCCCAGCGGCCCTGGGGGGGCCCCCGCCCCTCTCGGCCCCCTGGGCCTTGCCTGCCCTTCTGAGCAAGTCCCTGGACTGCTCCCCCCAGAGCAGTGCTGCCCAGACCTCAGGGCTGGGGCTGCCCACAAGGGACCCTCACCAGGACACTGGGGGAGAAGGGACCTGTGGGGGTCACCCTGTGCTCCACAGTGTCGGGGCACACGATCGGGGGAGGGGCTGCAGGGTGGGGGGCTGTGCAGACCCTGCCCCCCTCTGCTATGGGGGTAGGTCACAGACTCTGGACGCCGGCTGCCCGCCCCTCGCCTCCTCCACCCGCTCCCCAGGCAGTGAGTGCGTGGCCAGGGTCTGGGTCACATTCTCTCAGCCCCCGCCTGCACCTGTGAGCCCGGATTTAAATACTGTTCACAGCACGTGCCAGGCGACAGGGCAGGTCGTGGGGCCGCTGGGGGGGGGGCACGGGCTGGGTCATGCCGGCCCCACTGGGGGCGCCCTGCTGCCGGCGGGGCCGTGTGAGGACACCGTCTCCCCGTCCTGACACGGGGTGACGCCAGGCCGCGGCCTCACTCTGAAGGCCCTCCCTGTCTCCCAGGTGAAGCTTCTGAACGAGGAGCTGGGGGCCCTGAAGGAGGCTGGCGCCCAGGCGGCCGAGTCCCTGCGGAGCGCGCAGGCCGCCAACTCGGAGCTGGAGGACAGGCTGCGGCGGGCGGCCTGGGAGCTCCGGGACCTCGCCGCCGTGAAGGACGCCCGGTGCGGGTCCCTCCCGCGTCCTCTCCGGGGCGGGGGGGGGCACCCTGCCACCCGTGGGGACCCTGCCTGGAGCGGGTGCCGGCCCTGGCCACAGGCCGGCCCTGCGCCAACACCTGGTGGTTTTCAGGATAAAGGAGCTGGAGGGCAGACTCCAGTCCACGCAGCTGACCCGGGAGAAGGAGGAGGAGACCTTCAGGAGGAAGTGAGTACCCCCGGCTCCCGGCACCCATGGTGTCGACGGGCACATGGGCCCTGGTCTCGAGGGCCCGCCCCTGCCGGCAGTGCCAGACACAGTCCGCCCGTGGCCTTGGCCCAAGAGGCTGGAGAAGCACCGTCCCTCCTGGTCTGAGTTCACAGCTACATCCAGAACCTCTTACGCCGTGAACTGAAACCGCTGACAGTGAACGTGATTTCCAGCACACGGCGAATGCTGCCATTGAGAGCTACGACGGCTCAGTGATTCCAGTGTGTGCGTGTGTGCGGAAACGCCACGCCAACGCCACGCCCACCGCTGCCAGCGGTCAGAGAGTGCGGGCTGCCCAGGGCCGCCCCTCTCCCTCCGGGGCCCCTGCCTCGGCCCCTGCCTCGGCCCCGCCCCGCCCTCCGCAGTGCCGCCTGGACAGAGTGCGCTGCCCTGCAGTCGGCACCTGCGAGCCCACACGTGGGGAATTGGAGCTCCTGGGGCCACTGGTTCCACGTTCAGACGTTGCGAGGATCATGAGCGTGGACTCGACCGAACAGCAGCACGAGCGGCGAAGCCAGTGTGGTTGACGGACTGTCACGTGCACTCGGGACCGAGCGGCTCTGCTGCCAGGAGAAGGGCCCCCCCAGGCCTCCGAGCCCCGACCAGGACCTGCTGGGCACCGGCAGCTCCGCAGGGGCTGAGTGCCTCCCAGGTCACGCCCCCGGGAGTGGCGCTGGGCCATCTACTGGCCCGGCCACTGCAGAAGCGCCTGCAGCCCGGAGGCCGGAGGCCGGGCAGTGCCCGCTGGCACGGGGGCTGCCCCCAGTGGGCAGCCTAGTCCACCCTGGCAGCTTCCCGAGTTCAGGCGGAAGGCTCTGGGAAGACGTGCCTGTGACCATTGCGGGTGCCTGATGCCTCCTTAGCTGGACGGGGACCCCGGGGCTCGGAGAGGGGCGGACGCCCCACACCGAGTGCACCGCGCCACAGCGGCTGCACAGCACATGCTCCCGTCTCCTCTCGGCCCTCGGTTCCCTGGACCCTCCGACCCGAGGACTTGGCCTCAGGCCGGGCAGGGGTTCACACCCCTGGGAGCCACCTCCTGCAGGGCCAGGGGCCAGGGTAGCTCAGACGCCCCCGTGTGCGTTTGCAGCGGGCCGTCGGGCACACCTGGGGTGACAAGTGCCCACGACCTCGGGGGAGGAGAGTTCAGTGTGTAGGTGCCAGACCACCGACTCCCCACCCATGAGCACGGTCAGCCCGGCGCCGCGCCTGGGACGGCCCCTGAGCTGCAGCTCGGGTGACACGCGTGTGCGTGTCCTCGGCCGGAGGCCTGGCGTTCGCCTTTACAGATGGATGGTGGGCCTGCCATGCAGCCTGGAAAACCTCCGTCCGTCCCTGCCGCCCTGTGGGCGAGCCTTTCCTGTGACTCGGTGCCTGAGAAGGCTCGGGTGGGCGCACAAGGGGGCATGGGGCATTGGGCTCCGGCGCATCCTGGGCGCTGACCCTGGATCCACGCCGGCGGACCTGAGAGGAGCCATGGGAAGCACGGTTTTCAGGGCCTTTGCTTCTGTCGGGACCAAACAGAAGCAGGTCGTGAGCGTCCCCTGCCAGGCGCAGCGGCTCACACCTGGCAGCCTGGTGTGTGCTCCAGCTGGACATCTCCTGGTGGCCGGGTCCCTCAGCTCGGCCCCCTCGGCAGTGCAGGGCGGGCCTCCCCCCAGAGTGGAGCCGGGCCCGAGTGGGGGGGACTCCAGGGGCGCCCACAGCACTTTGCTGTCAGAGGTGACGGCAATGCTGCCGGGCCGTCGCCGGTGCGCTGGACGGAAGCATCTTCCTCTGGCCTCTCCCTGCTTCAGGGCTGCCAGCCCCGGGGGCCGGCCTGCGTCTGGTGCCTCCAGCTGCTCAGCCCCAGCTCTGGGGCGGTGGTGGGCAAAGGAGCGGTCTCCCACCCCCACGGCGACGCCCGCACAGCCCCCACCCCGCAGAACTGGGCGCGCGGCAGGCCCTGCGTGAGCCCTGCGGCCCCGCTGTCTTCCAGGCACGAGGAGCTGGACCGCACGGCCCGGGAAAGGGACGCGGTGCTGGCGTCGGTGAAGGACGCCCACGCGGAGCAGCTGCGGGCGCTGGAGGCGCGGGTCCGCGAGCTGCAGGCCCAGTGCGAGGCGCTGGAGCTGCAGGCCCGCCGGGCGGAGTGGCGGCAGGCGGACGCGCTGCGGGAGAAGGACGCCGCCATCGCCAGGTGAGCGCGGCCGCGCCGCGTGGGAGGCGCATGCGCACTGACGGGGAGGGCGTCAGCCGCGCCGGGAAGGTCGCTGCGGCCCGCTCGGCGTCTCCGAGCGCCCAGTCGGTGCTCCGGAGCCCGTGCAGCCCGCGGGCCCCGCGCCGGGGCCCCATGGGCCCGGCGTGAACGTTGCTGAAGCTCTTCCTCTTGGGGAAGAGTCCCAATTTCTGGCGATTTCACCGGGGAACCGACGGGCTGTTTAGACCCTCGTTTACTGTCCAGTTTGAAGACACGCGTCGAACGTCTGCACGTCGAGGGGCGGGGCCCGGCGCGGGGGCGGGCCCTCGAGCCCCGAGCACCCGGGGCTCACCGTCCCCCGCTGGCCTGGCGGGCCCGGCTCGTCCTGTGGCAGCCGCTCGGCCCGTGGCCCCAGGCCCCTGGGAGGGGGCCGTCTGGTGCTGCCGCCCGTGCAGACACAGGAGGGCGGGAGCGGCACTGGCCCGCTGTGTCCGCCCCCCAGGGCCGCGCCGTGGGCTGTGTCTGTGCTGGGCGCGTGCGCGAGGCCCTGCACGGGAGAGTCGGCGTACACTCACCACTGCCTTCCCGCCTAGACTCCGGGAGGAGGCGTCCACGCTGAGGTCTGACTGGGACGCCCAGGTCGCCCAGCTGTCCAAGGAGATGACCTCCAGAGACCTGCGGGTCCAGTCGCTGCAGCAGGAGGAGGCGGAGCTCCAGGCGCAGCTGGCCCGGTGCCAGCAGGACGTCGGCAGGTGACTGTCCCCTGGGCGCTGGGCGCCGGCCTGGGCCCAGGGCCCCTGGTTTGCCTCCCGCTGGGAAGGGGGGCAAGGGCAGAGACAGAAGCAGGGCTTCCTGGGCTGTCTTTCCGGTGTCAGCTTCGTAGGTGCCTAGGCGTCTCCTTCGGCTTTCCCTCGAGGCCGTTGGAGGGCCTGGGGGCAGGGTCTTGGGGGACTGGCTTCGGACCGTCCCCTTCCCGAAGAAACACAAGCTGTGGTCTAACGCTAGGAACTCTTTCAGTCGCTGCTTGGTTGCAGCCCACACGTTCTGATGTTCCCTAATTTCCTCGTGATTTCTCCGCTGGCCCGTGGGTCACTGTGGACCCAAGAGGCATGTGGCTGGGCTCCCCGTGGCTCTGAGATTTCCAGACACCGTTCCGTTGCCGATTTCTCGCCCAGGGCTGCTCTGGGCGGAGAGCGCGTCCGTGTCTGGCCGTCCTCCCGACCGGCGGCCGGCCTGCAGCGACCTGGCTGTCACGCGCCGGGCAGGGTGTGAGCGGATGTGAGTCCCCGGCCGTCTGCGCGGTGACGTCCCCGCGGTGTCTGACGTGCCACGCAGGCCGCGAGTTTCCGCTTCAGGCCTTTCGCTGTTGGTCCCTCCCTCGCTGTGCACACAGCCGCCTCCGACGACCCCGAAGCGTGCTTTCGGCCGACTCCGGCATCACTGTCTCTGGCCGCTGCTGAGCTGCGGGCCTCTGCGGCTGCATCTTTGCCTCCTCGAGGGGCTGCCGGCGGCCCCTCTGGGTCTCAGCCCGTCGGTGTGACCTCGCTGCCGCCCTGGGGCCACGGCTGCGGCCTGGGCGCCATTTGTCTGTGCCCACTGGTCTCCCGGGCTCCTGGCACGGCTCGGCGGGGGGGCCCCCCTGGGGCCCAGGAGGCTGGCCCTGCCGGCTGCCCGCACTGACTTCCTGCAGGCCGCTGGGCAGGCTGCAGGGTCACCCCACACCGCCAGCCCCTGGAGTGGCTGTCCTCCCCGTGCCTGGCCCTCACTCGGGAGGCTGCGCCGCGCCTGGGCTGGTGTCTGCGCGGCCCCTCGAGCCCTCGGCTGGGCACCTGGGGGCGATCCCACCCGGGCACCGGCCTCTCCCGGAGCGCGCTTCCGCCTGCGTCTCCTCGCTGGCTTCTTCCCTCTGCTCCGGTCTCTCCAGCCCCCTGTGGGGCGGGTGTGTCCCCCGCTCCCGGGGGCTCACGGCCGCACCCAGGCTGCGTCCACCACCGTGCTCCTCTGGGGGCACATTCCCGAGCTCTGGGGTTGGGTCCCAGCGCAGGCCCCGCCCCCTTCCTCCTGCGCGCTGGCTCTCCTCTTGCTTGAGTCTGGCCACATCTTTCCCGGGCTGGGTGTTCTCGGTGCTGGGAGGCCCCTGGCTGTGTAGCTGGCCACCGTGCCCGCTCCTGTCCAAGGTTTGTGCCTCGTCCATGTCCCAATGCAGAAACCCCTCAGCCACCAGCCACGAGCAGGCGGGTGTCCGAACGCACGGGGGCAGGCTGGCCCAGAGCAGGTGGGAGCGGGTGGCCACAGCCCCGGGGCGGCCATCTCCCCGGCGCGCCGCGCAGCAGGCCCAGAGGACGGGCGACACCGGTGACTCTGACGCCCGCAGGTACCAGCGGCAGCTGGCCCTGGCCGCGGAGAGGGAGCAGAGCCTGGAGCGTGACAAGGCGCAGCTGGGCCTGGACTGGCAGCGGCGCTGTGCCGGCCTGGAGAGGGACCACTACCGCCAGTCCGAGGAGCTGGTCCAGGGGCTGACCGCGGCCCGGGAGCAGGTGAGCGCCCCCAGCCCCGCCGTGGGCCGCGCGCTCCGTGGAGGCGGGGTCTGGGCCCCTTACCCTTCGATTTGGAAACGCGATCCTCGAGAAGCGCTCCCACTTGAGACGGCCCCCGCTGTCCTGACCCGCGTGCCCCTGCCTGGCCACAAGCCTCTCACGGTGCGTCCTTAGCTGCGTCCCCGACTGGCCGGTTGGGACAGTGCCCAGGTCCCTGTGCAGCAGGTCCGGGCAGCCTCCGGGGGGTGGGGGGCAATGAGGGAGGGGCCACGCCTGGGGCCCCAGTGCCCACCCAGAGTGCTGGGGCGCCGTCACCGTGCATCGCCAGAGGGAGTCCTGCCCCCGCCCCCCCCTGAGGTGAGCGCATCCCATCCCCCAGGCTGTTGCCAAGCTCCAGGAGGCGGAGCGCAAGCTGCGCGAGCAGGAGGCGGTGCTGCGGGCCGTGACCCTCGAGAGAGACCAGGCCCTGCAGGCCCTGAGGACCCACGGGCTCCTCCCTGAGCAGGAGCTCCAGGTGAGCGCTCCCGCCTCCCTGCCCTCCCCCCACGTCTCTCCTGGCTGCTGGTCCGCCCCGTGCTCGAGGGTGAGCGTTCGGTTTCCTGCCTGTCTGCGTCCGCCAGCTCCTCTCCGGCCGCGTCCGATCTGCTCTCCGACCGTCCGGTCTGGTCGGCCCCAGCCCCCAGCCCCTCCCCGGGCAGCGCCTGCCCTCTCGCTGGGCTCTGTCTGTCTGCGTGTCTCCACACCACGGCCGTCACCGGTGTCACCAGGGGGCATGCACGAGCACGCTTCCACACAGACACGGCGGCTCCCGTGGGCGCGGCCCTGGGGGCGGTGCTCGGGGCTCCCTCTCTCCACGTCCTCGCCGGCGCCCGTCCCCGTCTGTGTCTCTGTCGCAGGCACCTGGCAGGTGACTGAGGGCTGTTTCACTGAAAAGGGGGGTCCGCGAATTTCTCAGTAGAAGTTACGTCCGAAAAGTATCGCCACCTGGTGACACAGGAGAAAGGTCGTCTGTGCCCCCCGTCAGCGCAGGCGGGACCCCTGCGCAGGGCGACTCGAGGACCGAGGAGGGGCGTGGGGGAGGGGCGAGGGGCAGGGGGGCGGGGGCGCGGGGTCCAGAGGGCGGCGTGGCTGAGGCTGTCGCCCCGCCTTGACCTTTGTCTTTGGCGTGTGCTCGGCAGGTGCTCCTGGGGCGCCGGGGGGAAGAAGCCGGCGGCAGCTTCCCGTCGGGGGAGATCCAGCGGCTGCAGCGGCAGAACGCGAGCCTGCGGGACGCCGTCGCCCGCATGAGGACGCAGATGGAGGCTCTGAGCCAGCAGGTGCTGCCCCCCACCCAGCCGGCTGGGGGCGGAGCCTCAGCCCCCACACCGCAGCCAGACACGCAGCCGGACCTGCAGCCGGACGCACAGCCGGAGGCGCAGCCAGACCTGCAGTCGGACACACAGCCGGTCGCACAGTCGGGTGCACAGTCGGGCGCACAGGCCGCCACCCCTGGTGAGCGAGGAGCCGGGACGGTGCTCCCCTGGGCCCCCAGGTGTCTCTGGAGCTCGGGACCGAGCACCCCGGTCATGAACCGCGTCGGAGTCGGACAGCCGCCATCCCCCAGGGCCGGGGGCCGGGGGCAGTTTCGCACGTGGGTGGAGAGTGCAAGGGGAAGTGAAGGGTACCTGACACGCTTAAAAGCCAGAGTGAGACTCGGGCCCGGCTGGGCTGGCCCACCCCTGGTGGACGGCAGGCCTGGCCTGGGGAGGGTGCCCGCTGGGGCGCAGCCAGTCCCCGCCCGCAGGGGCAGAAGGGGTCCCGCCGCGGAGGCGGCTGCCCTCAAGGCTCCATCGCTGCGTCTGTCGCCGAGGCTCGCAGGGGCGCGGGAGGCGTGCCCTCTCCTGGGGGCTGAGCCGGGCGAGCTGGCGGCCACACACGGCACTCCGGCGGCCCAGGGGGGCGTGGCCCACCGGCACCGGGACTCGGGGGGCTGAGGACAGGGCAGCGAGGGGAGCAGCTCCAGCCGCGGGAGCCCTGCTGACGGCAGGACATCCGTCCCCCCGTCCCTCCGTCCCTGCACGCACGTGCCTACTGGGTTGCCCGTTTTATTTGGCAGATTATGTTCTGGGCCTTGAAGCAGAAATACGAAACCTCAAGTGCAAGTTGGAGACGCTGGAAGAACAGCTGGGAGATGTGCCCCAGAGCGACGGCCCGCCCGGCCTCCCTCCCGCAGCTGAGGCCACCGGTGAGCCTCCCGTCCCCCTGTCCTCCGTGCCGTGGGCCAGCCCGCCGGCTCCTGGTCAGCATGCATATGTGCATGTGGACCTCTGTGACCGCCCCCCCCCACCCCCCCCCCCGCGTCGGGCCTGAGGTGGCTTCTCTCGGGCAGCGGGCAGCATGCGTGTTCACCCGCACTGCGCTCCTGTGTCTGCCTAAGGCCGCACCCGGCTTCGGGGTGGGGGTGGGGGTGGGGGGCGCTGGGTGGGGGGCTCCCGGGCCTCAGCCGAGCGGGTGCGCTGGCTCCCGTGGGGCTCCTCCGGGCCCTACCAACGCCGTGAGGAAAGCCTTTCCGGGGACCAGCGTGGGTCTGGGGGCCTCCAGCCGCACGCTCGCTCTGCCTCCCCGCCCCTCGCGTCCCTTTGTCCTCGCGTCCGCTCTGCGGGTGGCCCCCCCTTCCCCCTTTCTGAGTGGGTGTCGGCGCCCGGGGTGTCCAGCCTCCCTCCCTCGGGGAACGAGCCTCTGGCTGTGGGCGTGTCTGGGGGGTGGCTGTGGGCGTGTTCCCGGAGCTCCGTCCCCAGGGTCTGCAGGGCACAGTCGAGGGCAGCGTCCGACGCCCCTGTGCTTCCTGGGCCCGTGGCCGCGCGGCGTCTGTCTGAACGCCCGCTCGGACGCGGAGGCTCGGGGTGGGTGTCTTCCCGCAGGGACCCCGCTTCCTCGGTGTGAGGGCGAGACTCCATGCCGACCTCGCTCTGTTCCCCCATCCCCGCGGGGCCCCCCTGCCCGCGGTCGCGTCAGGGGCCAGCGGTGACAGGGCGTCCTGGGTGGAGGCGGAGGCAGAGAAGCACACGCCTGCCCCAGACGACCCGGGGCCCTCGGGGTGGGGTTCGGGCCTGACGGGCCTGTCTCCCCACAGGGGACGCCGCGGCCCCCGACAGCGTCGCCGTGGGGCTGGCGCTCGGGCGGCTGGGCGACCGGACGCGTCTGCTGAACCTGCTGGTGGCCCGGCTGCGGCAGGAGGTACGGCCCCCGCAGGCCGTGCGGGTCTGTGACCGGGGTGGGGGCGTCCCCGGGAGGGCGGCTGCCACGTGATCGCTGTGCCGTCCCCTTCGTGCCACGTGGCGTCTCCGCACCCGCGCCCCTGCCAGGAGGCGGTGCCCGTGGCCCCACGAACACACGGGAGGGCACTCGAGCCCACACCCACCACAGCAGGGAGGGGCTCGCACGCGGGGCCTCACGGCTGCCACGCTTCCCAGGCGCCATCCCAGGCGCCCGGCGCACGCCCACCCCCGCCCAGGGACGGGCGCTGCCTGCGAGACTGGGGTTTTGTCGGGGAGCTCACAGGCGGTTCCATCTTCCGGGGAGAGGGACCCCCTCCACCTCGAAGTGGTTTTTATTTCTTATCTGACTTCTTATCTGTTCCTTTTTTTAAAGGGTTTATTTATTTATTTTTAGAGAGAGGAGAAGGGAGGGAGAAAGGCAGAGAAACATCAACGTGTGGCTGTCTCTCATGCGTCCCCTACTGGGGACCCGGCCCTCAACCCAGGCCTGTGCCCCGACTGGGGATCGAACTGCCAACCCTTTGGTTTGCCGGCTGGCGCTCAGCCCGCTGAGCCACACCAGCCAGGGTGTGTTTATTTTTTAATTAGCAGCGTCTCCCAAGCCATCAGGTTCTCTAGTGTGTGTGTGGCAGACGTGAGGGCTCCACGTCAGGGTCCCCGTGTCTGACCCTGCCGAGGGTGCGACAGGGAGAGGGTCAGGGGTCTCTCCAGGGGCCTGTCCATGTCCCTCTGGACGGCGGGAGGACGGCAGGCATGGGGCAGGGCAGGGAGGCTGCCCGGGCCCCACCCACACCGCCGCCTGCTGTCCCTAGCCTTCCGCCCAGGCCTGCTCCCAGCCCCCCCGCCCACCCCCTTTCAGAGTGGAGCCCCCTCCCACCCACCCTGAGCCTGATGTCCTCCTCGGGGCCTGTGTTCCTGAGACTCTTTCCCGCGCCCCCTGGGCTCCACCTGGGGGGCTTCAGTCCCCGCTCCGTCCGGATGCCTCCCAGCAGGCTCTACCCCAGGCGCTCCCCCGCCCGTGCAGACGGGCGGGCGGGTCCCCTGGGGCCAGTCTGGGGGGGCTGGAGGGCAGTGGCTCGGGTCCCCAGGGTTGAGCACCTCAAACAAATGAGAGGAGGGCCCGAGGGCCGTGTGTCCCTTCTGATTTTCCGGAACCTCCCACCACCGCCCCCTGCTGCTCTGTCCCCCAGCCCCATCCACGGTGGCTGCCTCCTCCCTAACGCTGCCTCCGACGGCCCCCAGGCCCTGCAGGAGCCCCGGAAGGTGGGCGCCACCCAGTGTGCGCTCCCCCACACGGCGGACCAGGTGCAGCTGGAGGCACTGGAGCTGCAGGGGCAGGTGGCTGAGCTGCAGAGGCACCTGGGGACGGCGGGACCGAGCCGCTGCGTGGCTCTCGGGAGACAGGTGGGTGCCCTGCGCCGGCCTCGGGTGCACCCCAGCTGCTGGCCGTCCTGGGTCCTGCTGCAGGGGTCGCCCTGGGGGCTGCCCTCACAGTGGCCAGCAGAGCCCGGCCTGGGGCTGCCCCCCGCAGCCCCCTGCCATCTCCCTCCCCCTCCCCTGCCGCCTCTCTCGCCCACTCTCCCTTGCTGCAGGCGCGCTGCTGCAGGGCCGGGGCGGCCTGCTCCTCCCGGCCTTCTCGACCTGCCCCTCGGGTCGGGAGCCAGGCCTAGGGCACCTGCGCCTGTGCCCGGGGCCGGGCTCTGTCCTCCCGGAGGCCCCGCGGGGCCTTGAAGCCGTGTGCTGACTCAGGGCCTCCTTCCAGAGGGCCCTGTGGCTCCCGTAAGCTTCTCGGTGGCTGAGGCAGGGCCCCCTGTGCAGGAGGCGGGGCCCCCACCCGGGCTCCTGCTGGCCCCACTGCCCCCGGCGGTCCAGCCAGGCCAGGCCGCCTTTCCTCTACTGAGGACACCTTGTGACGTGCCTCCTGAGACCTCTGTCAGTCCCGAGGTGACCTCTGGTGACCTGCTCGTCAGGGATGGTGAAATGCTGCCTGGCAGGTGCTGGAGGTTCTCCAACAGGCACAGACGCTGAAGACACCACGGCCCCCGGCCCTCACGCGGCCCCCCACCCCGGCCCCACGCTCGCCCCAGGGCCAGGCTTGGAGAGAGGGACCGAGGGACAGACGCCAGGACACACCGCCGGGGCCACGGGGTCCAGGCTCGGGGGGAGCTGTGGTCTGCGGCGCTACCTGCCCAGGGCACGCGAGGATGGGGTGGGGGGAGCAGTGGGTGGGGAGGTGCGGTGCCGGCCCGCCCCCCGCGAGTCCTGGTCCAGCAGGTGCTGTCCCAGCCGCCCGGGTCCGCTGCGTGTCCCCAGCGCTGGCAGCAGGTGGAGCCCTCGAGCCCCAGCTGCTCGCGACCTCGCTCGTCGGAGTGGGAGTGGAGGGAGAGGGGTCGCGCCGGAGAGCGGGGCTCGGACTCCAGGACGTGCCCCGGGGTCGAGGGGCCGGGCCCTAGTTCTGCCCGGCGCTCGGGGTCTCCCGCTGCCCCGAGTCCGAGCCTCCCATGACCCTGGGGAAGGCCGTTCCTGGGCAAGAGACCCCAGGCAAGGAGACCCAGGGGCTGCCTCCCCTCCCCTGCTCCCCTGCTCCCCTCAGCAACCACCCAGGCCCCCCGGCCGCGTGTCTGGGGCCGGGACATCATGAGAGGGGATGGGGCACCCGGAGCCATGTGACACGTGTCCGGACACAGGGCTCTGAGTCTCCCGCGCTCTCGGGAGGAGCCAGGGTGAGTGGCGGGTTCCTTCATGGGGACATTCAGGGGACAGGAGTGGGGGGTGACCCGCTGACCGACGGTGTCCTCGCCTTCACCCTCCGCCCGGCCTGCCGGCCGCTCAGCCCTCCTCCCCGCAAGCAACAGCCCGGCAGGGACATGCGGGTCCACTGGGGGGCAGTGTCCGCCGTCCGTCCCCGCTGGCTCTGCGGGACGCCGGGCACCTGCTCAGGGGTTTGATGCAGGCGTGACCAGCCGAGAGCTGCCCGTCCCATCACCGTGCTCTCTGTGGCCCTCGTCTGAGCTGATGCCCGTGGCGGCCCAGGCCCCAGCCCCCTGGGGCTGCCACACGCTGCCCCGCCCCCCCCACCAGCTCGGAAGCCACTCTGATACCTCAACAGGCTGAGCTGCCCCCCCCCCCCCCCACGTTCTCCTTCCTCGTCACGGGGCAGGTCTGGCCCCGGGCCAGCGCGGCGAGCAGGGCAGCAGTGCGGGCCCCGGCGCCCGTGTGGGAGCTCTCGCCGTCAGTGGGGACCCTCGCCCGAGCGCCCCCAGGGCAAAATCGCCCCCCCAGGAGCCCAGCCCCCTTGCCGCGGGGCTGTGGAGACCAGAGCCCTGGTGCTCGGATGGGAGGCCGGGCAGTGCTGCTGCGTCATCACTCGTGCCCGGGGGACGTTGGGGGGGGCATCCCCTCCCAAGCCCCCAAGGGCCCTGGGGTTGTGAAGCCCGCCCTCAGGGTCACTTTCTCCTCGTGTGAGGAAACACGGAGTCGCACAGTGTGTTCCGGGGCGGCCGGGCCTCGGGCGTGGACGCTGGCCAGGCTCTCACCTCTGGCCCGGCCGCCCCGGCCGGAGCGCCTGCAAGGCCACGACACGCACCAGCAGTCGGGTCAGCCTTGGGGGTGCGTGGGGCCCTGCACACGGGTAGCCTGCTCTGGGCTCTGGCCTCAGGCCTGCCCCTGCCCCGACCCCTCTGCCGGCCCGGGGCCTGGGGGACCCTGGCGGCCTCCAGGCCACTGAGGCCCGTGGCACCTGCAGCACCAGGGCGTTGGCGGCAGCGCCGGGGCCGCCTGGGGAGGGGTGCCTCGAGGGCGGGTGCCTGCCAGGCCCACAGAGGCCCTGGGGGAGAGGGGTCAGGACAGGGCGTGCTGGCCTGGGCCGGGGACGCGGAGCCGCTCCCCTGTGCCTGGGCCAGGGCAGCGGCCCGGACAGGCACACTGTGGCTGTCTCCGGTGTCGGCGGCTAAGTAGGCCACCTGCTTCCCTCGGGGCCGGGCCCCTCCGGCCCCTCCTGGCCCCTGCCTGGCACAGAACCTGCCCCTCTCCCTCCCTTGTCCTCCAGGCCCCGCCTCCCGTGGGGCCGCTGTCCCTGAGGAGCCGAGGGGGGTCCGGGGCTCGGGACCGGAGGGGCTCAGGCCCCGAGTGTTGTCCCCAATGTTCTCCCGTGGCTCTGTGTCCCCGGCCCCTCGGTCAGGGTGGTGGGGAGCCTGGGCCCACCTGCCGCCCCAGGGGAGCCAGAGGGCAGGCGGGCTCGGTGCCTGGGCCGAGGGGCCCAGGAGCTCGGTCGCGGGCGGAGCACAGGGTGGGAGGGGGACTGTGGAGAGGGGTGAGCCTGCAGCCCCAGGGTCCCTTCCAGCCTCTGCTGGGCCATGGCCCCCCAGGGTCCTGTCCCAGGCCCGGCCCGCATGGGTCCGAGGGTCGCTGGGGGGGGCCAGGCGAGGGTGCTGGCTGGGTCTTCACTGAGCTCCCTGAGAAGGCCCTCGGCGGGGGAGGGGGAGGGCGGGGGCGCAGGGCCCGGGCCGGGACGCCACCACCCCCGTCCCCTCCCCCACCCCTGTGGGTTTCCTTTCCAGGTCCTGGCAGCTGGGGGACCCTCCGGGACCGGGGACCCCGGGGCACCTCCCCCACTGGCCCCGTCGGTGCCGCAGCTGCAGCGGAAACTGAGGGCGGCGGCCCAGGCAGCCCTCCGCCTGCAGCGGGAGAAGGAGCAGCTGCTGGAGCTGGGCAACCGGCTGCGCGCCAGGCTGGGCCGGCCCGCAGGTGAGCCCTCGGTCCTGGGGGCGAGGGGCCCGGCGGGGGAACGGCGGCACCCCCGTGGGCGGGTGCGGGTCCAAAGACGGGGTGGGGGGGGGCCCGCATCCAGAGGGACCCTGGGAGCCCGCTCACGGGCCGCCGTTGTGAGGAACACTGCGGGTCTGCGGCGCCGGCCGTGGGGTCCAGGCCGCACGACCTCCGCACCGCAGCTGCCCGGGCCCCGCTGCTCGCGGCCGCCGGGGCCGGGGCCGGGGCTGCGCCGCCCTCCGGCAGCCCTGTCTCCTTGGGCGCTGTTTCCGAGGAAAGGCCGGGGCGCTCTGGTAGTGCCCTGCCGTCAAGACTTTATGCATTTGTTTGTTTGTTTGTTTGTTTGTTTTTAGAGAGAAGGGGAGGGGGGAGGGAGGGACAGAAACATCCGTGTGTGGTGGCCTCTCGTGTGTCCCCTACCCGGGACCTGGCCTGCAACCCAGGCACGTGCCCTGACTGGGAATCGAACCGGCGACCTTTCGCTTCTCCAGACAGGGTTCAACGCTGGCCCCCACCGCCCAGGGCGGCCTCACTCATTAAAAAGATGCGCGCGGCCCTGGCTGGTGGCTGGGTAGGTTGGAGCGCCCTCTCCCAGATGGGAAGGTCACGGGCCGCAGGAAGGCGGCCGATCCATGTCTCCCGGAAAGCAACGAAAAGCTGTCCTTGGGTGCGGGCGAGCAAAACACAGAGGATGCACCCGCGTCCCAAGCGTGCGGGGCACGACCGGCGCCGCCCTAGCCGCACACGCACTTCTGCGCAGGCGCACTCTGGTCGCAGACTGGGGGGAGGGCCCGCCCCGCCCCGCCCCGCCCCGCCCCGCCCCGCCCCGCCCCTCCCCTCCTGCAGCTCCGACCCAGGTCCCCAGGTCTCGCGTGGCTTCCCCCGTCCGTTGTTTGCGAGTTCCCGTGGGGACTGCAATGTGCAGGGCTTTGTGGACGAGACCCTGAGGCCGTCCCCTCGCTCCTGTCCGTGGCCTGAACGCCGGCCACCCGGGGTCCTGCCGAGGCAGAGCGCCCCGGCGACCACGGAGGGGCCGGGGAGCGCTCCCCTGCCGGCCCCCAGCGCCGCGTTCTGAGCAGCAGTCCGAGAGAAACGGGAACCGTCGCTGGCAGAGGGTTGGACCCGCTTCCAGGCCCGGGGACAGTTCGTCACGGTGCCGTCCACCGGCAGTTTGCTTCCGTGATGCAGCTTGTCCAGGTGACAGCTGCACTCGTGGCGGGGGGCCCGTGCCAGGGCACGGCGGACTTCCTGGAGCCCCGCACACTCTCTGGGCGCTGCCGCCCGTTGGCGGACACCTGCCCTGCAGGTCAGCACCCAGCGGCCCGGCCTCCCTTCC
This sequence comes from Phyllostomus discolor, assembly GCF_004126475.2. Taxonomy (NCBI): domain Eukaryota; kingdom Metazoa; phylum Chordata; class Mammalia; order Chiroptera; family Phyllostomidae; genus Phyllostomus; species Phyllostomus discolor. Next base: position 114,346,807 of record NC_040910.2, on the reverse strand, counting down.
GCAAAGAGAGAGGACAGTTCCTCTGAAATGTTCCAGGGCCTTCCAGGAAACGTCAGGGCTTCCTCAAACCTTCCTCGAGCTAAAGAGGGGACGTAGTGTTTGGTGTCGGGGAAGTTTGTGAAACCGCCTGGCCAGACAAGCGGAGGGGAGCCGTGAGCTGGCCCCCAGCCGCCGCTCAGGCACGTGGCAGAGCCCCCGGCAAACGCGGGAGCAGGCGGGTCCTGCACGGAGCAGCGTTCTGATAGGACAGGAAACCTTGCTTTCCGAGTCGATCACTTAAAAAGTGAAGTGGCACTCACAGTCTGTTATCCAAAGCAAACCAGAAGTTCAGGAAAACTTTGTCCTTTTTTTTGAAGACTTTGTTTATTCACTTTTAGAGAGGTGGGGGACAGAGGAAGAAAGAGAGGGAGAGAAACACCAATGTGTGGCTGCCTCTCGTGCACCCCCTACTGGGGACCTGGCCCACAACCCAGGCATGTGCCCCGACTGGGGATCGAACCAGCGACTCCTTGATTCGCAGCCCGTGCTCAATGCACTGAGCCACACCAGCCAGGACAACACTTTGCCCTTGTAACAGAAAGAGAAAACCAGTGAACTTTGGGTATTAAAACCCAGTTTGAAATAAGCATATCTTAGTCTCAGCTTGACCGTGCGTAAAGTCCCTTCCCAAAGGCTGACTCTCCCCAGACGGTCTGCGTGTTTCTGGTTCCACGTTCACACTCTGCCCTCCAGACGCATCCCTCCTCCCTCGCAAACGCGTTTCCACGCCTCGGACCCTTTCTGCTGAAACACACACTCGACCTCCCTGGTGCAGGGGGGGCTTCCCGTGCTGCTGCTGCTGCAGCCGTCGTGCCACACGTCCACGGGGGCGTCTCGCCCTCCGAGACCCCCGTGCCCAGAACGCCACCGGCTCCTCGACCCCAGGAGGCCGAGAGCCGGGGCCGGCAGGTCCGCCGGGCTGGGCCGTCGCTTGCTGCCCTCATTGGAAAGGTCGCGGGCCGGCAGCGCAGGCCGGCAGCGCAGGCCGGCAGCACGCGCTGGCCATGCACTCCCGCTGGACGCGCGGCTCTGAGGGCACGAGTTGCCCAAGGGACTCCGGCTGGTTAAGCAAACACGGCCGCGTCCTTGCAACAGAGCCGGTGCTCATCTCAAGTCCATCTCCTCAGCTTGTTTGCTTTTCGTCACCTCCCGGGTGGTGACTCACGGGGACCTTGCCACAGCGGTCCCCAACCTATTTGGCGCCAGGAGTTGGCTTCATGGAAGATGGTTTTTCCTTGGGCCGGGCGGGGGGTGGGGACGGGAGGGGAGCTCAGGCGGTGCAGCCAGCTTGTCCGGCAGTCACCTGTTGCCCTGAGGCTCCTGTGACAGGCCGCTGACCGCCACAATTTGTGGCCTGGGGGCTGGGACCCCTGCCTGATGAGGTGTTAGACAAGGTCAGCTGCTATCCCAGGCTGTGTTTCTTCTCTTCTTAAAAAACATTTAATTCATTTATTTTAGAGAGAGGGAAAGGGAGGGAGAGAGAGAGAGAGAAACATCCATGTGTGGCTTGCCTCTCACGTGCCCCGTACTGGGGACCTGGCCCACAACCCAGGCCTGTGCCCTGACCGGGAATAGAACTGGTGACCTTTGGGCTCTCAGGCTGGCACTCAATCCACTGAGCCACACCAGCCAGGGCTATATTTCTTAAAAAAAAAAAAAAAAAAAAAAAAGATTTTATTTATTCAATTTTAGAGAGAGGGGACAGGAGGGAGAAAGAGGAGGAGAGAAACATTAACCAGTTGCTTCTGGTATGTGCCCTGACTGGGAATCAAACTGGTGACCTTTCAGTTTGTGGGGCGACACCAGGCCCAGGCCGTCTGTAGCAGTGACGGCATGGAGCTGCCTGACCCACGGCTGAGGCGGCGCCCCGGGGCCTCGGGGAGGGCGGTCCCCACGGGTGGGCCTGCAAGCAAGGCCCAAACCCCCTGTTGTGTCTGACCGAGTGCTGGGCCCCCAAAGGACGGTTCCCCCGAGCCAAGTTCACGAAACAAACTCACGATTTTCTGGGTTGGGACTTCTCTAAGAAAATATTTTTTCAGTTCAGGTGGTTTGCCCATTTGAAGGGTTTATGTCAATAGTGACTCAAGCCGATAAGCCTCTCGTGGCTCCACCGAGGATGCGAGCACCCCGGAGAGAGCAGCCCCCACAGGCTGTGCCCACAGCCCCCGAGAGCGGGGGGCCTGCAGCCTCCAGCCCGGGACCCTCGGCCCCAGCAGGCTCCCCTGCACGGGGGTCCCGGGGGCCCCTCGTGCCGCTCCCCTGAGGGCAGCGGTGCTCCGAGCCTGGTCTGTTTTGCTGGCCACCAGGTGCCCCCGGGCAGCGCACCCTCCCGATGGTGGGGACAAGGAAGCTGTCCGCCCCCCCCCCCCCCCCCCCCCCGTCACAAAGGCCAGCTCCCAGGACCAAGTGGCCACAGAGACAGAGAGGTGGCGTCCCCGGGAAAGGCTGCCAATGGGACCCGGGAGCGTCGTCACGTGTCACGGGGCCGCCAGCCCGGGGCCCGCGTCTCAGATCCCGCCTCCCTCCGGCCCGCGTGCAGAGGAAGGAGGCGGCCCTGACACTCTCCCTTCCCTGGGCCCTGGAGCCCAGGCCCGGGAGGTGGGTGGGGGCCTGGCAGGGACTGAGGGACACAGCGGCTGCCAGTCCCAGAGGCCACCCCCTCCTGGGAAGCGCCCACCTTCTGAGGTTATTCCGGCCGGGGCAATAATTCAGTTGACTCAAGACAGATCAAAGGGAGAAAAAATAACCTAACTTGTGCATGAGGAGGCCTCGCAGAAGTGAGGCCTAAAGGAACGGCCGAAGCAGCTGGCTTTCACGCCTTCAGACAGAGAACCTGTGAGCTCGGGAGGCTCTGGCAGGACCCAGAACCCCGGGCTGGGGGCTCAGCGAGGAGCTTGCTGACCCCGCCCCCTGGGCCCCAGCCCCTGTGGCGGCCACAGGGAGACGGCCCCTCCTTGGGGAGCAGCTGCACGGACCCCTCACCAGGCGGGTCGGGGGCGTCAGCCCAGGCTCCAGTCCTCCTGGGTCTCCCTCCTGGAGAGGCTCCCGGTCACCTCGGCCAGCCCTGCCTGCTGACCCCGTGCGTCCGGGCAGCTGCCTCGAGGTGGGCACATCCCCGCGGCCTTCCTCACGTCCCCTCCCTGATCCCTGTGCGAACCGCCCCTCCCCCGGCTCGTGAAACCCTGCTTCCGGGCGTTGCTGTCCGTGCGGTTCAGGTCCGAGTAAACTTGGCAATGCCCCACAGGTGTGGGCGTTCCTCCCGTCAGGAGCGCGTCTCGGGGGGGGGGGTGCCCCGAGCCGCCTGCGCCCCCCCTCCCGCCTGCCCCCCGAGATGCTGCGGGTGTCAGAGGCCCACCCCCTGAGGCCCCGGCGCCCGGGTCACTGGTGGGTGTTCAGCTGTCTTTGCCTTTTCTTCTGTGACAATCGTCTGCCGGTTTCCCGCCTCCTCTCGGGCCGTGGTGACCACCCACACTTCGGTGAGAGGCTGCCCTTTCTCTCTGTCCAGCCTGCAGGGCGCCCCCCTAGGGGACATGCAGTGGCCCGGGCCGCTGACCCCGGGGTGCTGGCCCTCCGTCCTCCGTGGACATCACACGGGCCATCACGTGGGGTCGGCGGATCCACCTCCCCCGACACTGCTGGTTGTGCAGTGGGAAACACCCCGAAATGAGAGGGAAAGAGGGACAGCGGTCGGTCGCCTTCTGCACACCACCCCCGGCCTGGGGCCGGAGCCGCAGCCCAGACGGGCGCCCGACCCGGAATCGGCCCTTGAGACCCTTTCTGTCGGTGGGTCGACGCCCAGCCCCCGGGCCACAGCAGGTGGGGCCTGCGATGCAGGGTTCTGGGGCTTCGAGCCTCGAAGGAGGTGCGGGTGCGTGCATTGGGCCTCCTTGAACAACCACAGGAAGGACAACGACAAACTTACAAAAAACTTCCCTGGCTGGTGTGGCTCAGTGGGTTGAGCGCTGGCCTGCAAACCAAAGGGTCGCTGGTTCGATTCCCAGTCAGGGCACACGCCTGGGTTGCAGGCCAGGTCCCCAGTTGAGGCACATGAAAGGCAACCACACGTGGCTATTTCTCTCTCTTCCTCCTTGCCTTCCCCTCTCGTTAAAAATAAATAAATAAATAAATAAAGTCTTAAAAAAAAAGCCTTTAGGAAGAGACCTTGTTCTAGGTCCACAAGGGTGGGCCGTGGGGTCCTGGGTGCTGCCGTCTGCGTGCACTTCTCAGACGGGGGATGGCAGGCGCCCCGGGGCCCCTGAGTTCCCGTGAGGTCCCGTGGGGGGTGCTTCTGTCCGACAGTGGAGTCGGGCAGCTGCTCACGCCGACCCTCATCTCCCGTGTCTGCTCGGCCCCAGCCGGGTCCTGCCACCCGAGCAAGACCCAGCCGGCGCATGGCTGCGTGTGCACCCGCAAGCGACAGGCTGAAGGAGCGCATGGCCCCCTGCGCTCCCGGGCTCCCGGGAGAGACCGCACAGGCGGGCGGGCCCGGGGGGGAGGGAGCGCCGCAGTGGTCAGCAGGGCCTCCGGCCCTCGGCCCTCCGCTCCGCGGGGAGGCGTCCTGTGTGAGGTCCCCGGTGGGTGCGAGGGCTTCGGCGAGACCCGTCTGTGGTAAGCTGTGTGCCGCATCCCCCGGCGCCCGGCCAGGCAGGCGGACCCCCGGGTCGGCTGCCTCTGGGCTGGGCCTGGCCCTGGCCCTGCTGAGCCCTGTGCCCCCCTGTGCCCCGCCGGCTCGGGTTGGGTCTTCGGGCCTGCGTCCCGGCCGGGCAGCAGGTGCGTGAGGGCCGCAGGCCGGGCGCCCTGGGTGGGGTGGAGAGCGCGCGTGGACCTTGCTCCTCACTCTCCTCTGCGTCCCTCTGCCACGGCAAGGGGCCGGGCCAGGGCCTGCGTGTCTGCGGGTGCGCGCCCCCGCCTGCGGCGTGGGGGTGAAGGGAGGTGGGTCTGCAGGAGGGACACGGGGGACTCGTGTCCGTCTCCAGGAGGGAATAGCCCAGAAGTGCTGTGCACGCAGAGCCCACCCTCTCACTCACCTTGTCTCCAGGGACACCCGGCCGCCCCTGCCCCGGCCCGGGGGCCCGGAACCCAGGGGAGGGGCCTGAGACGACCTGGGAGCACGGCCGGCCTCTGAGACAGCTGCAGCCCCACCTCGCCAGCCAGGTAACTGTCACCTCAGAAACATCTCTTCAACAACCGTGGCTAACTGGCTTCCTTTCTTTTTTTTTAGACTGTATTTATTTTAGAGAGAGGGAAGGGAGGGAGAGAGAGGGAGAGAAACACTGGTTGGTTGCCTCTTGCACCCCTCCAGCCGGGGACCTGGCCGGGTCCGGGCTTCCCTCTCGAGGCGGCGGCCCCCCCTCGTCCTCCCTCCCCCCTCCCTCCCCTCTTCCCCAAACTGAAGAAGTTTCCTTAAAGCATGACAGCGCACACACCTGTGACCTGGGCTCACCCCAGGTGCTAACTTCCTGCTGCCCTTCCCCCGTCGCCTTCCCTCCCCCGCGCCTTCCTTGCGTGTCGGTCAGAGGCAGCGGACGGACGGACAGACGGCTGACCCCAGGCCAGGGAGCGTGAGCCCCAGACCTCAGGCTGCAGTGTGTCCAGCGGGGGCCCCACACGCAGACGGTCACCGCAGGAGCCGCCACCATCGGGGACACGCACGCCCTGCAGACTCGGCCCCGGGCCGCACGCTCCCTGCTCCGTCTCTGCCGTCCGCTCTGTTGGGCCGTGCTCAGCCTCGCAGCCGGTCCCCAGTGTGCCCGTGCGCGTGTGCAAGCACGTGCATGTGTGCACGTGTGTGCTGACGTGAGCATGGGGGCCCGTGTGTGTGAGTGTGTGTGTATGTGTCTCCTTCAACCGGGGGCCGGTGCTGCCGCCCAGCCGGTCGTGTTTGCACCCGGCGGCTGCGCTCTGCACGGCGGGGAGGCTCTGCCCTCTTCGGCACGGAGCGGGTCTGGGCGCCGACCCTCGTCCGTCGGGCGTCCCGCGGACGTCGGTATGTGGTCGGCTCTGCAGCTGGCCCGGCGTGAACCAACATCAGAGGGAGCCGGGCGGCGGGCGGCCGGCGCTGCCTCAAGTGCCCAGTTCGCGCTCAGGGAGCGGCCGGGAGGGGCAGGGCTGGGCAGCCACCTGCTCGGCTGGGGGCGGGCGCTGGTGTGGGCACCCCGGGAGCGGCCGGGGTGGGGGCTCCGTCTGTCCTGGCTGGTGGGCACCAGCCTGCCCCTCCCTCCGGGCTTGTGACCGGGCAGAGGAAGTCCCTGGTGCCCGCGATCCTGGAGTGACCCCTCCCGGCCTCGAGGGGAAGCTCAGTGACGCGACCTGTCGATGACCCACCCACGCTGACCTCCCTTGCGGGCGTCCCGTGGCAGGGCTCGAGGAGCGCCGACGGGGGACGCCCAGGAGAGGCCCCGCCCCACGCGGCAGCTGCGGTCGGCAGAGACGGCGCTCCCCACGGCACGGCGGCAGGCACAGCGGGGCCGGGGCAGGTACGCGGGCCCCGGAGCGCTGGATGTGTGCACGGTGTTGGGGATGCAGCGCTGAGTGTCTCGGGAGAGGCCCGTGGTGGCCTCCAGCGGCTGGCCTCTCAGTGGCTGGGCGCTGCCGGAGGGTGGCGGCGGGCTGCAGAGGGCCGGACACCAGGGCCTCGGGCGCGGGCCACCCCCTACCCCTCGCTGTGTTCCCCAGGGACCTGGCGACCCGAGCTGCCGACCCAGGCCTCTCTCCTGGTCCTTGGGGTCCCTCTGTCCCGTCAGCTCCCCAAGGGGCGCGGGGAGCCCTGTCGTTCCCTCTGGGTTGGGGAGAGGGCGGTTCTCGAGGGTAATCCTGTCTTTTCCGGATTTTACAGAAGCGACCCAGCGTCTCCACGGCGACTTGCAAGTCGGCCCGTGAGAAGGAGAACCGGTCCCCGGAGCCGCGGCAGGCTCCCGGGCCTCGCCAGGGCCGCGGCCCCCACACCCCAAGGTCCTCGTCGCTCACCAGCGGCTCCCTGCAGGACACCTGGAGGCTACTCGACCTGGGGTCCAGCCCTTCCGGCCTAGCCTCCCAGGATGACCCGGCGCCCGCAGGTGAGAACGTGCGTCCGGGGCGCTGCCGTGGGCCGCGGGCCGTGGACGGCAGTGAGCAGGGTGGCGGCTGCACCCAGGCCGACGGGTGGACGGGGCTCCCCGTGCGCCTCGAGCATTTGAGCCGCACGGCTACATTGCCTGTGGGACGGCTCTGCTGGGCTCAGGGCCCCCGTCAGCCTCGTGGGCCGGGAAGAGCTCTGGCCAAGACGCAGGCGGGCCCGCACCGACGCGCCGCACGGCGTGGGGGGGGGGCCCGGGGGAGGAGGCGACAGTGGCCACGGGGCAGTTTAGCAGCTTCCGGCCTCAGCGTGGGATCCCACGGGCGGCTTTCGCAGCCTGGTCTTTTGCAGAGGGTACCACGGTCTTGGTTTTGAGGTGGGGCTGGAGCCATCTGGGCCTGCCCCGCCCCCCCATGCCTCACAGGTGTGCATGCTCTGCACTTTGCCCACCTGGCCAGGGCTGCTGTCCTCACTCAGGACAGGGACCCAGCGTGCTCCCCGGGGCCCTCGGTCCAGATGACCCTGCCGTGCCCGGGACCTGGACCTCAGGGTGGACACAGCTCCTCCTCCTTGCTCTCCGAGGGTGTGGAGCCCACACCCGCCCTGCCACCTCCCCCCACCCCCTGCCCGTGTTTTGCGGCAGCTGTGGGCCCTCCCCTGCAAGGCCTCCAGGCCTTGTGTTTCCGGCTGCAGGGGCTGCACCTCCCTTCCCGCCCCTCCTGCCGCCCCTGCTGTGCACCGTGGACCCTGTGCCCTGAGGCCCCCACCCCCTGGCTCCTGCCACCCCAGCCCCAGCCCCCATAGGTCCCTCTGTCTCATCCATCTTCACTCTGTCGGCTGCGGGGAGAGTGTGGGTGGGGCCCAGCATTGTCCCTGACCCTTGACCCCTTACCTGCAGGGCGGGCTGACAGTGGGGGAGGGGACAGGTGTTCAGGGAGAGGGCTGGGAGGGGCAACCAGGTGCGCCGGGGGGGGGGGGGGGGGGGGGGGGCTGGGATGGAACCCAGAAACCGGCAGCCACAGGAGGGAGTGTGTGCGAGGGACTGGAACGTCACCCTGGCCCCGTGGCTCGGTGGGCTGGATGTTGTTCTGGGAGGCGAGGGGTCACCCCCCATTTGGTCTCCGGGGGGACACGGGCCTGGGCGGCCGGCCCAGTCCCTGCTCGGGGCCCACGCGAGAGGCAGCTGATCAGTGTCTCTGTCCCTCTCTTTCTCCCTCCTTCGCCCTCTCCCTAAAAATAAATAAAATCTTTTAAAAAAAATCCTTGGGTAAGGATTTTCTAAAAATCACAAATATCTAAGGTAGTTCTTTTTTTGACCGCCAAAATAATCAAACTGGAGGGACATTCTTTTCTTTCTTTCCTTTTTTTTTTTTTTACCCCCACGAGCATGGAAAGACGTGCTTGAGCAACAGACAAGGGCAGCCCCGCGAGTCCCGGAGCCCAGCCTGGAGCCACGCGCCGAGCGGCTGGGCCGCGCTGGGAAGCAGCCAGCTGCGGGGAGCCCCCGCCCCCGGGGCCGGGAGGGCGGGCGCGCGGCCCGCTGGGAGCGCAAGGTGTCGCGGCTGCCCTGCGGCCGGGGCTCGGCGGCCACTGGGGCAAAGGGAGCTCGGCCCCCGCGGCCGGGGAGCCTCCGCCTCTGCTCCTCGCGGCCGCGGCCGCCGCGCCAGGGGGACGGAGAGTGAGGAGGCTTGGAGGTGAAGAGTGAGCGGCCGCCCTCCGCCCCCTCCTCCCCCTGCCCCCAGGCCACGCCCACCCCACTCCCCGGTGGAGGGAGTCTCCCGGCGCCCGCGGGCAGCCGGCCTCGGAGTGCACTTCCGCCCCTCCCCCTCCCCCTCCCTCCTGCTCCGTCTCCAGGTGCTCCCTCCCCAGGTGCTCCCCCCTCCCCCCACCCCCAGCGTCTCCTTCCTCCCCAGTCTGATAGGCGAAAGGCGGGATTCCGTCACTGGTTTACGTTTACGTTTTCATTTATTTTATTTTTTCGCCGACGTCACTCAGTGGGCTCTCGGTTGGGGCGACACCGGCGGGCAGAGTCACGCGGGTCCCGGGGGCGCGGTCCTCCGACGGCCGCCCCGGTGCGGCCCTGCGCTGCGGCGTGGAAGCCGCGAGTGCCCTCGCCCAGCGGCGACCCCGCCTCGGTCGGCCGGCCTCAGGCTTTCGGAAGTGGCCGTGTGCGGTGCGGTGCCCTGCCCGGGGCTCTGCACCGCTCACGGCCGCGGTCCCGGCCGGCGCACTGCGCCGCGCACCAACCACGCAGCGCAACGCCTGGCCGCCGGCACCTCACACTCAGGCCCTTCGCCCTTCCCGCACTTGACAGCGGCCCGCTTCCAGCACCCGCCTGAAGGTGCCCCCGCCCGCTGCCGCGCGGCCTGGGCGGCCCCACTGGAGGCTCCGTGGGCCCGCGGGTCCCTGTGTCACCCTTGCCTGCAAGGGTCAACCGGTGTCCGCTCTCTCTCCCTTTCCGAACGAGGAGTAAGACGGAAACGGCTGTTCCCTGCCGTTTCGGCCGCTCTGGAAGTTCCGTGGGAGCAGCCTCGTCGCCTCCCCAGCGGCGTGGGGGGTGGCGGGGGTCCTGGGAGGGGAGGTGCCCCGTCTAGGTCCCAATCCCCCTCCCGGCGGCCCGATGGGCGACATGCCGTTGTGTTTGGCCCTGGTTTCAGAATTCCCCGTGAATTCCGCCAAACTGGGCTTCCTGCACCCCACACGGCCCTGCCCCTTTGTCCCCCCTGCTCCCCGCCCCCCGGCGCCGGTCAGTCTTGCTAGTGTCCACGCACCGCAGGCCCGGGGTTCTGTTCCTGCTCCTGGGGCTCCCGTTCCCCCTAAGTTCGCCTGTACGATTTCGTCGTTTCTGGTTCTGGTGCGTTCTTCCAGCTTCTCAGGCGGGAAGGAGGCGGTCACCTCCGGGTGGCCGTGGCGTCTCCCGGCGGGTGGCAGCGTGTCCTCCGGGTTCGGCTGCAAGGTCCCTGGCTCATCTCCGGCCTCCTCCTCCAGCCGGGCGTCACTCCGCCAGGGGCTGGGCGGCCCCCAGGCCGAGGCGATTTGGGGTCTGCTCCCAGGTCGATTCCGTCCGTGTGGACTGGGACGCGCTCTGCCCCGGCCACGGCCGGCTCCCACGTCTGATGGTGGCACCGACCGGCACAGTCTCCGTGGCGCAGGCTGCAGCCCCCCCCCCCCCCCCCGAGGGTGGGCGAGTGGAGGAGCTGCAGCAGCCGCTGGGGACCGCGTGGCCCTGCCCGCTCTGCCTCGGCCGGCGCCTGTGGCCGACTTCCGCCCCCTTCGTTCCAGCCCCACGTGTCCTCACCCCCCGGGGGTCGGGTCTCACCTGCCACTCAAACCCAGTCTGAGGCGCTCGTGTCCGTGGACTCGGCATACTCACCCGTGACTCGCACCGGGATTCCGATGCGTTGGGACGCCCTCTCCGGGACTACGTGCGTCTCCCACGCCTTCACCTCCTGGCCCGTGCCCGCGTCGCCCAGGCCCGGGCACAGCCCCGGCCTCGCCTCCGGCGTCCTCGCGGCGTCTGCTGGGAGTCCCCTCCGGACACGTCCTCTGGGAGCTGCAGGGCCATTGTCCCCAGGGAGCGCGAGGCCCCCCCGGGACTCGGGAGGGACCGCAAGGGGCTTCCCGGGCCCGGCCGCTGCAGCGGGGGGGGGGGGGGGGGGGGGCGAGGCGGCACGCTCGGACTCCGTTACACGCCCGCCATGGTCGCGATGCCGCAGGCTTCACACCCGGCAGGCGGGGGCCTTGCACGACAAAGCTCGCAGTGTGGTCCCGCGGACGCTGCTCCCAGAGGCCCCAGACAGGCCCTAGGGACCCCCGGGCCTGCTGCCCACTCGGGCCAAGTCAGGCAGGGAGCAGCAGAGACGCCGGGAGCACCCCTCCCCCCACCCCACCCCAGAGTGGCCGCGCTTCTGTGCGAAAGGAGAGCCTTGCCTCACCGGCCGCCGTCCTCCGGCCAAGGGGAGCAGAGGGCGGCCAGTGGCCGTGTGGCCCGCTGGGGGCCCCAGGCCGGGGCGCGAGGACCCCGAGGGGCTGGGAGTGCCTGGGTCGGGGCCGGCCTGGCTGACCCCAAGGTGCAGCCCCCACGGGTCCCTCTGGAAAATGTATCTTTCATGAATTTTATCTCCTTTATCCAGGTTGTAGGCTTGGATCCCTGTGAGCCCATAGTCATAAAGGGGCTCAGGGCGAGGGTGAGGGGGCGTGGGGTGTTGGACGCGGGGCGTGTGGGGTCCCGTGGAAACAGGAAGTCTCAGAGGAAGCGAGGGCCATCCGCACAGGCAGGTCGTCGCCCCGAAGAAGGGAAGATGGGGGGACAGGCCCGGCTGAAGAGGCCTCCTCCTGAGTCCCACTCCAGCCCCAGGCGGGGGGCGGGCGGCGGGCGGCTCTGGGGAGCCAGGGCGGGCACAGGCTCGGCGTCCACAGCCTCCCAGCATCCGTCCAGAGCCCCGGCCGGACGTGGACGGGGCTGGACGAGGGCTCCGAGCCGGCAGGGAGCCGGGACCAGGGCTGCCCCTCGGAGGACACTCCTCCACTCCACACGGGTCCACAGGGTCCATCCAGGCCCTAGGGCCAGGCCCACGTGCTGGGCACCGTCGGCCAGGGAGCTGCCCCCGGGAGGGGCTGGCGGGCTCGGTCCCGCTTGGTGCCCAGGGACGGGGCCTTGGTCTCGGGGACCAGCAGCAGCCCCATGGGAAGCAGGAGCCCGCCCTGTGCCCGCCGTCTCCCGGGGCCCACCGGGGGCCAGGGCCGGAGGAGACACCCGGGCTGGGCTGGCCGAACAGGTCGGGTGAGAAGGAGAAGGCGAGCTAGCCACTAGACGGAGCGGGGGCACAGGTCGGGCCACTTGGGTGGGACGGCAGCCACAGGGGGTGCCAGGGCCAGCACCCTGTCCTTGGGCTCAGAGTCCCCCCTGCCCCCCCACCCCCAGCCCGCGTCTCAGGGTGCCCAGGTGGCAGGAAGGAAGTGACCGCTGACCGAGGTCGGAGCCTGCCGGTTTGCTTGTCAAGAGGGGCTGGGATCTGAGGCCTCCGCCGCCCCCCCCCGCCCCCCACCAGGAGTGGGCGCTCAGAGGCCAGGCAGTAGGAGGGTCCAAGAGCGAGGGAGGGAGGCCCTGGGGGGTGGGAGCCCAAGGTGGCTTCAGGGAAGCACAGGAGGAAAGAAGGGGCCCCAGGGGAGGTCCCGCAGACCTCTGCCCCAGCACTGGCAGGCCACGGCGCGCCTCCCCGGCCGGTCCTCCCGCGGCCCCCGCCCCACGCAGCCCTGTGCCTCCCTCCCCAGGCTGCCCCGCTGGCCCTCTCCCCCTCAGGCCCGCCAGTGCCTCACACGGCCAGGTGCTGGGCGGCCACAAGACCTCACTCCCCTCACAGCCGGGCGCTGTGCGGAGAGCGGGCATCACCCAGGCCTCCAGCCCGGCCTGCTGGCCCCCACGAGGGGGACCTAATCCTGGGCTTGCATCTTACGATTACTTCTTTTTTATTCATTTTTTAAAAGATTTTATTTTTAGAGAAGGAAGGGAGGGAGATAGAGAGAGAGAGAGAGAGAGAGAGAAACATCAATGTGCGGTTGCTGGGGGTCACAGCCTGCAACCCAGGCATGTGCCCTGGCTGGGAATCGAACCTGCGACACTTTGGTTCGCAGACGATTGCTTCTTAATGACAGCATCATTATTGTACAGAAGAAATACATCCTTAGTTCCAGACATTTGGAAAAACAGCGGAATCTCTAAGGGTAAAGTTCGGGGCTGCCGGGCAGTTGGAGGTGCTCAGGGCCCAGTGCAGGGCAGGCCCAGGCCCACGAAACCTCGGGACCCCAGGGTGGGTCCTTGCTGCCTGCACTGCACGGCCGGCCCCTGTGGGAGGGCCCCTGGCCCGTGTGGGCTCCTGTGGAGAGGACCAGGGCGCAGGGCGGCTGGGCCCCGCCCCTGAAACCCACACCTCCAGCCCCGTGAGGTGACACGCTCTCCTCTGGTTTCTCTCCACCTGGCAGAGCTCACGGCGCCTGCAGCGGCCGACCGCCTGAGACCCGCCAACGGGAGCCCCAGGGAGACGCGGGCGGCCTTCGCCATCCAGGGGGTGAAGATGGACGCCCAGGCCAAGGCCAAGCCCGCCAGACCCCCCCGGGCTCACCCTGCGAACCCTAAACGCTGCCAGCGGGCCCCCAAGATCCGGAACTACAATGTCAAGGACTGACTTCGCCCCTCCCCTCCTCTCTCTCCACAGCGGGGGGTGCGTGTGTGCACACGGGGTGGGGGGGTGGGGGTACCGTGAGCCACAGCACGGGCTCCCCCGCGCTGGTGCGGCATCTCGCAGACGGGGTGCGGATCCCATTAAAGCTGTGCCCCCCCCCACTCGCCAGGGTGTTGTTCACCTGGCCTACTTGGGCAGCAGTGCCAGGGCCTCGCCAGCGGCCCGAGTCGCCGCCCACAGCCAGCCACCTGTGCGCTGCCTGGCAGAGAGCAGTCGGGATGCCCACCCGCAACCAACAGCGAAAGCCCCCCAGAGAGCACTGTGCAGGGGTGGGGGTAGGGGTGGTCCACAGTGAAAGTGGTGGAGCTGGGTGACCCCATGTGTCCAGATGGGGCCCCCGCCGTGTCCTGCACGCCAGGGCGCCCGTGCCAGGGTGCCGCTGGGGTGGATGTGGCCACAGACCCAGCACGTGCAAGAAGGACAAACACGGAAACCGGTGTCTCCCGTTCCGCGTGTTACAAGGCCCCACACCCAACTCCCCCACGAGGAAACCGTGTCCCAAGGACCGTGACCACTGGTCCCGGCACTCGGGGTTCTCTGTGCTGAGTCGGCAGCCAGCCTCAGGCGCCCGTCCCGGGAGGCAGTGGTCGGGAAGGCAGCCCTGGACTCCTCAGCTCCTCCGAAGCCCTCGGCCCTTTTCTCCTCTGTCGTCTGCACCTGGTTGGCACAGCCAGAGGGCTCCCGCCTGCAGCACTGAGGAGGGTCAGGGAGGCCGTCCCCACCCCAGGTTGGGGTGGCAGGCCACATGGCCGGCCTTCAGGCAGGTCGAGGCTTCCCAGTAGGTGCAGCCAGCTCTCCCAGCGGGCTGGGGGTGGGGGGCTATGCCTCCGGCAGGGTCGCACCCCGCCTCCCTGCTGTATGACCCGGGCACATCAGGCGGCCTTTGTGGCCGCAGTGTCCTGAGCCCGCCCAGCTCACAGGTGTGAGGGCACAGGGCGGCACCGAGGCAGGGCCCAGGATCCCAGACCCAGGATTCAGGGGTGCTCAGTGGCTCCTGCCTCACCCTGCGCATCAGAAATTGCTTCCCTCGGCTCCCTGTAAACACCAGTGGGCACGGGGGCCCTCCCCAAGAGGTGAGTTCTGCCCAGGGTGGGGGTCTCAGCAGGGCTCAGGGCGCTGCTGCTTCCACATGCCCCTTCCAGTGAGGCGTGGCCGCACGACTTCCTTTAGCTGAGAAAGGGAACAGAGCTGCCAGGTCACCTTCCCTAGAAGCACCTCAGAGCCCCCGAGCAAGTCTCCGACTGGCACAGCCGCTCCTGGCTCTGGGTACCAGGTATCGTGAGAAAGAAACCTCTACGGAGAGGTGGTTCAGAACAGCAATTCAGCTGTCGGACCTCGGAGCCCTCTGGCCCTTTTTCCTTTTCTGCCCTTCTTTCCACCGCGCGGGAGTCAGAAACCACCCCTCCACCCCCCGAGAGCCTCGGGGCTGGAGCTGAATTCAGGTCGGTAACTGAGCAGGATTACAAGGGAAGGCGCGCCAGTGAGCCGAGGCACAGGGCTGAGCCTCCGCCGGTGCGCCTGCGCGCGCGTGGGTGTGCGTGGCCATGTGCGTGCGCGAGGGCCTCTGCCCAGGGAGGCTCCTTTGTTCCAACCACACCGAGTGGTGTTGGTGAAGAGCCCGCTCGCCAGATGGCCGCGCCCCCAACCCAAGGCCTGCTCCAGGGAGCCGGCGATGCGCCCGCTCGGCTACTGCCGGGCCTCGGAGGGGTCCCCGGTTTGTCGCGCCGGCACCGCCAAGTGGGACTGCAGAGCAGGAAGGACCAGGCCCGCGCTGCAGTGACCAGCAGTAACCCCGCCGGGGGCTCTGGCCGGGTCAACGACCGCGCTAGCCCGAGGCGTCCCGCTCAGTCCGAGACCAGCCCATCACCCTATCGCCTAGCAACGCCCACTCGCACGCCGCCATTGGGCCCGCGAGCACGCCCCCGGCCCCTGATTGGGCGCCGCTGCGGAGCGAGCCACGCCCCGCCCCGCTCTGCGCGGCCCGGACGCGGGCTCGCGCGTCGGTCCTCTCCGTGTGCCGGGCTCCCAGTGTGGCCCCAGTGTGACCCCCCTAGTGGCCCAAACACACCCCGCTCCGTTTCACCCCCGTGCCGCGCACACGTGGTCTCCTTGGCCCCGGGGGTGGGGGCGGCCCGGGAAGGCATGGGGCGGGGGCAAGCCACGTGCCCTCCAAGCGGGGAACGGAAGTAGGGGCCCACCATCTCAGCGCCCCCGGGCGCGCCCCCGCGCGGGGTCCCGGCGCGCGCCCGCGGCGCGCCGCATCACCCCACTGGCGGCGGCGCGCCGGGTCCCGGGGCGCAGCCCCGACGCTCATTGGCCTGGGAGGCGCAGCCAAGCTGTCAGCCCATGTGGCGTGTCCGCTCGGGGACGGCCGCGGTTAAATAGAGTCGGCGCCGGCCTAGAGGGAGCCAGAGAGACGGCAGCGGTCGGCCTCCCCACCTCCGCGGTGCTCCATCCTCGCTCTCCGCCGCCCGCCCGCACTGCCGCCCGCGCTCAGATCAGGTACCAGCCGAGGGCCGGGCCGGGCCGGGTTCGGAGCCGGGGCGGCGCGGCCGGGCTCCGGGGCGGCCGCCAGCCCGCATCCTCCTGCCCCAGGAAGCGCACGGTCCGCCCGTGGTGAGGGGTCGCCCCAAGAGGCCGCCCCGGGTCTCGCGGTCCGAGGCCCCGTCCGCTGGGCGAGCCACCGCGGAGCTTCCGGGGCCGGGCGGTGAAGGGCCGGCGCGCCGCACCCCAGGCCCGGTGGGGCAGGTGGGCGATGGCGAGGGGCGGCCGCCGGGGAGGCCCGCGAACAGCCATTTTGGTCTCGAGGTGGGCCGAGGACCGGTAGGAGCCCCTGCCGCCCGGTGCGCGCCCGGCCTCAGCGCCCACAAAGGTCTCCATGCGGGCCGGGCCGCTGGGCCCCTCCATCTGCGGCACCCTGCGCCCCCGACAGCCGGGAAGCCGAGGCTCAGCCCGACCCAGGGGCGCCTTTTCAGCCAACTGGAGGGCCAGGAAGAAGGGAGGGAGATGGCCGGGAGGCCCCGGAGCCGGGTACCGGGAAGTTTCCCCACCACGTGGGCGCAGCCCCGAGCCCCCAAAGTTCTGGGAGATGAGCAGCTCCCGCCGGGTGCGGTGGCGGCGGGGCGGGGCGCGCTGCGGGGGTCTCCACCCCCGCCTCCTCCGCCGCGGGACTCCGGGTGAATAGCAAGTAGGGGAGAACAGAGCCGGCGCTTTCTGGAGGAAGCAGCCGCCTGGGAGCTGGTGCCCTGGGCCGGCAAAGGACTCTTTATTCAGCGCCGGGGGAGGAGGCTCCCTCCCTGCGGGAACAGCGGGAAGCCGGGCCACCCAAGGCAGTCTCTGCTGTCCTCCACCCACCCACCCTTGCTCAGAGACCTGGGAGTGTCGGTGGTTCGCGGGGCCACAGGTTATAAGCACCAAGAGGCCCCGGGGCCTCGGTGGAAGTTGCGAGACCAACCTTGGCTCTGCCCCGACCCTCGGGGGCTGTGGAGGCGCCTTGGGAACCTGGGTCTGGGCGCTCAGGCCGGCCACAGGGAGCTGAGCCGGGGCGCCCTGCGGCTTCGCCCGCACAGGTGCACGGCCTGGCAGCACTGTGCTGGCGCCCAACCAGGAGAGGCTCCCCAGGCTGGCCCACCGGCACGCGCAGGCCGCCTTCCCCCAGAGCCCCGCCGGGCCTGCGCACCCGAGCTGCCCTGGCGGCCCGGTCCTTGGTTCCTCCCGAGTCCTGGCACCTCCAGGCTGTTCTCGCGGGCTGGTGTCCTCCCCTCCCCACATTTCCCTCCATCGGACTTTGGCGCCTCTTCCCCTCGCCCACTTGAGCCCTGGGCCAGCTCCTAGCTGCTGGGCGGGGAGGCGGGGGATCTTGTCCCCACTGGGTGGCCTCCTGCAGGAGGTCGCAGAGGCCACTGGCTGCGGTGGGGTCACCCCAGGCCAGGGCCCCAGCTGTGATGGGCCAGTGCTGACCGCAGTGGGAGGTTAGGGCCTGATGGACCCGGTTTTGCCACCCCAGACCCCCTGCACACACACACAACCAGGCGTCCATCAGGGCGTCCGCCCCTTGGTCTGGGGCTGTCTGAGCTGCGGCTCTCAGACCTGCGGGTGGGCCACGTGGAGGGGTGGGCGGTGCAGGTCGAGCAAAGCCGTGTCTGGCCCCACAGGGAGCAGCATGGAGGAGGTGGTGATTGCCGGCATGTCCGGGAAGCTTCCCGAGTCGGAGAACCTGGAGGAGTTCTGGGCCAACCTCATCGGCGGTGTGGACATGGTGACGGAGGACGACAGGCGGTGGAAGGCCGGTGAGTGGGCGGCCTGCTCCGCCGAACCCCCTCCCCTTGCTGCCTGGGGCTGCCTGGCTCCCCCTGGAGATGGGGCCGCAGTGGGGTCTGGGCTCCGGCCCCTGGAGGCTGCAGGTCGGCCCTGGCACGGGGCCTTGCCTGTTTCTGCGCCGGGTTGGGTGACCTGCCGGGGTCCAGAGCCTGGGGCACGGCCAGGGCAAGGCCAAGTGGGTCAGCGCCCCTGCCCGCCCACTGCCCTGTCCCCGCGGAGCCGCAGGCCACTGCCGGCCCACGTGTCCGAGGTTAGATAACACGCCGGGCGCTGGGGAAGCTGGTTTGACTCCCTCGTGCCTGTAGGCTCCTCCGCAGAGCCGCCCTACCTGATCTGCGGGGTGTGAGTCAGCGCCGCGGAGCCCGGCCCGGCAGAGCCCAGGCGGGGGTCTGCGGCCGGGGTAGCGGGGCCCCTGCCCGCCCTCCTCCGGGGGAGCACACACACAGCTCCCTGCCCATCCCCTGGGCCCGTGACACCCTCCCCCCCACCTGTGTCCACAGGGCTGTATGGCCTGCCCCGGCGGTCCGGCAAGCTGAAGGACCTGTCCAAGTTTGACGCCACCTTCTTCGGGGTCCACGCCAAGCAGGCGCACACGATGGACCCCCAACTGCGCCTGCTGCTGGAGGC
Organism: Phyllostomus discolor; assembly: GCF_004126475.2. Taxonomy (NCBI): domain Eukaryota; kingdom Metazoa; phylum Chordata; class Mammalia; order Chiroptera; family Phyllostomidae; genus Phyllostomus; species Phyllostomus discolor. Next base: position 114,328,525 of record NC_040910.2, on the reverse strand, counting down.
CGCCTACGAGGCCATCGTGGACGGAGGTGGGTCACCGGGCGGCCTGTGGCCGGTCTGGGGTCACAGCAGGACGACAGCATTCCCGGTTTATTTTTCCTCTTCTGAAACCAACACGTGTCCAGAGCCGGGCGAGCACCTCTGGCCCAGGAGGACGGCCAGTGCCTGCGGCTCCACAGGGGCAGTCCCTGGGGCCGGTCAGGTTTCACAACCACCCCTCAGGGCTCCGGGTGTGCCCTGGCGCCCCAGTTTCTTCATCTGCATCCAAGGGCTGGTCTTGGGCCGAGCGGGAGACAGGGTTCTGTCCCCAGGACCTCTGCCCTCCCCTGGGCTGGGACTGACCCAGAGGCAGCTGTCCCTTTGTCCTGGGGTGCAGACCTACCCCTGCTGCGCCCCCACGCACCTAGGAGAAGGGACGGGAGGCCAGCACCCCCCCCCATTTTGGTCAGCAGACGCAGCCGCCCCTGGGGTCGTCACTGAGCAGGGTCTGGGGCAGTGGGAGGGCAGGCGGACCCCCACTGGGCTCCCTGGGGGCTGGGGGAGGTGGAGGCCCGGCGCCACCCAAAGGCCTTGAGAGTCTCTCCCCTGGGGCGATCCCTCCCTCCTCCAGGAGCCGGACACTCAGCCTTTGTCTTCCTTTGTCCCCTTATCTCCGGGCGGGCCACCCTCGGGGCCTGGGTGCTCATTGGCCCGGGGCTCACCAGACCCTGCCTGCGTCAGGGCTGGGGAAGCAGCCTGGGGACAATGACGCCCTCTGTCTGCACCTCTGGCGTCTGCGGCAGCCGCCTGACCCGGGGCCCCGAGCCTCACCTGGCGCCGCCCCCACGGGTCCCGGTGTCTTCGGTTTCCCGTGACCTGGTTCCCAGGCCGTGGCACCTCCGGTTGGGCCAGGCTGGGGGACGCTCTCTCTCCAGCCAGAGAGGCCGGGTGGAGGCCCGCCCAGCAGGCCCGGGTAGGGGGCACGGTGCAGCCCCCTGGCTGACCGCTGCCCCCTGCAGGCATCAACCCGGCCTCGCTCCGAGGGACGCACACGGGCGTCTGGGTGGGCGCGAGCGGCTCCGAGGCCTCCGAGGCGCTGAGCCGGGACCCTGAGACGCTGCTGGGCTACAGCATGGTGGGCTGCCAGCGGGCCATGATGGCTAACCGCCTCTCCTTCTTCTTCGACCTAAAAGGTGAGTGCCCGCGGCGGGGCCCGGGCCCCAGGGCAGCGGGCCCCCTCCAGGCCCGGCCGCCCCTCTTGCCCGGGCAGGCCGGCAGGGCCTCCGGAGGCTGACGCCCGTGCCGTGCCTTTGGCTGCAGGTCCCAGCATGACGCTGGACACGGCCTGCTCCTCCAGCCTGCAGGCCTTGCACAGCGCCTACCAGGCCATCAGCAGCGGGGAGTGCCCCATGGCCCTGGTGGGCGGCATCAACATCCTGCTCAAGCCCAACACCTCCGTGCAGTTCATGAAGCTGGGCATGCTGAGCCCCGAGGGCACCTGCAAGTCCTTCGACGAGGCCGGTGAGGGCACGGGCCGGGGCCCGGGGCAGCACCCCCCCCCAACACACTCCCCCCCACCCCCGCCCTCCCCCCGGGCGGACGCCGTGCCCTGAGCCAGCCTCGCCCTCAGGGAACGGGTACTGCCGCTCGGAGGCCGTGGTGGCCATGCTGCTGACCAAGAAGTCCCTGGCCCGGCGGGTGTACGCCACCGTCCTGTGCTCCGGCACCAACACGGACGGCGCCAAGGAGCAAGGTGGGTGTGCAGCTGGGGCAGGGGGCGGGGGCGGGGGCGGCGCGGGTGGAGCGGTGCTGAGGCCCGGCCCTGTCCTGCAGGCGTGACCTTCCCCTCCGGAGAGGCCCAGGAGCAGCTCATCCGCTCCGTGTACCTGGGGGCCGGCTTGGCCCCTGAGGACCTGGAGTACATCGAAGCCCACGGCACGGGCACCAAGGTGAGGCCTCGCCCGCACCCCGCCGCCGGGCCGCCCGGCTGCCATGCCGACCTGCCCCGTGCCGACCTTCCCTGTGTCCCCCACAGGTGGGCGACCCCCAGGAGCTGAACAGCATCGTCCGAGCCCTGTGTGCCAGCCGCCGGGACCCCCTGCTGGTCGGGTCCACCAAGTCCAACATGGGGCATCCGGAGCCCGCCTCGGGGCTGGCGGCGCTGGCCAAGGTGGGTGGGGGGCCGCCCCCGAGGCCCGGGTGGCTGGCTGTGGACAGGGGGCTGGTCCCTGCCCTGGTTCGCTGTGGGGCCGGCGTTCTGCACGGCACCCCTGGACAGGGCCGCGGGGCGGGGACACAGCGGGAGTGGCCACCCACAGGACCCTGGCCACCGCCGCTCAGGTTCCTCGGCGTGGGGGCTGCGGGCAGCTGCCTCTCTGCCGGTCTCACGCCAGGACCCGCGTGGGCCTGGCCGAGGTGGCCCCTGAGCCCGGGCCGGGGAGGCGAGGGACCGAAGGGGAAGGGCGGGGGCTTCGCGGCGACCCCGGGCGGTGGTGGGGGAGCTGCGGGGGGCGAGCGGAGCGGCAGGGCCCAGGCCTTCATTCCCGCCTGCCGCCCGCAGGTGCTGCTGTCCCTGGAGCACGGGCTCTGGGCCCCCAACCTGCACTTCCACACCCCGAACCCCGAGATCCCCGGGCTGCGGGACGGGCGGCTGCAGGTGGTGGAGCGGCCGCTGCCCGTGCGCGGGGGCGACGTGGCCATCAACTCCTTCGGCTTTGGCGGCTCCAATGTGCACGCGGTCCTCAGGCCTAACCGGCGCCCGCCCCCGGCGCCTGCCCCGCACGCTGCCCTGCCCCGCCTGCTGCTGGCCAGCGGGCGCACGCCGGAGGCCGTGCAGGCCCTGCTGCAGCAGGGCCAGCAGCACAGCCAGAACCTGGCCTTCGTGAGCATGCTCAACGAGATCGCAGCCACCCCCGTCGCCGCCATGCCCTTCCGGGGCTGCGCCGTGCTGGGCGGCGGGGAGGGCGGCCAGGAGGTGCAGCAGGTGGCCCCCGGCCAGCGCCCACTCTGGTTCATCTGCTCCGGTGAGTTGTCCCAGGCCCCCCCTGGGGTGGGGGGCACGCCGCCGGGCGGGGCGGCCCCACCCCTGACACCTCCCGCCCCCCAGGGATGGGCACGCAGTGGCGCGGCATGGGGCTCAGCCTCATGCGGCTGCCCGCCTTCCGGGACTCCATCCTGCGGTCCGACAAGGCCGTGAAGCACCTGGGCCTGCAGGTGTCCGACCTGCTGATGAGCCCCAATGAGGCCACCTTCGACGACACCGTCAACGCCTTCGTGAGCCTGACCGCCATCCAGGTGGGGTCCGGGGCCAGAGGGCCCGGGGCGGGAGACGGGCCACGGGCCTGGGCCCGGCGGGGCGGCCCCCAGGACTGACGGGCCGGGCCGTGGTCCCCCCCACCCCGCAGGTCGCCCTCATAGACCTGCTGACCGCCATGGGCCTGAAGCCGGACGGCATCATCGGGCACTCGCTGGGCGAGGTGGCCTGCGGCTACGCCGACGGCTGTCTCTCGCATGAGGAGGCCGTCCTCGCCGCCTACTGGAGGGGCCAGTGCATCAAGGAGGCCAACATCCCGCCGGGCGCCATGGCGGCCGTGGGTAGGTGGGGCCTGGGGGGCCGCCAGGGGGCGCCGACCGGGGCCGGGGTGGGGACCGTGGTGCCAGCAGCCCAGCCGATGGCCGGCAACCAAGGCCAGTGCGGTGTTCTCGAGAGCCTGACTTAATCCCTCAGCCGTTCTGATGAAGTCGGGGTGTCGGGGCTGCTCGCCCCGGCTCCTGCCCGTGGGACGGAGGGGCCTTGGGTGTCAGGGCTGGGGGGGGGCTGGGAAGGTGATGACGCCTTCACCCAAGAGGAGGAAGCGCGGGGTGGGGGGGGAGGGCCTTGTAAAGGCGCTGCCGTCTCCGTGGCCGCCCTCCGAGTGTCTGCGCCCACAGGCCTGTCCTGGGAGGAGTGCAAGCAGCGCTGCCCGCCCAGCGTCGTCCCCGCCTGCCACAACTCCGTGGACACCGTGACCATCTCTGGGCCTCAGGTGCGCACAGGGGGGCGAGGCCAGGGCCCCGAGTCCCCGCCCCCACCCCCGGGGGGCGCCCAGCCCGAGGGCCCGGGACCACCCTCCGTCCCTGCCCCCGCAGGCCGCCGTGTCGGAGTTCGTGGAGCAGCTGAGGCAGGAGGGTGTGTTCGCCAAGGAGGTGCGGACGGGCGGCTACGCCTTCCACTCGCGCTTCATGGAGGCCATCGCCCCCTCGCTGCTGCGGGCGCTCAAGAAGGTGGGCCGGCCGCCCCGGGGGCCGCCCGGAGTGGGGCTGCTGGGGGGGGCGGGCGGCGAGCCCGAGCCCTGGGCTGACCCTCCCCCGCGGTGCTCGCAGGTGATCCGGGAGCCGCGGCCCCGCTCCGCCCGCTGGCTCAGCACCTCCATCCCCGAGGCCGAGTGGCAGGGCAGCCTGGCCCGCACGCTCTCCGCCGAGTACAACGTCAACAACCTGGTGAGCCCCGTGCTGTTCCAGGAGGCGCTGTGGCACGTGCCCGAGGGCGCCGTGGTGCTGGAGATCGCCCCCCACGGCCTGCTGCAGGTACGCCGGCGCGGCCCCCGGGGAGGAGGTGGGGGCGGCCCCCGGGGGGGGGCGGGGCCCCAGGGTCCGGGAGCCCAGGGTCCGCACCTCGTGGGCGCAGGGGGTGGGGGGCCGGCAGGACCCCGCCCGACTCTGTGCGCCCCCCCCCCGCCCCCCCAGGCCGTCCTGAAGAGAGGCCTCAAGCCGGGCTGCACCGTCATCCCCCTGATGAAGAAGGACCACGAGGACAACCTGCGATTCTTCCTCAGCAACGCCGGCCGGCTGCACCTGGCGGGGTGGGTCCGCGCCTCCCGCCGGGGCCCCTCCCTGGAGCGAGGGGGGTGAGGTGCAGGGGGCCCCCGGCCCAGGCGTGCCGCTGACCCGGCCCCCCCGCCCCCCCCCAGCATCGACATCAACCCCAACGGCCTGTTCCCGCCCGTGGAGTTCCCGGCCCCCCGAGGGACCCCCCTCATCTCCCCTCACATCAAGTGGGACCACAGCCAGACCTGGGACGTGCCAGCCGTGGAGGACTTCCCCAACGGCTCCAACGGCTCCTCCGCCGTCGTCTACAACATCGGTGAGGGCGGGGGGCAGGGTGCGGGCGGGGGCGGGCGGGGCTCAGCCGCCCTTGCTCCCCAGCTGGCGCACTGAGGCCCGTGCCCTCGCAGACGCCAGCCCCGAGTCCCCCGACCACTACCTGGTGGACCACTGCATCGACGGCCGCGTCATCTTCCCGGCCACCGGCTACCTGTGCCTGGTCTGGAGGACGCTGGCGCGCACCCTGGACACAGACATGGAGCAGCTGCCCGTGGCCTTTGAGGACGTGACGCTGCACCGGGCCACCATGCTGCCCAAGACCGGTGAGGCGGGGGGGCCAGGAGGCGCCGTGCGGGGCGGTGCTGACGGCCGACCCCCGCTCACCTCCGACCCTGCTGCCCGCAGGGACCGTCCCCCTGGAGGTGCGGCTCCTGGAGGCGTCCCGCGCCTTTGAGGTGTCCCAGAGCGGCAACGTGGTCGCGACCGGTGAGTGTGGCGCCGGCCCCGGGGTCCCTGGCGGGCCGCTCTGGGCGGGCCCCCGGCTGCCAGTGCGCGGCTCCCTCCCGCCCTCAGACCCCCGCCGCCCCGCCCGCAGGGAAGGTGTACCGGTGGGAGGACCCCGACCCCACGCTCTTCAACAACCGAGACGGCCTGGGCCCCGAGGACCCGGCGGACCCCGGGGCGGCGCTGCGCCTGGCCAAGGGGGACGTGTACAAGATGCTGCGGCTGCGAGGCTACGACTACGGGCCCCACTTCCAGGGCATCCTGGACGCCAACCTGGAAGGTGGGGCGCGAGGGGTCCCGCCTCGCCGGGTTCGGCCTCTCCCGAGGGCAGATGCGGCCGGGCCCGGCCCGGGGGGAGGGCGGGCCGGTCACAGGTGGGGGCGGCCCCAGACACCCGGCCGGGGAGCGCGGAGAGGGTGCGCGGGGCCTGACCCGGGGGCTGACAGCCTCCCTGCCGCAGGCACCACGGGCCAGCTGCTGTGGAGGGACAACTGGGTGACCTTCCTGGACACGATGCTGCAGATGTCCATCCTGGGCTCCCACCAGCGCGCCCTGTACCTGCCCACCCGCATCTCCGCCGTGCACATCGACCCCGTCGCCCACCGGCAGCTGGTGCGCGCGCCGCAGGGTGAGGACCGAGGTAGCCGGCCCGTGTCCCCGTGGCGCCCGCGCCCGCCTGTGCCCACGGTGTCGGCATGGAGGTGACACACCCGCCCGTCCCCACAGCGGTCGACGTGGTGGTGAACCAGTGCCTGAGCAGCACCGCGGCGGGGGCCGTGCTCATCTCGCGGCTCCACACCTCGGCGGCCCCACGCAAGCAGGAGCAGCTGGTGCCCACCCTGGAGAAGTTCTGCTTCACGCCCTACGTGGAGGACGGCTGCCTGGCGGACAGCACGGCCCTGCAGAAGCAGCTGCTGCTGTGCAGAGGTGAGCCCTCCCGGCTGGGCCCGCTGGCCTCCCCCCTCGCAGCCGGTCCCCAGGGCCTGGCCCAGCTTCGCGTCTCCCTCGGGGGGTGCCAGCCCTGCCCTTGCTGGGGGGCCCCTTGTGGGCCCCCCAGGCCCGCTCCTCAAGCCACGCAGACGACGGCTACCTACACTCCCTACCCCAGTCCTCAGAGGGGCCGGGCCTCAAAGGTGACCGGCTGCGCCCCGCCCCCAGCCGCTCAGGCCCGTGGCCCATAGGGCTGGACTGGACCCCCCGAGCGGCTGCCGCGGAGGGGGCGGGGGCCTCGAGCAGTGAGCTCAGCGTCTGTGCAGCCCACCCCCCCGACGGCGCGTAGGCCTCGGCGGGGTGCACAGCAGCCCTTGTCCGGGGGCCCTCGGCGGTCAGCCCAACCCCTGGGCGGCTGAGCTGCACGGTTCCTCCCCCCGCCTCTGCTTGTCCGGTCGGCAGGGCTGAGCGGTGGGCCCTGAGAGCAGGCCGCAAGGGTCCCGGTCAGCGCGAGCCCCTGCTCCAGCCGGACCCTTGCTGCCTGGGGGGCCTGGATCCTGCCCAGCAGGCCCCGCCCAGCACCTGTCTCCCCCACCTCCCAGGGCTGGCCCGGGCCCTGCAGACCAAGGCTGCCCAGCAGGGGCTGAAGATGGCAGTGTCGGGGCTGGACGGGGCCCAGGCCCCCCTGGAGCCCCCGCAGCAGGGCCTGCCCCGGCTGCTGGCGTTGGCTTGCCAGCTGCAGCTGAACGGGAACCCGCAGCAGGAGCTGGGCTGGCTGCTGGCCCAGGAGAGGGCCCAGCTGCACGACGACCCCCTGCTCAGCGGCCTGCTCGACGCCCCGGCGCTCAAGGCCTGCGTGGACATCGCCCTGGAGAACCTGGCCGGCGTCCGGATGAAAGTGGTGGAGGTGGGTGCCGAGCCGGGCGGTCGGCGGAGGGGGCCGGGGCCGGCAGCCCCAGGCCTGTGGTGCACCCAGGCGCTCGCCCCCAGCGCTGGAGGAGAAGGGGCACGAGGCCACTGCGGGCGGGCTGGTGGCCGGGCCCGAGGGCCTGGCCAGGGTGCAGCCGGTCTAGGAGTCTGTCCCCCCACCCCCAGGTGCTGGCAGGCGACGGCCACCTGTATTCCCGCATCCCCGCGCTGCTCAACACCCAGCCCATGCTGCGGCTGGAGTACACGGCCACTGACCGCCACCGCCAGGCCCTGGAGTCCGCCCAGGCCGAGCTGCAGCAGCAAGACGTGGCCCAGGGCCAGTGGGACCCCGTGCAGCCCGCCCCCAGCAACCTGGGGGACGCCGACCTCCTGGTGTGCAACTGTGCGGTGGCCACCCTGGGGGACCTGGCCGCGGCCCTCGGCAACATGGCGGCCACCGTCAAGGAGGGGGGCTTCCTGCTGCTGCACACCCTGCTGCGAGGGCACTTCCTCCCGGAGACGGTCGCCTTCCTGACCTGCCCTGAGCCGCAGCCCGGCGGGCGCGGCCTCCTGAGCCAGGGCGAGTGGGAGAGCCTGCTGGCCGGGGCGTCCCTGCACCTTGTGGCTTCCAAGAGGTCCTTCTACGGCTCCGCGCTCTTCCTGTGCCGCCGGCTGGCCCCGCAGGACAGCCCCGTGTTCCTGCCCGTGGAGGCCACCAGCTGCCAGTGGGTGGACTCGCTCAAGGTCAGTCCCCGCCAGCCGGCCCCGGGGCCCAGGCCCGGCCGACTCAGCGGCTCCCTCGGGGGCCGTTCGGCCTGCCCGGAGCCCGACCGACCCTCCCCTCGCCCCGCAGAGCGTCCTGGCCAGCGCCTCCTCCCGGCCCGTGTGGCTGACGGCTGTCGGCTGCCCCACCTCGGGCGTCGTGGGCTTGGTCAACTGCCTCCGCAAGGAGCCCGGCGGGCACCGTGTCCGGTGAGGGATGCCGTCCGGCTCTGCACCCCCGCCCCCGCCCGCCCCCAGCCCTCCCCCGCGCCCCCACCTTCCCTCACCGGCCCGGCCGCCTGCAGGTGCATCCTGGTGTCGAACCTCCACCGCAAGTCCCCCGTCCCCAAGATGGACCCGGGCTCCGCTGAGCTGCAGAGGGTGCTGCGGGGGGACCTCGTCATGAACGTGCACCGGGACGGGGCCTGGGGCACCTTCCGCCACCTCCCCCTGGAGAGCAGTAAGTCCGAGGGGCCTCTCCCGGGCAGCTGGGGGGGCAGGGGCGGGGCAGGGAGGGTTGGGGGAGGGCGGGGCCCCCCCGCACGGCCCTGGGCCGCACCCAGCCCCCCGCAGCCCCGCCCTCTGCCGCCCCCAGAGCAGCCAGAGGAGCAGACGGAGCATGCCTTCGTGAACGTGCTCACGCGGGGCGACCTCTCCTCCATCCGCTGGGTCTGCTCCCCGCTGCGCCACGCCCTGGCCCCCAGCCCCGGCAGCCAGCTCTGCACGGTCTACTACGCCTCCCTCAACTTCCGGGACATCATGCTGGCCACCGGCAAGCTGTCCCCAGACGCCATCCCAGGTGCAGGCCTCGCGGGGCGGGGGCGGGTGCCAGGCCGGACCGGGAGCTGGGGTGGGTGGGTCCCTGCCCGCAGGGCTCACCCGCTGTGCCCCCCACCCCAGGGAACCGGTCCCCCCAGGACTGCATGCTGGGCATGGAGTTCTCAGGCAGAGACGCCAGCGGCAGGCGCGTCATGGGGCTGGTGTCCGCCAAGGGCCTGGCCACCTCCGTCCTGCTGACCCAGGACTTTATGTGGGACGTGCCGTCCGGCTGGTGAGTGGGTCGGCCCGGGGACCGGGGCCCCGCGCAGACGTGCCGGGCTCGGGCCCGAGTGACCCGCGGGCTGTGCCCCCAGGACCCTGGAGGAGGCGGCCTCGGTCCCCGTCGTCTACACCACCGCCTACTACTCGCTGGTGGTGCGCGGGCGCATCCAGCGCGGCGAGACGGTGCTCATCCACTCAGGCTCGGGCGGCGTGGGCCAGGCCGCCATCGCCATCGCCCTCAGCCTGGGCTGCCGCGTCTTCACCACCGTGGGTAAGCTGGCCGGCCCCTCCCGAGCCCCGGGCGGCCCCGCGGTGCCGCAGCCGGCTCACCGGCACGCGCTCCTCACCAGGGTCGGCCGAGAAGCGGGCCTACCTCCAGGCCAGGTTCCCCCAGCTCGATGACTCCAGCTTCGCAAACTCCAGGGACACCTCCTTCGAGCGGCACGTGCTCCAGCACACGGCCGGGAAGGGTGCGTGGCCCGCGGGCACCCTGCAGCCCCCGACTCCCCCACCCACCCACTGTGTGCCGGGACTCCAGCCCTCCTCCCCCGACACCCCTCCCCCCGGGCCCTGGGCCGGGGCACGGGCAGGGTCTGGCTCTCGGGCTCCTGACGGTGGGTTATCGCTGCTCGTGACCGAGGCCCCTTCTCCCCGCCCCCCGCCCCGCCAGGTGTGGACCTGGTTCTGAACTCCCTGGCGGAGGAGAAGCTGCAGGCCAGCGTGCGCTGCCTCGCCCAGCACGGCCGCTTCCTGGAAATCGGCAAATTCGACCTCTCCAACAACCACCCGCTGGGTGAGGCCGGGCAGCGGGCAGGCGGGGGGCTGGGGGGCGAGGAGGAGCCCACGCGGCGGGCGGGGGGCCCAGGGCAGCGAGCACTGTGCCCCTCCCCCGCACAGGCATGGCCGTCTTCCTGAAGAACGTGACCTTCCACGGCATCCTGCTGGACGCGCTCTTCGAGGGGGCCGCCTCCAGCTGGCGCGAGGTGGCGGCGCTGCTGCGGGCCGGCATCCGGGACGGCGTGGTGCGGCCCCTCAAGTGCACCGTGTTCCCCAAGTCCCGGGTGGAGGACGCCTTCCGCTACATGGCGCAGGGCAAGCACATCGGCAAAGTGGTCGTGCAGGTGGGGGCGGGGGCGGGCAGTGGGCGGGGCGGGCGGCGGGGGCGGGCAGTGGGCGGGGCGGGCGGCGCGGGCGCCCGGGGCCGGCCCGAGGGCGGAGCTCGATCGGTGCCGCCGGCTGCAGGTGCGTGAGGAGGAGCAGGGCGCCCCGCTGCAGGGGCCGCAGCCCGCGCTGACGGCCGCCGTGTCCAAGGTCTTCTTCCCGGCCCACAAGAGCTACGTCATCACCGGGGGCCTGGGCGGCTTCGGCCTCGAGCTGGCCCACTGGCTTGTGCTGCGAGGGGCCCAGAAGCTCGTGCTGACCTCCCGCTCCGGCGTCCGCACGGGTGAGCGGGCTGGAGGGCGTGCGGGGGCGGGCGGGGTTCCTGCGGAAGGGGACGCCCTTCCTGGCCAGCCACCACCGGGTATGCTCCGACGGCGCTGTGGCTCCGTGGCCACTGACCCCCGCCCCGCCCCGCAGGCTACCAGGCCAAGCAGGTCCGCGAGTGGCGGCGCCAGGGCGTGCAGGTGCTGGTCTCCACCAGCGACGCCAGCACCCTGGACGGTGCCCGGAGCCTCATTGCCGAGGCCGCGCGGCTCGGGCCTGTCGGAGGGGTCTTCAACCTGGCCATGGTGAGTCCCTCGTGGGGGGGAGCGGGCCGGCCACCCCAGCGAGGTCCCTGTCGGAAGCCCTGGGTTCGGGGCAGGCCCTGAGGACACCTCCTCCCCCCAGGTCCTGAGGGACGCCATGCTGGAGAACCAGACGCCCGAGTCCTTCCAGGAGGTCAACAAGCCCAAGTACAGTGGCACCCTGAACTTGGACAGGTGGGCCCCGCGGCTGACCCTGGCCCAGCACGGACGGGGACTGCTGCCTCTCCCCACTCCGAGCTCCCACAGTGCAGGCTGCAGCCTCTGCTGGGGTCTCAGGGGAGGGAGGGTCCAGGGAGGTGGGGGGCTTCGACAGGCGGGAGGCAGGGGCAGCCAGCCCCAGGGAGTGACCGGAGAACCCACAGGGTGACCCGGGAGGCGTGTCCCAAGCTGGACTACTTCGTGGCCTTCTCCTCGGTGAGCTGTGGGCGTGGCAACGCCGGCCAGAGCAACTACGGCTTCGCCAACTCCACCATGGAGCGCATCTGCGAGCAGCGCCGGCACGACGGCCTCCCAGGTGGGCCCCGCCCAGCGCCCGCGCGCTCCCGCGCCTGCCGCCCCGCCCGCACCGCCTCTCACCCCGCCCCCTCGCCCGCAGGCCTCGCCGTGCAGTGGGGCTCCATCGGTGACGTGGGCGTGGTCATGGAGGCCATGATGGGCTCCAACGAATCGGTGATCGGCGGGACGCGGCCCCAGCGCATCGCCTCCTGCCTGGAGGTGCTGGAGCTCTTCCTGAGCCAGCCCCACGCCGTCCTGAGCAGCTTCGTGCTGGCCGAGAAGGCCTCGGCCCGCAGCGACAGCGGCGGCCAGCACGACCTGCTGAAGGCTGTGGCCCACATCCTGGGTGAGGAGACGTGGCATCGCGGCGAGAGGGCTGGCCCTGTAGCCGTGGCAACAGCGGCTGGGGAGACCGAGGGGCCTCATCCGCGGTCCGCCGCCAGGATGCTGCGCCCCCCGCGCCCCTCCCAAATTGTCAATTGTGCCTCTCTGCCCAGGCATCCGAGACTTGGCCGCCGTCAACCTGGACAGCTCGCTGGGAGACCTGGGCCTGGACTCGCTCATGGGCGTGGAGGTGCGCCAGACGCTGGAGCGCGAGCACGACCTCGTGCTGTCCATGCGGGAGATCCAGCAGCTCACCCTCCGCAACCTGCAGGAGCTCTCCGCGAAGGCCGGCTCCGGGGATGGTGCGTGCGGGGTCGGGGCGGCTGGGGAGCAGGGGTCCCCTGGGGCGTGGGGCGAGTGTCTCCCGACCAGCCCGCCCTGCCCTGCCCTCCTGCTGCTGGTCTGTGGGCAGCTGGACCCCGGTCGGGGCTGGTGCACTGGCCCGTAAGGGCTCGTTGGGGGCTCGGCCCCACCCTGCCACTGGCCGGCAGCCGCTGGAGCCAGGTGGGCGTGTGCATGTCTGTGTGTGTGATCGCGGGCCCGGCCCTCCCTGGCACCTGCCCCTTTCCACAGAGCTGGTGGCCTCCACACCCAAGGAGGACGGCCCCGCCCGGCAGCAGGCCCAGCTGAACCTGAGCAGCCTGCTGGTGAACCCCGAGGACCCCACCTTGACCCGGCTCAACTCCGTGCAGAGCTCGGAGCGGCCCCTGTTCCTGGTGCACCCCATCGAGGGCTCCACCGCCGTCTTCCACAGCCTGGCCGCCAAGCTCAGCATCCCCACCTACGGCCTGCAGTGCACCCGAGGTGCGCCGGGGTCCTGCAGAGCGGCCCCCACCCAACCAGGCAGGGTGGTGCACCCGTGGGTCTCAGGGGCGCCCGCCCGCGCTGAGCCTCTTCCGCCCTGCAGCTGCGCCCCTGGACAGCATCCAGAGCCTGGCCGCCTACTACATCGACTGCATCAGGCAGGTGCAGCCTGAGGGGCCCTACCGCATCGCCGGCTACTCCTACGGGGCCTGCGTGGCCTTCGAGATGTGCTCGCAGCTGCAGGCTCAGCAGGGCCCCACACCCACGCACAACAGCCTCTTCCTGTTCGATGGCTCGCACAGCTACGTGCTCGCGTACACGCAGGTGAGGGCGGCGCCCCGGGCCCCAGGTGGCAGCCCCGGGTGGCTGTGCCCGCTCTACAGAGCCCCTGTCCCCTCTGCAGAGCTACCGCTCCAAGCTGACGCCTGGCTGCGAGGCGGAGGCCGAGGCGGAGGCCATGTGCTTCTTCGTGCAGCAGTTCACGGACGCGGAGCACGGCAAGGTGGGTCCCGGGCCGGGCGCGGGGCTGTCCGGGCCACCCCGCGGCGCCCGCTCAGACGCCCTTCCCGCAGGTGCTGGAGGTGCTGCTGCCCCTCTCGGGCCTCGAGGAGCGCGTGGCGGCCGCCGTGGACCTCATCACGCAGAGCCACGTGGGCCTGGACCGCCAGGCGCTGACCTTCGCGGTGCGCTCCTTCTACCACAAGCTGCGCGCCGCGGAGAAGTACACGCCCCTCGACACGTACCACGGCAACGTGACGCTGCTGCGCGCCAAGACGGGCGGCGCCAACCGCGAGGACCTGGGTGCCGACTACAACCTGTCGGAGGTGTGCGACGGCAAGGTGTCGGTGCACGTCATCGAGGGGGACCACCGCACGCTGCTGGAGGGCAGCGGCCTGGAGGCCATCCTCGGCATCATCCACAGCTCCCTGGCCGAGCCTCGTGTCAGCGTGCGGGAGGGTTAGCTCGCCGCCGCCGCCGCGCCGGGCGGTCCTGCCGGTGGGACCCCGGCCTGCACTGCGCTCTGCTGCCCCCAGTGGCCGCTAGAAGTAGAACTGACGCCCGGCCCTCCCTGGGCACCTCCTGCACGGCCACCGTGGGCGCCCCTCCCACGTGGGTGCAGGGCCCACCCCCGCAGCCGACTCGGAGACTCGCCCTGGTCTGTGAAGAGTCGGCCCTGCCGGGCACGCTGCTGCGAGCCCTGCGCTCCACGTGGGGTCTGCGCGGGTCCCTTTGTCGTCTCGGTTTGGGTTCTATTTATTGCGTCGCTGGGGAGCCGCCAGGGCGCGGTCCTGGCGCGGCCGGGACGCCTGAGCCTGGACGGCTGTGATGCAGCGGGACGCGGGCGCCCACTGTCTGTCTGCTCTCTGTTCGTTTTTTCAAGAAACACGATTCTCATCGCTGCTCCGATCCTGCCTGTCCTGTTTCATTTCCGCGCCCTCCCCGGGCCCTTGCGCCGGTAACTCGGGGGCCGCAGCCTGCGTCCTTCTTGCCCTGCACCCTGGCCCACCACCAGGAGCCGGGCCCTGTCCCCAGGGGACCACGGGCCACAGCCCAGCCCCCAGGCGCCCCGCGCACACTCTGAGGGTGTTGGGAGGAGTGGTAGGCGACCGTGGTGGGGTCCGCTCCCCCGGCACCAATGGCTGGAGGTGTCCCACTCTCCTGCTCCGCCGAGGGCTTCACTCCGGGTCCGCTGGCTATGGGGGGGAGCCACGCGGCGCAGTCCCTGCGAGGCAACACCGGTGTCCGCACGGCTCGCCAGGTGGGGTGTGAGGCCGGCGGTCTCAAGGTTCAGGCAAAGGAGCAGGGCCGGGGGACCCAGGGCTGCAGTAGGTGTGCTGCTGGGGGGCTTCTGGGCTGGCTGAGGGGCAGGCGGCCGGGGAGCTGGGCCCTGGGGCGCAGAGCAGGTGCCTGCACACGGGAGGAGGTAGGGAGCCGGCCCCTCAGCTTCAAGGAGGACGTGTGGGGCCCAGAGACCGGGGCCTGTGCGGGCCTCAGGACGCTCGGCAGCTGAGCCTGTGTCCCGCCCCTGGTGGGGTCCCAGGAGCGGTGGAAAGCGGGCTCTGCACCGCCAGGGCCAGCGCCCTCGGGCAGCCCCTGTGGCAGCTGCAGGGACACAGCCCAGGCCTCCTGTCCACAGGAGCCCGGGTCAGCAAACAACAGCAGGTTACTCGGCCAGAAAAAACAGGGCTCTGATGGGCACTGCAGCGCAGGCTGGGCCCTGGATGGGTCTGTGGACTTGGCAACTTCACATCCAAGGTCTCAGAGCAGAAGCACATTAGATAGAGCCCGAGGGCCGTTTCACAGGGGTCCCACGGAGGTGACGACCCTAAGCTTCCGTGTCCCTAAAACAGCCCCAAATTACGGCGGGAAGCAAAAGTTGCAGACGCGGAAGGAGAAATGAGGAGCGAGTCCGCAGTGAAGGCCGGAGAGCCCCAGGCCCCTCCGGCGTCACTGAGGGGAGCAGACGGGCGCGCGAGACTGGGGGAGCCGGGACGGGGTTCCGGCCAGGCCGCCCTGACCTGGTGTGTGCTCCTCAGGTTCATGGGAACACCCCCCGAGACCGTCCGAGTTCTGGGTCATAGAGCCAGTCAGTCAAGTCCAAAGAATTGGACGTCTGTAAAAATATTTTTGCTCACCTCAGCTGCATACAGTTAGAACCAACAGCAAAAAGGTCTCGACTGTTCTCAAATATTTAGGAACCAAACAATATACTTCTAAATAACTCGGGTTAAAGAAGAAATCACCTGGCACCTGGCTGGTGTGGCTCACTGCATTGAGTGCCGGCCTGGGAACCAAAGGGTTGCCAGTTCGATTCCCAGTCAGGGCACATGCCTGGGTTGCAGGTCAGGCCCCCAGTAGGGGGTGCATGAGAGGCAACCACACATTGATGTTTCTCCCCCCTTCTCTCCAAAAATAAGATAAAATCTTTAAACTTTTTTTTACTCAAAGTGGATTATACAACTAAATTTAAGTTCTAAAACTGTAAAACTTCTGGATGTAAATGCAGGAGAAGATCTGTGTGAACCTGGGTCACACAAATATTTCTTAAACATGACACCAAAGCACAACCAAAAGAAGTGAATTTTAACAATAAGCTGGATCTTATCTAATCACTTCGACTCTTTAAAAAACACTTAAAAGAATGAAAAAGCCACAGATTCTGAAAGTATTTTGCAAATCACATCTCACAAAGGGTTTGTACCCAGAATATTTAAAGAACTCAAAAGTCAACAGAAGGAAAACAATTTAATTTTTTTTTTAAGATTTTATTTATTTATTTTTTTTAGAGAGGGAAGGGAGGGAGAGAGAGAGAGAGAGAGAAACATCAATGTGCGGTTGCTGGGGGCCGTGGCCTGCAACCCAGGCATGTACCTTGGCTGGGAATCGAACCTGGGACACTTTGGTTCCCAGCCAGTGTTCAATCCACTGAGCTACGCCAGCCAGGGCACAATTTAATTTTTTACCGGGCAAGTAGGAACAGACACTTGAACAGCAAAGACACGGGTGGCAAAGAAGCTTGTGGGGGGGGGGGAGGTGGCACCGTCGCCAGCGGGTAGGCTGGGACCCGGGACCTATGACAAGACCCCAACTTCCCTTCCGGGGAGCGAAGTGCCGGTGACTGGAGCGCCCAGCCCGCCCGCGCTGGGACCCCTCCCCCCCCCGCCGTGGCGGCTGTGCTGGCGGCGCCCTCCCACGCGGGCTCAGCTCTTACGCTTAGAGTCAGTGTCCACCCACGTGGGGTGTTTTAAAGACTAGGAACACCCCCAAGCCTGCGTGCTTGCAGGCGACGCTGTGACGCGTCTCCCTGGTGCCAGGTGCTCAGGGACGTCAACCCCCTCGCCTCCCGAGATGACCTTTGTTGTTGCTGTGACGACGAGGGCGCTCAGATCTGCTTCCACAGCGCCTTCCAACGGCGGCGTGCCCCACTGCCACCCTGCTGGGTGCCAGCGCCCCCTCGCCCCTCGCCGCACAGCCGGAAGGCCCCGGGGCCCTCTGGTCGGAGCCCCCTCCCACCCCGCAGCCGCTGGCAGCCGCCGGTCCAGCCTCGGTCCCTCCGAGCTGGACTTTTCGGTCCCACCTGCGCGTGCGGCCGAGCGGTGTCCGCCCCTCTCTGTCCGACTCACCTCGCGTAGCAGAATGCTCTGTCCCTGTTGTCCCCCAGTGGCGGACATCCCGCGTCACATTTCTGTCCCCACTCGTCATTGGTCACGGGACACTGGGCTGTCTCCGTGTCTTAGCTACTGCAAAGTGTTTTTAGGCTCGAGAACGACACGGAGAGATTGACAGAAGGTTGCAAAGAAAAGCACGCAGGAGGCTCTGCGTGCCCTTGTCCCCATGACAACCGCGTGCTGTGGCTCCCCGTGCCCGCGTGCGTACCCACGCGCGCGCGTGTATCCTCACAGTTCCATCACAAGTGTGTCTGCACAACCACTGCCACGGCAACACAACTGCCCCGCCCCACCCCGGCTCTGCCCCGCCCCCGTACCCTCCGGGCCCCGCCCCCGCGCCCCTACCCACTCTCCGCCTCTGCGAGCCCGTGACCCCGAGGCCCTTGTGTGGACGGAGACACAGTGACCCGGCGAGGTTGCCTCGTGTCACTCGGCAGAATTTCCCTGCGCGCGTGGAGGGCTGCACTTCCCGAGGGGCCGAGGTTTTCAATGCTGTGCCGTGTCCAGGACGCACGCAGATGAGAGAACCCGGAGTCTCCGCCGGCGACGGACGGGTCTGCCTGCGTCTTTATTTCTTCTTGAGTCGGTCTGGGGAGTCCGTGTGTTCGTAGGGAGGTACCCACTGCGTGACGGTCATCTGACCGCTTGCCAGGGACCAAGGTGCCAGGGGAGGAGAGGACGGGGGCCCGGCGGGGCCACGGGGACCTCACGCCCCGTCCGGCTCCCGCCGCCCACCCTCCCCGTGGGTGTGGACCGCCATCTGGCGCCATCTGCTGTCACCTCCGCGCCAGCCACCGTGACTCCTCCCCGTTCTGCTTCTCTGTCAAACCGGCGGTGGCCGCTCGGAGCTTGTCCGGGCTCCCACCGACCTTGCCGCGTTTCCGACAGACCCGCCCGGCGCGCACAGATTATTCTGCAGAGTTGACGCCTTCACGGCGTCTGCAGCCTCGGCTGCTCGGCCCGTGGGCACGGAGGGCCTCTCTCCTGAGCTCTGCCGTCGGAGTCCTGTACTGCGGTCACTGGCACACGGGTCCCGGGCTGGTGCGTGTGACTCACACTTAAGTGTGGCATCTCCTTTGGAGCGGTTGCAAGTGGCGCTGAGACGTCACTTTCGTTTCACACGGGTTTGTCGTTAGTGGGCAAAATGCGATTCCTTTCTGTGTAGTGACCTTGCTGAGCTTACTTGTTGGGTGCACTGTTTTGGTTTGGGTTTGTTTTAGACTCCTTAGGGAATTCTGTGTAGCCAATCGCGCTCTGTACGGAAAGGGGAAAGGGGACATTTCCCTCGTTGCTCTCTCTGTCCACCTTTTATCTCGTTGTCCTGCCCTGTTCTGCTGGGGGTGCCGTCCCTGCCGGGCGCAGAGAGTCCGGTGCGAGCAGGACACGCCCCAAGCCTGAATGTAGGAGAAGAGCAAGCGGCCCCCGTCACCGAGAGCGGTACTCGCTGTGCGGCTGGAGTCCTTTGCAGATACTCGATCACGTTTAGAAAGTTCCCCTCTAGTCCTAGGTCATCGAGGTCTGTTTTTCTTACATCATGGATAGGTGTTGTGTTTTGTTGAAGATTTTTTGTGCACCTATTGAGATAATCATGTGGGTTTTGTGCTTCATTCTATCAATACGGTGTATTACATTTATAGATTTTCAGATAATAAAGCAGCCTTTTCCTTCCACAATAAATATAGCACTTGGTTATGGGATGTCAGTTTTTAAATATATATATATTTTATTTTTACAGAGGAGAAGGGAAGGAGAAAGAGGGAGAGAAACATCCATGTGTGGTTGCCTCTCCTGCGCCCCCTATTGGGACCTGGCCCACAACCCAGGCCTGTGTCCTGACTGGGGATCAAACCCTCGACCCTTTGGTTTGCAGGCCAGCACCCAGCCCTCTGAGCCACACTGGCCAGGGCGGATATCATTCTCTGTGTGGTGCTGGGTTAAGTTTGCGGGCATCTTCAAGATTTTCGCGTCCGCTGGTAGAGGGCATTTGTGCCTAGTTTCCTTTCCCTGTAGCCCCGGTGACTGGTCTGGGCATCGAAACCACACTGGCCTGTTGGAGTCAGTTGAGTCTTGTTCTCTGCTGTGTTTTCTAGAAGAGCTTTAAAGGGTTGGGGTCCGTTATTTTATTTTATTTTATTTTAGTTGTTGTTCCAGGACAGTTCTCTGCCTCTCACCCCCACCCCAGTGGTGCCCCTTCTTCAATGCCTCCTGCAGCTCATAAACGTCATCTGAGCCTGGGCTTGACTTTATGGGGATATTTTAAAAATATATCTTATTGATTATGCTGTTACAGCTGTCCCAATTTTCCCCCTTTATTCCCCTGCGCCCTGCACAACCCCCACCCACATTGCCCCCCCCCCTTAGTTCATGTCCATGGGTCACATATATAAGTTCTTTGGCTTCTCCATTTCCTGTAGTATTCTTACCCTCCCCCTGTCTCTTTGTACCGACCTATTCTGCTTCTTATTCCCTGGACCTACCCTCCCACCATTCTCCCCGCTCCCTGCTGCTACTCCCCGTGTGATCTCCCTTTCTGTGATTCTGTTCCTGTTCTAGTTGTTTGCTGAGTGTGTTTTTGTTTTTTTCAGGTTCGATTATTGATGGTTGTGAGTTTATCATTTTACTGTTCAAATTTTTGATCATCTTCTTTTTGTTAGATAAGTCCCTTCAACATTTCACGTGCATAGGGCTGGGTAACGACGAGCTCCTGTAACTTGACCTTGTCTGGGAAGCATTTACCTGCCCCCCCTTCTAAGGGAAGCTGTAGCCCCTCAGACCCCCGCTTTGTTCCTTCTCGCTGATGTTCAGTAACTTCAACAACAGCAACAACAAAAGAGGAAGTGTTTCTCAGATGCTGTGTGCATGTTGCCAACTCCCGGGGTCCTGGCATGGCTGCTGTTAACAACCTGCCCAGTTCTGTGTCGCCTTCGGAAGGACATTTGCTGGGCTCCTGCACCTGCTCCTCTGGGGGCCCAGCCCACGCGTCAGGGCTCTGCCAGCTCCCTGAAAGCTCTCCACAGAGAGGAACCGGGAGCCCCAGCAAGTGTGGCTCAGCCAGTTTAGAATCTTCCCGAAAACCCAAAAGGTCACCGGTTTAACTCTTGGCTGGGACACCTATTTCTCTCCCTCTCTTTCTCCCTCCCATCTCCTCTCTTTAATACATAAAATCTTTTTTTAAAAAGTAACATTTCAGCCCTGGCTGATGTAGCTCAGTGGATTGAGCGTGGACCTGAGAACCAAAGCGTCACCAGTTCAATTCCCAGTCACAGCGCATGCCTGGGTTGCCTGGCCAGGTCCCCAGTAGCCGGGCGTGAGAGGCAACCACACACTGGTGTTTCATTCCTTCTCTTTCTCCTTCCCTTCCCCCTCTCTAAAAAATAAATAAATGGAAACTTAAAAAAAATTACCATTTAAATAAATGAATAAATCCTTTTAAAAACACCCCCAAAAGTGAAGGCTCTGACGCAGCCTTCCCCGCGAGTCCGCAGGTGCGCCGGCCAGAGGGGACCTTGAGGCCCGCGCCCCACGTCCTGCGCGGCTGGGCTCCATCCCCGCGGGAGGCGAGGGAGGCACGGGGCGACCGCGCGGCCCGGAGTCGGAGCCGGGCAGACCCGGCACTGCGCCCCAGGTCTGCTCTCTCGCTGGGCGGCCCTGTAGCGCCGCCTCCCGGAGGGTGCGTGACGCCGCTGCCGCCGCCGTCGCCCGGCCGCTGCTCCAGCGCCTCTGCCGATCGCTGCCGTTCAGCGACCCGGACCCGCCCGCACAGCGCTGGGCCGCGGGGCCGTGACCTGCGCGCAGGAGGCGCGGGAGAGACCGAGGCAGGAGGGAACCACAGGGCCATGAGGAGCGGCGGTTTCCGGGGCCCGGGTCGGGGACAGGACCCTAAGCGCTGGCCCCGAGCAGCCGCGGTCCCCACTTTCCGCGATCTCAGCCTCGGGAGGGACACGGGCTTGGGCTCGACCCCAGGCGGCGGGCGGCACCCTACTGACACCGGCTTCAGCGACCGGCGGCGGGGCCAGCAAGTCCCCACGGCTCGGGCAGTGGGCACAGGCGGGACGCCGGGGGCGCCGAGCCGCCCTCCGCCCTCTGAGCTCTGACAGCGCGCGGGCCTTCCGCCGCGGGCCGGCCCCTCCTCGACCGGGCGTAGTTTCCCGGGGACGCGTTTCCCGCTGCACCGCGGGCCGCCCGGACCGCCCTGGCGGACGCACCTTCCGACAGCCCCGGCACGGAGCCCTGGGCTCGGCTGCGCCCCGGCGGCAGCCCCGAGCAGGTGGCCCCTGCAGCCTGCGCGAGCCCGGAGCCCCGCACGCCGCCCGGAGGACCCCGCCGGGGGGCGCCCAGCCTCGGCCAACTCAGGTGCGTTTCCCGCAGGGTCTCGCTTGGGGTTGCCGCCGCCTGGCTCCTCCTTCACGGGGGCTGCGCGTGCCCTGCGTGCTTGGGGACCCCGGTGACATTTAGGTAGATTTTTATATATAATTTCAGTTTCCAAAAACACCCCACGCACAGCTGGGCGCTCGGTCACTAGAGTTATGGTCGTGCTCAGCGATCGCGGGCCGAGTCCCCTGGAGTAAGAGCTGTCGGGGCGCGCGTCCCCACGGGTCAGATCCCGTCTGGACCGGGAGGGTGGTTCCCTCCAAGGGGCGGGGAGTGCTGCCCCTGAGCTCACTGGTGACCCGTCCAGGTCCCACCTGTCACCCAGGAGGCCCGGCAAAAGGGTCACCCTGATTCACATCTTCAGGGATGTCCCCACTGGGTGGTCCCACCTTGGGGTCCCCAGGCCTTGTAATTACAGCTTCTTGTCCTGGGGGCCTGCAGTGGCCAGGCGCCGCCCCTTGAGACGCTGCTTCCACGGTGTCATTTGCCCCATGCCATCCCAGCCAGGGAGCAGGGAGGGCCCAGGTCTCCGTGGGGAGTGACAGCACCAGGGTGTGGTCTTGGGGACGGTTTGGTCCTCAGCCCGTGTGGCTCCGTGGCATGGCTGAGCCCCTGTCCCCGCCCCCCCCTCCAGTGTGGAGAGATGCCAAAGCTGCAAGGCTTCGAGTTCTGGAGCCGCACCCTGGGGGGCGCCCGCCACGTGGTGGCCCCCATGGTGGACCAGAGCGAGCTGGCCTGGAGGCTGCTGAGTCGCCGCCACGGGGCCCAGCTGTGCTACACGCCCATGCTGCACGCCCAGGTCTTTGTCCGAGACGCCAACTACCGGAAGGAGAACCTGTACTGCGAGGTGTGCCCCGAGGACCGGCCCCTCATCGTGCAGGTGCGCGGGCCTGGCTCCCGGATTCATGGGAACACCTTCTCATGGGCCCCGGTGGGAGGGAGGGGTAGGGCGAGGGGGGGGCACGGAAGCCTTTCCCAGAGCTGGGCCTCTTCCTGGGCTGTGGCTCAGACCCCGGCGACCCGACAGCCAGGCTGCTGGGAAAGGCCCGCGGCCCCGTGACAGCCCTGTGACACCCCCGTGAGCCGGGTCTCGCTGCCTCTGTGTCAGAGCCATGCAGACGCATGGCTCTCGGCAAGTCTGTGAGCCGGGCCCCCCCTCCAGCGGAGAGAGAGTCTGTGCGTCCGGTGCGTGGGCGTGGGTCCGAACTGAGTTGTCCCGTGAGCCCCGGGGACAGGAGGCCAGCCTCCAGTCCACCCCTGGGGCCATACCCCCACAGGGTCCCATGGGAACCCTGGTGGGCGGCCCAGGGCCAGGGCCTGGCTGGAGTCCGTGGTGACCGTCCCGCCCCTCCCAGTTCTGTGCCAACGACCCGGAGGTGTTCGTCCAGGCGGGGCTGCTGGCGCAGGACTGCTGCGACGCCATCGACCTGAACCTGGGCTGCCCCCAGATGATCGCGAAGCGGGGTGAGTGGGGGGCCGGGGGCGCCAGTGCCCCCGGGCAGGGGGCAGGGGGCTGCTGGGTCTCAGAGGCCGACGGCTCATCAGGCTCCTCTGGGTAGACGTGTTCTGCCCACAGGAGACCCCTGTCACCTGGGCGGCATGCAGCCCCAGTGGCCGTTGCCCTGGTGAGGGGCTGGCCTTCCCTCCGCGGGGCCTGAGCGGCGGCTGCATGGTCAGGGACCGCATGGGGCGGCCCACCATTCGGCGCCCTGGAGCACGGGCGTCTCAGTGACCGTCTGCCAGAGACACCGGCTTGGGGAGGTGTCAGCCCAGGGGTCTGGACGGTGCGAGGCCCACGCAGGGTGCTTGGGCCTGCCTGGCAGGTCAGCTTGTGGCGTGGGTGGACACGGGAGGAGGAGGGGTACAGAGGGCCGTGCTTTTCCCCGCAGGCCACTACGGAGCCTTCCTGCAGGAGGAGTGGGACCTGCTCCAGAGAATGAGTGAGTCGGCCACGCGCCGCGTGTGGGGCCGGGGCGGGGGAGGGTGGTGGCCGGCAGAGACGCCCTCAGCTGTGGGTCCCCACTGCCCGACCCGCAGGGCACGGTGTGCACGGTGGGTCTCAGAGGCCGACTCTCCTTTGCCCCAGTTCAGCTGGCCCACGAGAAGCTGTCCGTCCCGATCACCTGCAAGATCCGTGTCTTCCCGGAGGTTGACAAGACCGTGCGGTACGCCCAGATGCTGGAGAAGGCAGGCTGCCAGGTGAGGGGCTGGGGGCTGGGGGCGGGGGGACAGGAACCACGGCGACCTCGAGGCCTGATGAGGGTGGGGGAGCCCGTTGCCGCTCCCGTGAAGGAGGCGAGTACTAAGCGAGGGGGCGGTGCCAGGCCTTCCCCCCAGCCCCCACCAGCCCTGGGGTCAGGCGGGTGTCCCTCTCTCATGCCTTGGCCTGAGGCGGTGGGCGTGCCTGGCCCCCTAACGGGACTGGGCTTCTCAACTGCACCCTGGCCGCACCCTAGGGTGCCGGCTGGCCCCATGTGCCTTCCAGGGGCACCCTGCCCCGTGTCGGGTGGGGGACAGGGCCGGGGAGACCCAGGCCCAGGGCAGCCCACCCTGCGTGGAGCTTGGCGCCCAGAAGCCTCAGTGGGCAGGGGGCCCCCTGGGTCGGGTGGGGGCTGAGCCAGCACTGCTGTGCCGTCCCAGCTGCTGACGGTGCACGGGCGCACGAAGGAGCAGAAGGGGCCCCTGTCGGGCACCGCGTCCTGGGAGCACATCCGGGCCGTGCGGTGAGTGGGGCAGCCTGGCCCCGGGCATGCTGCTGGGCGCCCTGGGGGACGGCGGCGGGAGAGGTGCACCAGCCGAGCTGGCTGCCGGGCCCCTTCCTGGGGCGGGTGGGCGGGGCGGGGGTTCCGCACCCCTCCCTCCTGAGGGCCCTCCCGCCGCACAGGAGGGCCGTGTCCATCCCCGTGTTCGCCAACGGGAACATCCAGTGCCTGCGGGACGTGGAGCGCTGCATCCGGGACACCGGCGTGCAGGGGGTCATGAGCGCAGGTGAGCGGGGGCTGCTGCCCGGGCGCGAGCTGTCCACACTGTGACGCCCTGGGCCCCGCTGAAGGGCCTGGGCCCGAGCCCCCAGCCAGGGGTTGGCGTGGGGCTGGGCGGCAGCCTGTCGTCGGTGTGGCGCGGCCCGGGGAGGGGGGTGTCCCTGCGGGACGGGAGGGCCCTCAGTCTCGGCGCCCCCGCACCCCTGCAGAGGGCAACCTGCACAACCCGGCCCTGTTCGAGGGCCGCAGCCCCGCCGTGTGGGAGCTGGCCGAGGAGTACCTGGCCCTGGTGCGCCAGCACCCCTGCCCCCTGTCCTGCGTCCGGGCCCACCTCTTCAAGCTGTGGCACCACACGTGAGTCCGCCCCGGGCCTCTGCCGTCGGGGGCATCGGGGGTTGGGACGCAGGGGTCTCCAGAGGCAGGACTGGGGTCGTGGGCCACCAGGTCGGGCCTGGAAGGGCCGGGTCAGGCGGGAGGCGGCCCCGAGCTGGACGCCGGGCCCACCGTGCTGGGCGTCTGCCTCAGGCTGCAGGTGCACCAGCAGCTCCGAGAGGAGCTGGCCAAAGTGAAGACCCTGGAGGGCGTCGCCGCCGTGAGCCGGGAGCTGAAGCTGCGGTGCCAGGCACGTGGGGGGTAGTGGGGGGGCGGGGGGCACCGCCCCGCCCTGCCCTGCACCGCACGTCCAGTTGGGGCTGGGCTGCTGACCAGGGCCCTCGGGGCTGTTGCAGGAGGACATGTGCAGGCAGAAGGAGGGGGAGGAGCCCTCGGGCGGCCTGCCTTTCTTCCACTGGATCTGCCAGCCCTACTTCCGGCCGGGGTGAGCGCCACAGGCGGGGTCTGGGGCGCCCGGCAGGGCACAGCCCTCTCCGTGCCTCCCCCCGCCCCCCGAGACCCCAGCGCCTCTCCCCTGCTTGTGGACGCTGCGGTCTTGAACCTTTTCCCCCTTTCCCTCCGATCCTGGTGGGTTTCCTCTGGGTGCTCAGAGGCGAGGCCAGGTGCCGCCGTGGCCACGGCCCTGCCTGGGGCTCAGGGGCTCAGACCCTGGAGCCCCCCCCCCCCCCCCCGAGTCTGCCCAGCGACCTTCCCCCTCAGGCCCAAGGAGGCGAGCCAGGAGCGCGCAGGTCCCCGCAGCAAGCGGGCCCTGGAGGAGGAGGAGGGCGGTGGGGACCCCCTGTCCAAGAACAAGCAGAAGAAGCAGCTGAGGAACCCCCACAAGACCTTCGACCCCTCGCTGAAGCGTAAGCTGCTGCCGGACCCCAGGCAGTGGGAGATGCCCAGGGGCTTGGGCCAGGCGGGTGGGACGGGCCCCAGAGGCCTGGGGGCTGCAGGCCCTGAGTCGGCTGAGCCTTCTGCCCGCCCGCGGGCGGCCGGGGCAGCCGCGGTGGGCAGGGACCGCTGCGGAGGGAGTGCGCCCCGCTCACCCGGGCCCTCTGCACGCACTCTCCACAGCAAAATACGCCAAGTGTGACCAGTGCGGAAACCCGAAGGTGAGCTGACCCCCTGCACCTGTGGGGGCTGTCCTGCGCCGTCTGCCGGGGTGCAGCCCCCCCTCCCCCGGCCCAGGCTCACCGGCTCCTCCGTGCGCAGGGCAACAGGTGTGTGTTCAGCCTGTGCCGAGGCTGCTGCAAGAAGCGCGCCTTCAGAGAGACCGCCGACTGCCCAGGTGAGGGTCGCCCGCCACCCCCGCCCCCCAACCCTCCCTGGGCGGGCCAGCCGCCTCAGCCCATTCCCTCCCCCGCCCCTTTGCCAGGTCACGGGCTGCTCTTTAAGACCAAACTGGAGAAGTCTCTGGCCTGGAAGGCGGCCCAGCCCCTGCTGCAGGAGCCACAGCCGGCAGGGCCTGGGGACCCAGGGGGCCTCCCTGAGGTCGTGGGCAGCGCCCTGGCCTGAAGGGCCGGCGGAGGCCAGGGCCCCGCCCCTCCAAGTCCCCTCGAGGAGACACCTTCGCTCAGGGAACCTCCGGCACTCTCGCGTGGAAGGGCGAGCTCACGGCCCCCGAGGCCGCGGGGCCCAGAGCCGCACAGCGAGCGGGGGGCCCCCCGGGCTGGACCGGCCCCGGCCCCCCAGCCATGGGCACTCAGACCGGACAATAAACCTCGCAGACACGTGCAGAGCCAGCCTGTGATGCCGATGCCGCAGCCGTGCGCAGGGAGGGGTCTGGGCCCACGCAGCTGGGAGACCGGGGGGGTGGGGGGGGCTGGCAGGGGGCCCCCTCCCTTGGCCTCTGAGCCCAGAGACGCCCTGGTCTGACCGGCGGGAGGGTGCAAGCGTCCCCCTGCCCAGGGGGGCCCAGCTGCTCGAGTGTGGGGGGCCCGGAGCCGACCCCAGGACCGCCGCAGAAGGCACCGTACGAGGGGGTTCTCAGGCTGCTCTTTAATGGACTAAGACTCACAACTGTCTGCAGCCCCAGAGGATGCCAGAGCGGGGGGTACGGGGAGGCGGGGCCCGGGGTGGGCCCTCCTCCCCTTCCGGGCTGACCCCTGCGCCCCGGGCACACGGCAGGGGCCCCCCCAGAAGTGCTGGCAGCAGCGGGCCCAGGAGTCCGAGTCTGCGGGCCGTGGGTGGGGCATGCGGGGCGTCCTGGAGGCGCACGGGGGCCCTCACATGTTGGTACTCATCCGGGACTGGCTGTTGGCGGGCGTGAGCTCGCCCTGGCTGCCCTCCCGGGGCGGGGACTTGACGTGGATCTGGTTGCGCAGCACGGCCGCCCGCAGGATCATGGCCTTGGCGCGCCGCTGGAACTCCTTGCCCATGAGCAGCGACTTCTCGAAGGTGGTGCTGCGCTGGTCCACGTCCCGGGCGTACAGGATCTGCGGGGGCAGGGGGGGGCACAGGTCAGCAGGGCCCGGGCGCACCCCCCCCTCCGGCCCGGGCCCCGCCACCACCTTGCTGTGGGAGTCGATGCGGGCGCTGATGAGGCCCTCCAGGATGAGCTGCGTCAGCTCGTCCTCCAGCGCGGCCACCGTGGTGTTGAAGGCGGTGGCCATCCTGCGCATGTCGGCCGACACGTAGGGGCTGAAATACTGCACAGCAGGGGGCGGGGGGAGGTCAGCGCCGCGGTCCCCAGCCCGGGCCTCGCCTAGACCCGCCCTCCCCCCAGTCCCCCCACCCCCACTGACCTGGATGAGGGCACGGTTGCGAATCTGGGTGTACAGGGTCCTGACGTGGGGGGCCAGGTACATGTCCAGCAGCAGGTTGTCCTGGCGAGAGGGGCTGGTCAGGGGCGGCCGCCCCGCCCCCCACCCAAGTCACCCCCCCCACCCTGCCCCCACCCCAGGGGGGCCCGCCCCTCACCTTCATCTCGTCCAGCATCTTCAGGCAGGAGGCGTACTTGGACTCGTAGAACTTGAAGATGATGTCTCGGATCTGGGGCTCCAGCTCCAAGAACAGCTTGAAGGAGCTGCGGGCGCCACACTCCTCAGAGCCGCCCTGCGCCGCCCCCCCCCAGCCCCCCGCCCGCCGGCCCAGGGGGACGGCAGCCCAGGGGCCCCACCTGCTGGAGATGACGTTGCGCTGCAGCTCCTGCCGGTCGAAGGTGGCCAGGGCACACAGGCCGCCGTACACGGCCACGTTGCTGGGCGACAGCAGCTGAGGGAAGAGACCGGGGTCACTGTGGTCGGGACAGAGGCCAGGGGCGAGGCACGGAGCTGGCGCTGTCCTCCAGACCGCCCCCAGCGCCGAGGCCTCAGGTCCCACAGGGGGCGGGGGGGAGCCCCAGCGGAGTGGCCGCAAGCCCTCCCCACCCCCAAGTGCCCCGACGCCCCTCACCTCGGGGAAGTCGCAGTGGTCGAAGGAGGCCAGCAGGAAGCACTTGGCTGCCTGCTTGTACTTGCGAGCAGCCAGCTCGGCCAGCCCTGGGGGGGGGGGAGGAGGGTGAGGCCCAGCCTGCCCGGGGCTCCTCGGCCCCAGGGATGGAAGTTCTGGCCACTGAGATGAGTGACACCCAAGCGTGCCCCCAGGGCGCCCTCCGGGGGCCGGGGGCCCAAGCCCGCACAGCTGCTGTCACCGCTCTGGGGGCCCGAGGGGCACTGCCCGGACGGCGGCTGTCAGAGGTAGTGTTTGCACTCCTGACCACCGACCACAAGCCGGCCTGTGTGTGGGGTCTGAGGGTCTGTGCCACGTGAGGACAGCCGCCCGCCACGGGGGCAGCTCGGGCCTCACCTGCAGCGCACTTGAGCTTGGTGAGGATGGCCTGGGTCTGGCTGTCCCGCTCCCCACGCTGCTGCAGGGGAAGGCGGCACACGTGAGCCCCTCACGCCCTCCCCACCCTCAGCTGACCCCAGTGACCCCTGCCGAGGGGACAGCAGGGGCACACGGGAGGGAGAGTGAGCCCCACCCCCAGTCCGCAGAGGTTCGTGGGATCGGGCTGGGGACAGGTTACCTCTGCGATCTCGGGGGTGGACTCGGCCTTGCTGACGTAGCTCAGCACGTGAGACCAATTCTGCAGGTACACACTGACCTGGCGGGGTGGGGGGCAGGCTCAGCCAGGGATGCCCCTCCTGGCCCAGGGTGTGGCTGCCCCCCCCCCCAGCCGCAGGGCGCACCTTGATGACGTTGAGGCACATGTTGATGACGTGCTTCGCGCTGGTGCAGTAGTCCCGGGCCCGGGAGTAGCACTTGAGGGCGTTGCTGAGGTCCCCACAGTCGAGGTAGTGGTCACCTAGGTCGTCGTGGCCGCGCCTGTGGGGCAGGCTGTGAGTGGACACTGCCCCGTGGGGGCCTGGCCGCCCCGCCGTCCCCCTGCCCCCGGCCCCGGGGGGCACCTGATGCTCTCCTTGATGGAGTTGCCCTTGTAGTTCTTCAGGTCCGTGTCCAGCTTCTCCAGCTTCAGCAGGGCCTTCTTCCGCGTGGCCTCCACCCAGGCCGTGTCCAGGGGCGGGGGGTCCACGCCACTCTCGGGGATGGCGTCCGGCGCGCTCTGCAGGTCCCTGGGGGAGGGCCTGGCCATCAGGGCTGACGTGGCAGCCGGAGGTCTCCTCCTAGGAGCCTCTGCCCTGCCCCAGCCCCGGGGCAGCACCTGGTCTGCAGGGCGCCCGGAGGGAGAAGTGCTGCGGGCGCCCCGGGGACAGAGGGACAAGCCACCACCGGCACAAGCTCCTCGAGGTCTCAGAGCAGTAGCCCGAGCACAGGCGTGCCTGTGCCTGACGTCTGAGTCCTGACCTCCCCCAGCTGGGGCGGGCGGAGAGCACCCAGGCTGGTCTGCCGGGCACGACCTTCCTGGCTCTTCCTCGGGGAAGGCTGCCGTGCCGCATGGGTGCTGCTGTGAGTGGCCGCGTGCGGGGGCTAGCGTCACAGCAGCACAAGGTGGCCCCTGACGGGGGCATGGCAGGCCGGGCCCCGGCCTCACCTGGTGGCCTCCGAGAGCTTCCGGTGGATCTCCTCGTACACGTCCACGTTGAAGGTCCTCTGCACGAAGGACAGGGCCATCTTCAGGGCCTCCACCCGCAGCGGGGGACAGTGGTCCGCGATGAACTGCAGGCGCTCGATGCGCATCAGGCCGCTGTAGCTGGCCGCGTACTGCTCCAGGTCCTGGGGGCGGGGGAGACCGTGCGAGGCAGGAGCCGCAGCCGGGGCGCTGACCCCTCCCCGGGTCTGAGGGGCCTGGAGCCTGCGGCACAGACCCACACCCACGAACACGCAGGTGGCCTGGGACCCCAGTGTCCCACGGGAGAGGGGTGGGGTGCAGGGTCCCGAGCTAACAACCGTCACGTGAGGGCACTTAGGAACCCCAGGGGTTTCTGGGCTACGGCGGGACCTGGCCCAAGTGGGGCAACCGGCCTGGACCCCCAGAAGCACTAACACCCCCAGCGAGACTCCTACCAGGGTAGGGTTCTCCACCACGTAGTTGACATCAGGGGCGTTCTGAGGATCCTCCTGGGGGTCCACATCAATCTGCATGGGCTCCACGGCCCCCTGCAACACAGCACCGTGTCAGCTCGAGCAGGGGACTGCCCAGGGCGGGTGAGAGGCCCTCACCGCGCCCTGAGCCCAGCTCCGCCGGCCCTCCCCACCCGCCTCCAGCACCGCCCCTCCGCAGGGCTCCTCGCAGGACCAGCGGCTCCCAGAGAGGAGCCCGGGCAGATTCTCTCCGCCCGTCCGCAGAGCGGGGCAGCCCCGACGGTCCCTGCACGTTCCCAGCCACCGTCTTGACGCAGCTTCCTCCGAGCCACAGGGAAGACGCGGGCTCGACCGCAACCCGAGCAGCCCGTGCAGCCGCGCGGGTCAGAGCCGCCGCGGGCCCGGCGCCGACCGCGGGCGGCCGCCTGCCGGCTCGCCGGCTGGCCGGCTGGCTGGCTGTCCCGGGCCCCTGTCCTGGACGGTACCTCGTAGAGCAGCGTACAGGCCGACAGGCTGGCGCTCAGGCTGCAGTCCCCGGCCGTGCCCGGCAGGAAGACGTCTGCCCTACTGCTGGGGGGCGCGGGGCACAGCGCTGTCACGGACGCGGCGGCCGCGCTGGGGGCCGGGCTATCCCTCATCCTGTCCTGACTCTCTGCACCCCCCGACCCTGACACAGAGCTGGCTGGCTGCTGCGGGGAGAAAGAGCGTTAGCGCGGCGGGCCCGCCGGCGCCGACGCGCGGGACGCTGCGGGGCTCGGGGCGGGGCGCGCGGGCCGCTCGGCCGGCCTCGGCCTCGGCCTCGGCTCCGGCCCGGCGGCTGGGACGCGGGGGAGGGGGGCCGCCGGCCGCGGCTGGTTACCTGCAAGTTAAACACCTGAACCGGCAGCGGCATCTTCGCCCACCCCGCCGCGGCGCGCCGTCCGCTTCCGGGGCAGCGCGGCTGGCTGCTTCCGGGTCGCGGCGCGGGCGGGGTGGCTCTTAAAGGGGCCGCGGCGCGCGCTTGGCCCGGGCGCTGCCGGCCGGTCGGCGGCCGCATGAGCCGTGTGCGGGGGGCGCTGTGTCGGGCCTGCCTCGCGCTGGCCGCGGCCCTGGCCGCTCTGCTCCTACTGCCGCTGCCGCTGCCCCGCGCGCCCGCCCCCGCCCCGGCCCCGGCCCGGACCTCCGGCCCCGGCCCGCGCGCGCCACCCGCCCGCGCCCCCGTCCCCCGCCTGCGGCCTGAGGACGTCTTCATCGCCGTGAAGACCACCCGGAAGAACCACGGGCCGCGCCTGGGGCTGCTGCTGCGCACGTGGATCTCCCGGGCCCGCCGACAGGTGGGTCTCGCCCCAAGCCACCTACCCCGGCTGCGTCCCTAGCAGAGGGGCCGGGCCCCGCGTCCTGAGTCCCGGGGACCCCCAACGCCCACCCCCTCTTGTTCCTTCTTGGGTTCTAGGCTTGGGTTCTAGGCTCGGGTGGGTTTCCCCAAGCTGATACAGGGCCGAGAAACTGGAAACTTCTCTGAGCGCAGGCCTGGCCTCAACGGCACTGGACCTGCAGAGGGTGGAAGCAGGCTGGAGCTGGGACACCACCCGCCCCCCACGTCCAAGCCCTGGCTTGGTTTGGAAACACTTACCCTGGGCCCCCGCCACCCCAGCCTCACTCTCAGTCACTGGGACCACGGCCCCAGCGTGCACCTCACAGGTGGTCTCTCCCTAGACCTTCATCTTCACGGATGGAGATGACCCTGACCTGCAGCGCCAGGGAGGTGAGTGCCCCCGGCCAGCGTGCCCAGTGTCCCCCTCACTCTGTTCTCGGTCCAGCGCCATGCGCCTCCCTGCTGTGTACGGAGGCTCAGGGGGGTTAAGTCACCTGCTCAGGGTCACCAGCGGGTGGAGGGCAGCATCCCTGGCCCCACCTGCCCTGGAGAAGCCCAGCCAGTGGGGTCAGTCCGCCCTCAGGCCATTCCCCCGTGCGCATCCACTTGGGGGTTCCAGGTGGTCGTCCCTCTGCGTGGGCCCTAGGGTGCAGCAACAGGGTCAGCCGGGTGAGGCTGTGCCAGACCTGTGGTCAGACCGGCCTCAGGGCCTGGAGCAGAGCAAGGCGGCTGGGGCTTGTGGGGCAGCAGCCACGATTCACCCCGGCCTCAGTGGGGCGGGCTGGCGGCCGGCCTCGCCCTGGCCCTCACGCGTCCCCCGCTCCCCCAACCCCATAGGCAGCCACATCATCAACACCAACTGCTCGGCCGTGCACACCCGCCAGGCGCTGTGCTGCAAGATGTCGGTGGAGTACGACAAGTTCATCGAGTCCGGGCGCAAGTGCGTGGGGGCTGAGCCCCTCGGGGGGGGCCGGGGCCTCACACCTGGCTGCGGGCGCTGACACTGCCCCCTCCCCGCCCCCAGGTGGTTCTGCCATGTGGACGACGACAACTATGTGAACGCCGAGGGCCTGCTGCAGCTGCTGTCCGCCTTCTCCCCCAGCCAGGACGTGTACCTGGGGCGGCCCAGCCTGGACCACCCCATCGAGGCTGCCGAGCGGGTCCAGGGAGGTGGCACCGTGAGCAGGGGCCGGGGAGGGGCGGGTGCCGGACCCGCTCGCGTTGGGGGCTGCAGTGGCCCGGCAAGCTGGGAGGCCCTACGGGAGGGGCTGGGGCTGGGAGGCAGCGGGGTGGCGGCAGCCCCAGCCCCTCGGGGCCCGGGAGCCCCTGCTGCCGGGACCCGGAGCCGCTGAGGAGTGGCTCGCGGGTGACGCCCCAGTGTCCAGAGTCAGGGTGAGGAGCCCTGACTGGCGGCTCCCTCCTCCCCAGGTGACCACTGTCAAGTTCTGGTTCGCCACCGGGGGAGCTGGGTTCTGCCTCAGCAGGGGCCTCGCCCTGAAGATGAGCCCGTGGGCCAGGTGAGGGGGCGGCTTGCGGGGGCGCCGGCGACCCAGGGAGGGGGCCGGGGCCAGCGAGGCGCTGACCGCCCCGCCCTGCAGCCTGGGCAGCTTCATGAGCACGGCGGAGCGGCTGAGGCTGCCGGACGACTGCACGGTGGGCTACATCGCGGAGGGGATGCTGGGGGCGCGCCTGCGGCACAGCTCGCTCTTCCACTCCCACCTGGAGAACCTGCGTCGGCTGCCACCCGACACCGTGCTCCAGCAGGTGCACCCCCTCGGGCGTGGGGGGGGTGGCCGGCCCGGAGGGTCTCCTGGCTGAGAGAGGGATTTGAACGTGGCCGGGTGGGGGGTGGTCCCAGGTGTGGTGGGGGCTCATCTGCAAAGGGCACCCGCGGCCCTTTCCCGGACGGACAGGCCCGGGGCAGCAGGCAGTGGTCTGGGCAGTGGTCTGGGCAGCGGTGGGAGTCCCAGGCCAGAACACTGGGACAGTGGATTGTTTTGGGGGCGGGGGCACCAGCTGCCCTGCGGCAGCGGCTTCTGTCCTGGCCACGCCACTCAGCCCGTCCCCCGAAGTGCTGCTCAGACCCGCCGGGAGGGCCCGGGCACCCGGCGGCCTCTCCTGGCTGGATCTTCAGAGGGCTGCGGGGGCTGGGGGTGCTGCGGTTGGCGGAGGGGGCGGGGGGGGCGGCGCTGGGGCTGAGTTGTCCTTCTCTCCTCGTAGGTGACCTTGAGCTACGGGGGTCCCGAGAACCCACGGAACGTGGTGAACGTGGCTGGAGCCTTCAGCCTGCAGCAGGACCCCACCCGGTGAGTGGGCCGTGGGGAGGGGCTCCAGAGAGCCGGCCCGCCCTTCCCGTGGCCCTGACCCCACGCACCCCTTTCCAGGTTCAAGTCCGTCCACTGCCTCCTCTACCCGGACACGGACTGGTGTCCTGTGCAGAAGCGGGGTGACCTTGCCTCTCAGTGATCCTCAACCCCTGACCTCGGGGTTGGCTTTTGGGCAGTGCCTGTTCCTTCCCGGCCTCAGTCGACTCCCTTAGGCGCTCACGGCCACAGCCACAGCCACGTCCAGGAAGACTTGCGCGGCCCACAGACAAGGCCCCTGGCAGGGCCAGTCACCAGGCACTCCAGGGAGCAGGGTCAGCGCTGCCTGCCCTGCCCACATCAGATGCTCGCCCCACCCCCACCCAGGTCTGGGGCTGGGAGGGTCTGGGGTCAGTGTCCTGGAAGGACTCTCCCTGGGGGGAAGGGAGCCCTGGGCAGGCCCAGCCCTGAGGAGTGCGCTCCAGGCCGGGTCCTGCACGGAGTTCTCTTCAGAGGCCTTAACTCTTCAGGGAGCCTGCCCTCCCTGCGCCCGCGGTCTCGAGGTAGCCCCCCCCGGCCCCCCCGTCAGCTGGGCCCTCCGGCATTTCCATGTAGAAGCCACCTTGCTGGGGGGCCCTTAGCCGAGGCTCCTCTGGGGCTCCTCGGCCAGACCCCGCACCAGGGGCCTCAGAGTCACTCCTGTGCCCTCGCTCGGGGTCCGTGCCGGCCCTCCGCCCCTGGCTCCAGCTCCACGAGACCGGGGGCCTCCCGTGCAGCCCTGCTGCGGCACAGCCCCCGGCTCGCGCGGACCCGACCCACCTGCCGGTGCCTTTCCGGGAGGGGAGAGCGGTGCGGGCCCGCGGCCCCTCCCCGGCCTCTCCCGTGCTGTTGCAATAAGTGAATAAAAGTGCGATTGTTACGCCCAGCTCAGCACCTTGTCACGGGCCGGCGGGGCTCCTGGCAGCTGCGCCCGGCACAGGCCGCCGGCGTCCAGCTGCAGCCCCCAAGGGCTCCCGCCCTGCCCACGCAGCCCCGGCCGCCCTGGGGTCTTCTCTGAGGGCTGAGGCGCAGCGAGGGGCTCCTGCGGGAGGCAGCAAGCCCTGCGTGTGGAGGCGGCCTCCCTGCGTGTCACTTACGCCTCTTCTCTCAGCACGTCAGAGATGGTGTGTGTGCAGAGGCGTGCCCGTGTGTGGCTGTGTGTACGTGGCTGTGTACAGGCAAAGGCAGCTGCGCACGCGGGTGTGCGTGCACGTGGGTGTGCAGGGCTGTGTGCGTTGCATTAGGCGTGTGTGGCGTGCAGACGACAACACCCACATCCGGCTGCTGTGCACGTGGCTGGTGCGGTCAGGAGGACACGCCCCAAGGACACGTGGGGCCAGGCGTCTGGGTCCTCGGCGCCTGGGGCGGTGGGGGCGGGAAAGGCCCCTAACTGGGCGCCCTGTCGGGCTCCGGGCCGGAGAGGAATGCTGGGGGTGGAGCCGTGCGAGGGGTGGCGGGACGCGGCGAGCCCGAGGCCTCCCCGCGGTGGCAGTGGTCTGCAACAGTGGTCTGCCGCAGTGACAGAGCCCCCGAGGGACGGGGGTGCTTGTGGCACAGGGGGCACCGGCTCCCACGGCCCACCTCTGGCCCCGAGTGGCCCTGCGGTGTGCCTGTGCTCCGTTCACAGCCACTGGGGCTCTGCGTCCTGTCCCTGTAATGTCCCAGAAGAACGTCCCTCGTCCCTGGGCCTTGCCCGTGGCAGGCGTCCCGGACGGGACGGGGCACGGAAGGTCTCGCGTCTGCACGGACACCACGTCTGGGTCACCACTCAGGACCTGGGTCTGCGTCTGCAAGGACCGAGTCCTTTCTTTTCCTTCTATAACAACACCTTTCTTTTAAAAATATTTTATTTACTTTTTTAAAAGATTTCATTTATTTATTTTTAGAGAGGGAAGGGAGGGAGAGAGGGAGAAAGAGAGAAACATCCATGTGCGGTTGCTGGGGGCCACGGCCTGCAACCCAGGCATGTGCCCTGACTGGGAATCGAACCTGCGATGCTTACCTACTTTTAAAAAGCGGGGAAGAGGAGCGAGAGGGAAACATCAGTGTGTGGTTGCCCCTCGCACGCCCCCTAGTGGGGGCACAACTTGGCTCACAACCCGGGCACATGCCCTGATTGGCAATCAAACCGGCGACCCTTTGGTTTGCAGTCCAGGCTCAGTCCACTGAGCCACCACAGCCAGGGCTCCAAGGAGGAGTCCTTGCAAGGCCACTGGGAGGGGGGATCGTGCCCGCCCTCCGTCGCCCTGTCGACTGGCCGCAGCCCGGGCAGCACCCTCAGGCCCGCCCCCAGGAACGAGGTGGCCCCCCTCAGGACGCAGACGGGTCTCCGAGGCTGGCTTTCACCATGGCTTTGTGAGTTGGGTCTGTTCCTCCGTGTATGTCCTTGTTTGGTCTGAGTTCAAGTGCGTCGCCTCAGGCCGCGAGGCCTTTTCTTCCAAGGGCCCGGCTGCGCGGCTGCCACTGTGCAGCGTCGGATCTGGACCACTAACTTTCGAACCAGTAATTCCCGCTTCGACTGAAACAGCTGCTCCCACAAGAGCCGGGTCTGGCCTTGCAGGTCTGGAGGGAGGCCCGGGCCCAGGGCGTGCCGGCCTGGTGAGGCCGGTGCAGAGGGTGGCCCGTGGACAGGTGGGGAGAGCACTGGGGGCAGCCAACCCGCAGGGGGTGGGGCTCCAGGAGAGGCCGGCGGAGTCCGCTGGACCCCCGGGCAGCCTTGGAGCCTGCGGCTGGCACAGGGCACCCCGGGGGTTGCAGCCCGTTCCCAGAAGTCCTCTGTGCTCCCACGCCTGCAGACCCAGAAGGTCCGGCGGCCCCAGAGGCCCGGACCCCAGCCGAGCCGCCCCCGCCGCAGGCCGCTCGGTGTCCGGCCCGCACAGAGCAGGGCGGCATCAGATGGGACCACACCGTCACCTCCGCAGCTCAGCCCCCTCCGTCACCGGGTCCAGAGGGCTGGCCGCCCCACAACCTCCTGCCTCCTTCATGGGGAGGCAGGGCCGGGCAGCGTCCTGAGGCCACGGGGTCTGCCAGGGCAGCTGGTGGTCGACAGCTGTCGCAGAAAGCAAAGCTTCTTCATGTGACCGGGGGAGACGGGTGTGGGGGGAGCAGGCAGAAGAGGCTGAGGACCCAGTGGCCTGGCCTGCCGAGGAGCGGCCCCCTGACCCCCTGCAGCTACTCCGGGCCCTGCAGCAGGGCCTCCACCCCGGACTCCCGTGCAGAGGGCAGGGTCTCTGTCCTGCAGCAATGTCCCTGGTCCTAGTCCTGGGTGCCTCCCGAGTCTGCTCACCCTCGATACCCCCCCGCCTCATGGTCAGCTCAGGAGGACTGCGGCCCCCACCCACCACGGGCCACACAAGGGTGGTCCCGAGGCCAGAAGGGCCAGCGCAGGGTCCAGGGAAGATGGAGCTGCAGGGTTGCGGGTCTTTTCGATCCCCACGGTCCGGAAGACAACAAAATAACATGTGAGGTGTCTCCTAACACCCTACCTGGAGGGGTGAGCTTTGCCCCAGCACCCCCCACGTCACAGTCAAAGGCTCCAGGTCCGGCGCCCCCGGGAGACCCAGGAGACCCGGGAGACCCGGGAGCAGCAGCTGTCTCAGGACCTGTCACTCAAGTGCTGTCAGCTGCCCCTCCCTCCAGGTCCGGCCTGCCTCGCCAGCTCCAGGGGGAGCCGGGGTTCCGTCCTCTCCCTCCTTGGGTCCTGCAGGGTGACCCTTAGCAGTGGCAAGGACATGGCGAAGCCTGGCTACTGGCCCAGGCCAGCATGGAGGATGAGCCTGCTGACCCCCAGGGTCCCCTTCCCCCGCTGGCCTGATGAGTGTGCAGCCATGTGCGACATGTGCACACACGTGTGCCTGTGGGCGGAAGCACATGTGTGCACGCCGTGTTTGCCCATGTGTACATGCATGTGTCCATGGGTGCCTGGTCATGTGTGTCTGCACACGTGTGCATGTGTCCCGTGTGTCCCGTGTGCGTGCTCGAGTGTACGCACACACAAGTGGTAGAAGGAGACCTGTGTCCACTGACCTGGTCAGGTTGCACCTTCCTGCGCAGCAGGATCCCCTCGAGCTTTCTCTCTGCTTGCCTCTCGCCTCCTCCAGGAAGCCCCCTGTACTGCCTCCGGCCTGACGCCGCTCTGTGGGGTTCGTGGACTGACAGGTTCCTGGCCTTGTGTCTAGGGGGGTCCAATACCAACAGCACCTTCCTTGGGGACGGGCTCAGAGTAGGAGCTGAAGTCTCCACCACTGTCACCTCGACTCACGCCCCCGAGCCCTCCTCCCGCCCTCTGGGCCTCAGGGGCCCCTCGCGGCGGTCACGGCCTGTGCTCATGGTGGCCACCGGTGGGCCATCGCCCTTGTTCGGGGCATGCACCGCTCACCCACTCACCTGCAGACGAGCGCCGGGGGCACTCTCTGTGCCAGGCGCGGGGGCCGACGGTGGAGAGAGCGCCCCTCCCAGCCTCCCTGGGTTGGGCCGTCTCCAGGCAGGGCAAACATGGCTGACAGAGCAGATGGGGGGGCGTGAGAGCCACACTAGGGGCGCGGGCACCCAGGGAGGCGACCCCAGAGGAGCTGGGCCCAGGGCCAAGCAGGTAGAGGGAGCCCACTGCCGCGAGGAGAGAGCAGGGGCCCCAGCTGCCCCCTCCATTCGGAGGCCCGAGTTTGACACAAAGTGGCCAGTGCTTCTGCCTCCTAGGAAGGGTGGGGGGGGAGGGTGGGGAGTGGGGGGAGACTGGCAGGGGTGAAGCAGGGCAGTGGGTGGGCCCCCGCCCCGCCCCGCCCCGCCCCACCCCGCCCCGCCCCACCCCGCCCCGCCCCTGAGAGACTGCAGCCCAACAGCCAGGTGGGGCCTCCGTCCCAGCCCCTGCACTCCCGCCTCTGGCTGTGCTGGGTGCCTCGTCCTCCCTGGGGCCCCCCAGGCCCTCCCCCTGCAGCCTGGAACAGGGCCTTCTTGGGGGACACCCAAGGGACAGCCCTACCCACGAGCCCACTGGTCCCGGGTCCGGTTTCAGGAAGGGCGGCTCAAGACCTCTCCTCTGGTGGGAAGCAGGAAAAGCAGATGAAAGCCTTTCCCCCCGGGGCCCCACGGGAGGGAACCTGAGCCTGCAGAGCCTTTGCCCAGAGCCTTTGCCCTCTCACGCACACAGGCCTCCCCGCCCCCACCCCCCGTGGTGACACACGCACTCAGGGGCGCTCCCGGGGTCCCCGAGAAGTCCCCCCTCCCCAGCCCTAGCACCCCGGCCCCCTCGCCGCAGCCTTGGCTCGTCCTGGCCTCGCAGCCCCCCACCCTGTGCCCCTGTGTGCACCCAGCCGCTTCTCCCCTGGGCAGACCCCCAGGCTGAGTGGGGGCCTGGAAGTGACCGCTGGGACGGGCCGCTGGACTGGCCAGAGCAGGAGTCCGCCGAAGGCGCCGGCGTGCCGTTCTCATGGCCTGGGGAGGACGGGGTGGCGAGAGCTTCTCTCTCATGGAGTTTTTCTCTGCAGACAGAGCGCTTGAAGCGCAGCTTGTCAGGGGTTGGCGGGGGGAGATTTTTTGGTGTGTTTTTTAAAAAATTTATTTCTTTTTAGAGAAAGGGGAAGGGAGGGAGAGGGGGAGAGAAGCATCAATGTGTGGTTGCCTCTCGTGGGGCCCTGGCCCACAACCCAGGCATGTGCCCTGATGGGAATTGAACCGGCGACCCTTTGGTTCGCAGGTCAGCACTTAATCCACTGAGCCACACCAGCCAGGGCTGGTGGGGTTTTTTTGTTTTTTTTAAGAAGAGAAAATAGCAACTCATTTCTGGTGCTCAAGGGGCGGGCCCCTGGCCCCCACCCCGCACCCCAGAGAAAGCAGTAGGCCCTCTCCGCCGAGCCGCCCCGTGACCCAGGTGTCTGTGATGTGCATGCAGCCCCGCTCAGTGGATAAACGTGTGTCTTTTCCGAGCCTCGCGCGCACGGCACCTCCAAGGACGCCGCATCCGAAACTCAGCAAGTCCTCGTGCTGGGTTCTCGGAAACCGACTCCGAGTGACGGGAGGGATAACAAAGTTACTTTCACCCCGGACTAATTGATGTGAACGAGAGGTAAGTCCCAACGCCACGCTTCTGGCCACAAAAGCACCCCCGAACTTCTGAATGGAGACCCGAAACACTCCCGTGGACCTGAAAATACCAGGCGAAGTGAGAGGCACCGACTCGCACGCCAGAGCCGAGGACACCTGCTGGGGAAGCGGTGACCGGGCGGAAGCCCCGTCGGTGTCCTTCCGCGGAGGCGGGGGTGGGGGGGGCGCTGCCGAGCGGCCGGAGAGCTCCGCCCCAAGCGGGGGGCGGGATCCGGGTGCGGGCAGCTCAGCAAGGCCGCCTGACTCGGGACACTGTTTCCAGTTTTCAGTCCCGCCTCGTCCTGCTTTTCTGTTCTCTTTGCAAACAGCTGTTTGCGTTACCATGTGGTTTACAATGTGCAGGCCGAAGGTTGCCCCGCCCGGTTCTAACTCACACGCCCGCTCAAGGGCCTGGGGCGTCCCCTCAGCACGTGCTGCGAAGGCGGCGCCTCTTCCCGGAGGTGGCTCCGGCCCGCTTCCCAAGTGGCTGTTCGCGTTTTCATACTTCTGGTGTTACACCTCGATCTCAGGGTGAGCTATGCCCACATAAGGAAGATTGATAGCCCTGGCTGGTGTGGCTCAGTGGATTCAGTGCTGAGCTGTGAACCAAAGGGTCTCTGGTTCGAGTCCCAGTCAGGGCACACGCCTGGGCTGCAGGCCAGGTCCCCAGTAGGGGGCACATGAGAGGCAGCCACACACTGATGTTTCTCTCCTTCTCTTTCTCTCTCCCCCTCCCTCTAAAAATAAATAAAACTTTTTTTTAAAAGGAGACAGACTACTTGGCTGGTGTAACTCAGTGGATTGAGTGTTAGCCTGCAAACCAAAGGGTTGCTGGTTCGATTCCCCATCAGGGCACCTGCCTGGGTTTGTGCACTGGGCCCTTGTGGGGGCCACGTCAGAGGCTCCCACACATTGGTGTTTCTCTCCTTAAAAAAAAAAAATAAAAAAAGATTGATACAAATAAGGAAGTCTTTTTAAAAAAAAGATTTTATTTTTTTTAGACAGAGGGGAAGGAAGGTGGAAAGAGAAGGAAAGAAACACCAATGTGTGGTTGCCTCTCACACAGCTCCCACTGGGGACCCGGCCTGCAGTCCAGGCATGTGCCCTGACTGGGAATCGAACCAACAACCCTTTGGCTGGTAGCCCAGCACTGAACCCACTGAGCTACACCAGCCAGGGTGGAAGGTGGCTCTCCTCTGACCCTCTTCTTCCAGGTCCGGGTCTTCCATGGCCAGAGCCCCTCCCTCAGCTCAGGGTCAAACACAGGACCCCAGGTGGGCCGGGCGCCCTTTCCCCCCAGGGTCACTCGCAGACCCCACCCGCATTCTGGCGGCGACGCTCTGACCCCACCAACCCCCGCCCCCCTGCTCCCGGAGAAAACCCGCACAGACGTGGGGACGCCGCGCAGGCAGGGGTCCCCGCTGGGAATCGCAGTTCTTTCTCCTTGACTGACAGTGAAACGACCTTGAACAACAGGTGTTATCCAAAGGCCCGCCGGATTACTGGCTCCTTAACCTTTGTTTCCCAGATTCCAGGAGAGCTTTCGTCTCGAGTTACCCTGACTCACAGCAGTCTGGTAAACCACACCTTCACAAGGCGATCGAATCACTCACCTTTTCTCCCTGCCTGACCCCACCTGGGCCTCCAGGGGCCGGGAGGTCACAGAGACAGCCCCTCTCCGGGAGCCACGCTGGGGGTCCGGCCCCAGTCTGAGGGAGGGAGGGTGACAGAGGCACCCCCAGGCCCATCAGGGCCACACCTGGAGGGCCCACCGCAGGTGTTGAGAGCCCTGCCATGGCCCTTGCACCCTCATATGGAGGCGTTGGTGCTGGGAACCTGTAACCCAAGCCTGGGAGGTGCTCACACACCCCCTCAGGCTTGTTTCCTGCAGTGGAACCGGCGTCAGGACCCACAGGTGTCAGTGGCCCAGAGCGGGAGCACATGTTGAGTCCTTTGCCCCCACCAGAAGGGTCCACGGACTGACACTGCGGTGTGGGCCCCGTGAGGGCGGGAGGGGGCCGAGCGGGCACCCCCATCCCCACAGCCTCACCTTGGAGGGAACGGGGGCGCCCCAGGAAGGCAGAGCCTGGGGGCACAGAGGCAGGGCTCCCAGGCCCTGCAGGGGCAGGTGACGAAGCCTCTGGAGGCCCCAGGGGCCCCCAGATTGGGGTTGTGGTGAGGTCAGGTTGGTGGGGGCAGGGGGCCAGCCATCCTTAAGGATGGTGTGCCTTAGCCGCCACCCAGGGCCGCCCAGCCCAGCATTTGCAGGGGCCAACTCCAGGCCATCTGCCCCCAGCTAGCCGGGAAGGAGCATATATCCCACCCCAGAATTAATTTTAATTTATTTCCCAAAACCCAGGGGGGAGCTTCTGGCTGGCACCTTTCGGGTTGTGGGTGAGGAGGGTAGCCCCTTCCAGGAG
The DNA here is from genome assembly GCF_004126475.2 of Phyllostomus discolor. Classification (NCBI taxonomy): domain Eukaryota; kingdom Metazoa; phylum Chordata; class Mammalia; order Chiroptera; family Phyllostomidae; genus Phyllostomus; species Phyllostomus discolor. Next base: position 114,286,337 of record NC_040910.2, on the reverse strand, counting down.
GGCAGGTTCCTGTGAGCGAGGAGGCAGAAGCTGCCCCCATGCCCAGCCACGCCCAAGGCCCAGCCTCCCCAGCTGGAACCAGGTCTCCCTCCCGGGTATAAAACCTGCGCTCCTGCTGGACAGGGGCTGGGGTCAGCACCATGCAGCTCAATTTCAGCAGCCTCAGGGCCCTGGTGACGGGGGCAGGGCAAGGTGAGTGTCAGTGAGCAGGTGGGGTGGGGGGGGCTGAGGTGGAGCAAGGTGGCTGGGCCCCCGTGCTGGACAGGACACTGCCCCTCCCTGGTCAGTGCAACACGCAGGATGGGTGGAGGGGGGGTCCAGCCACGGTGTCTTCCCCAGACCAGCAGGCAGGAGCTGCCCGTGGGGGCCTCCCTTGGCCGGATCCTGCTGAGTGAGCCTCTGGCTCGGGCCCCCACACTCCCCAGGCCGGCACCCTCCGGCCAGCACCCTCTCGCTGCTCCTCCCTGAGCAGCAGAGCTGCAGCCCCAGCCCCCATGCTGACCCAGGCACGGTGCGCCGCTGCCCGCCTGGTGCTCCCCTGCAGGGATCGGACGCCACACGGCCAAGGCCCTGCATGCCTCGGGGGCCAGGGTGGTGGCCCTGAGCCGCACCAGAGCCAACCTGGTCAGCCTCTTGGAGGAGGTGAGGCGTCACCCATCCCTCCCCATGCCCTCGGCGGTGCCTCCTGGGCCTGCTGGGACCACCCCGGCCACCGTCCGATGCCTCCCACAGTGTCCCGGGATAGAGACCGTGTGTGTGGACCTGGGCGACTGGGAGGCCACAGAGCAGGCGCTGGGCGGCGTGGGCCCTGTGGACCTGCTGGTGAACAATGCCGCCGTGGCAATGCTGCAGCCCTTCCTGGAGGTCACCAAGGAGGCCTTTGACAGGTGGGGAGCAGGAGGGCAGGGGCCGGGGGAGGGCTGCCAGGGAGGCGGGCCGGCGTGGCCTCGGCCCGCCTGACGTGCCGGCTCCCCCTCAGGTCCTTCGGTGTGAACCTGCGGTCCGTGTTCCAGGTGTCCCAGGTGAGCCGGCGGGAGGGCGCGGCCCCACGGCTGGCGCGGCCCGTGGAGGGTAGCGGGTGTTGGGGTCCAGCTGCCACCCCTCTCGGCTTGCAGGTGGTGGCCCGAGGCATGATCGAGCGCGGGGTGCCCGGCTCCATCGTCAACATCTCCAGCATAACCGCCTACGTCACCTTCCCCAACTGCGCTGTCTACAGTGGGTCGTCCCTCTGCCCAGTCTGTGCCTACCCGCACCGCACCGGGGGGGCCGGGCCTCCCTGCGGAGGGGGCCGAATCCCTGAAGGGTGCTGCGTGCTGTCCTCCCCACAGGTTCCACCAAGGGTGCGATGACCATGCTGACCAAAACCATGGCCTTGGAGCTGGGGCCGCACAAGGTGAACGTGGGGGGCGCTGGGTGAGCCGGCCTGGGCCTGTAGGGATGGGGCTAGGGGTGAGAAGGGAAAGGGAGCAGTGGACGTGAGCGGGCGTGGGGCCACTCAGGTCTCTGGGTGGTGAGGTCAGGGGTTGGCTGGAACACACGAAGCAAGCTCAGCCTGGTGGGGGGGGGGGCGTGCTGTGCGGGCAGGGCTGGTGTACGGGCTGAGGCTGCAGCCTCCCGCCCCTTGGTCCCAGATCCGGGTGAACTCCGTGAACCCCACGGTTGTGCTGACGGCCATGAGCCAACAAAGCTTGAGCGACCCCGAATTCGCCCGGAAGTTGAAGGAGCAGCACCCGCTGAAGAAGTTTGCAGGTCAGACCGGCTGCGAGGAGGGGCGGGCTTGGCTGGGGCGGCCAGGAGAGAGCGCTGACCCGCCCGCCGCCCGCTGCAGACATGGAGGACGTGGTCAACAGCATCCTGTTCCTGCTCAGCGACCGCAGCGCCTCCACGAGCGGCTCCAGCCTCCTAGTGGACGCCGGGTACCTGGCCTCCTAGAGCAGCGTGGAGGTGCGGACTGCCGGGCGGTCCTCGGCTTCTCCCAGCCCAGTCTCCGGGCTGGCACCCCGCCCACCTCCCAGCCCAGCCTTACCCCGCCTCCACGCCGCGATCCCTAAGGCCGCCTGGCCCCACCCTCGACCCACCTCCACCCCGGCCACGCCCCCACCAGACCACGCCCTCCGACTGCATTTAATATCAATAGCCCCGCCCCGCGGTTCCCTTGGCCCCGCCTCTCCACCTCTGCTCCACCGCCCGGCGTCTGGCCCCGCCCCTCCGCCTGCCCTACCTCGCTGCCAGGAGACCCCTCCCGTGTCGCCCTCCACCACTGACTGTGACCTCCGCTGTACTGGGGTCGATTCGCCTAAATAAATAAACGGAGGCCATGCTCCCGGAACCAGGGGTGCCAGGGCTCTGGAGGGGCACACCTCGAGGCTGGGGACCTAGGGTCAGGGACCGTGGGGCTCACATTGCACCTTCCGTGAAGTTAGGAGGGAAGAGATTCTTCCTGTCCACGCCCCATCCCAAATCCCCAACCTGCCCTGGGCAGAGGGCAGAGGGCGGAGGGCAGCCTGCACCACTTTCCCTCCCCTGAGGCTCTGTCCTCGACTGCCCTCCCTCCCGGCGCCTGCGGTCTGACTGCTGCAGGTCGGACAGGGCAGAGGGTCTGTAGAGCCGGAGCGGAGCGCCAGACGCCGGGTCCTCCCCAGGGAAGGCGGGGCCAGAGTGAGGGGCTGGGGGCTGGGTGTAGTTTCTCCAAGGCAGGGAACGCAGCTTCACCTCCGGCACGCTCCCTACAAGACCGTCCACGAGAGGGCGCCCAAGCTGGGGTGGGCGTGCCGCACAGCCGCTGCTGTTCCTGCAGTCCTTAGCTGAAACCCAGGCACGGCCGAGAGGGTCTTGCGGCCCCGCAGGGTTTCGGTGGTGCTGGCCCGGGTCAGGTCCTCGCACGGCCTGTGCCAGCTAGCAGGCCGAGTGTGGACGTAACGAGGCCCGAGGTGGCAGTGTCCATCCACCCCCGGCAAGGGGGCAGGGCAGGAGGGGCTGGTGTGGGGCCTGCCAGGCAACGTGCAGAGTGGGGGTGGGGAGTGTAAGGGAGCTTTTGGCTCCACCCCCCCCCCCCCTCAAGGGCCTCTCAGAGCAGGGTTTGCACCGAAGCTGGCTTGGGTTAGCCCAGCCAGCCCACCCAGGGTCAGGACAAGAGAATGGCTTTAGACACCCGTCTGGGGCCAGGTCAAGCCCCTGAAGAGATCTAAGCAGAAGCACCTTTCTGGAAGGACGAGCTAGGGGCTGTCCCTCCCTTGGCCTCTGGCAGGCAGAGGTCAAGGTCCAAGGCCGAAAGCAGGTTTTGTCTGGCGCCTGGAGGTGTGGGGTGCACCGCAGGGCCAGGCCTGACGGGGAGACGTTCTTTGCTGTTCCCCAGGAGTTTTCTCCAATCCCCTGACCACTTCCCCCAGCCTGTCCATGTATCTGGGCCCAAACCCCAGGGGACCCAGGAGTCCTGCAAGCACCAGTTTCCTACAACTGGCCACGGAAGGTCCTCAGGGCCACGGTTTGCGATTTCCCCACGTGACCCACAGAACGGAACAGCTCGTGCGGGGAAGCCAGTGCGCATGCCTACATCTGTAGGTGACCTCAAAGCCTCAGGGAGCCGTGCTGGCCCTGGCTGGCCACCGTGTCCCCCGAGGACCCCAATCCTGTTCCTTCCTACCGTATACACGGTTTTGAAAGTGCTGGTGGCGCTGGCTGGTGTGGCTCGGTAGATTCAGTCCCCCCCCCACGCGAACCAAAAGGTTTGCAGGCTGGATTCCCAGTCAGGGCACACGTGCCTGGGTTGTGGGCCAGGGCCCCAGCAGGGGGCGTGAGAGAGGCAAGCACATATCGATGTTTCCCTCTCTTCCTCTCTCTCTAAAAATAAATAAATAAAATGCTTATAAATAAAAAAGTCCCGGTGGCCTTCTGCGGGTTGGCCGGGGTGATTCTGGGTTTCAGTTCCCTTCGAGGCTACAGTGAACCCTCGTCGGCACTGAATTCTGGTTGTGCAAACTCTTTCCTTCTGGGCACCCCGAGTGAGCCACTCCGAGGTCTGGGGGAGGGGGACGGGCGAGCGGTCCTCCACGCCGAACTTTTCTTCTCCGAAACAAAAGAAGAAACATTAGCTCTGAGTTCTCCGAGGTATTAACCACCGCCTCTGGTTTTTAGTAATGCGGTTAATCCTCTCGGCAGGGAAAACTCGCCAAACCGCCTTCTCACCTGGTGGGTCTCCACGGAGCCGCGGGAAAACCCCCGCCCCAGGGCGGGCAGGGCCCCTGACCGCCCCGCCCGCGCCGCGCCCACTCCTTTTGGCCAATTGCCTCGCAGGGGGCTGCTATTCGTCTGGCCCCGCCCCCAACCTGGCCCCGCCCAGCCCCGCCCAGGCCCCGCCCCCGCCCAGCCCCGCCCCCGCGCGCGCTCTCCGGACCAGAGTTCTCCGGACCCCGCTCGCAGTGGGGCGACCGGAGCACAGCGCCGGGCTGCGCCGCCATGGAGCTGGGGCTCGCGGGCCGCCGGGCGCTCGTCACCGGGGCGGGCAAAGGTGGGCCGGCTCCCGGGGGCGGCCGGTGGGGCGGGGAGGGTGGCTGGCGGTGGGGGGCGTCTGCATTAAGCCGCGCTCCCCGCAGGCATAGGGCGCAGCACGGTCCAGGCGCTGCACGCGGCGGGTGTGGAGGTCGTGGCCGTGAGCCGGACCCAGGGCGACCTGGACAGCCTGGTCCGCGAGGTATAGACGCCGCCGAGTCGGAGCCCAGGGGGCAGCGGGGGACGCGGGGCGGGGGGGGGCATGCAGGACGCGCGGGCGCCAGGCCCGGACTGACGAGGACCCTCAGCAGCTCTCCCAGGGCGCGCGGACTCACTCCGTGGGCTCCGGAGTGGCCCAGGGAATGGCGACGCCCCCTGGCCGGGAAGGAAGCAGAAATGGCTGCCTCGCAGGCCCGGGGCCAGAGGGCGGGCGGAGCGGGCGCGCGGAGGAAGTGTCCTGTCTGAGGCTCCTGGTTCGGAAGCTCCGAGTCGCTCAGTGGCCCAGGGGCCACGTGAGCCCCCCCTTCCTCAGCCGACTGGGATTCTGAGCCCCAAGAACTGGCTGGCTTCTCTGGGACCCCGGCCCCTCCCCCGTTGGTCTGATAGGTCTCCCACACATCCCACCCCCTGCCTTGTGGGCCGGCAGCCCTGTGCCCGGGGCCCCTTTGGGGGCTTGGAAGCCCTGATGGCTGTGCCCTGCCCACTGTGTACACGCAGTGCCCCGGGGTGAAGCCCGTGTGCGTGGACCTGGGCGACTGGGAGGCCACGGAGCGGGCGCTGGGCGACGTGGGCCCCGTGGACCTGCTGGTGAACAACGCCGCCGTGGCAATGCTGCAGCCCTTCCTGGAGGTCACCAAGGAGGCGTGTGACACGTGAGCCCCAGGGGTGCAGGGGCCCTGGGCGGGAGGGCGGCCCCCTGCCTCGGCGGCCCCCATCCCTGACCAGGCCTGTCCATTGCCTCCAGCTCCTTTGACGTGAACCTGAGGGCTGTCATCCAGGTGTCGCAGGTGAGCGGCCTTCTGGGCAGGCGTGGGGACGGGTAGGTGACGCCCATGCTGCCCCGGGTGCCTCCTGCCGTTGCAGATCGTGGCTCGGGGCCTGGTGGCGCGTGGAGCCCCGGGGTCCATCGTGAACGTGTCCAGCCAGGCCTCCCAGCGCGCACTGCGCAACCACACCGTCTACTGTGAGTGAGCCCCAGCGCCCCGGCCCCGCTCCCCGCTGCCCCCCAGCCTGCAGCCAGCCCAGGCTCCACTCACGGGGGCCCTCTTCACAGGTGCCTCCAAGGGCGCCATGGACATGCTGACCAAAGTGATGGCTCTGGAGCTGGGGCCACACAAGGTGAGCCCCGCGGAGGTGGCTCCCCCCCCCCCCCCGCCCACGTGGCCCGCACGCCCGGGGCTCCCCACCCCGCTGTGCTGACCCCGCCCCTGGCTCGGCACAGATCCGTGTGAATGCAGTGAACCCCACCGTGGTGATGACAGCCATGGGCAAGGCCAACTGGAGCGATCCCCAGAAGTCCAAGACCATGCTGGACCGCATCCCGCTGGGCCGGTTTGCGGGTGAGTCGGCCCAGCGCCCAGCTGGAGTGGAGCCGGGCTCCCAGCTGAGGGGCGGGCGGCCCCTCCCTCCGGGCCCTGACACCCCCCCGCCCTCCCCCCGCCTGCAGAGGTGGAGAACGTGGTGGATGCCATCCTCTTCCTGCTGAGTGACCGGAGCAGCATGACCACCGGCTCCACGCTGCCAGTGGACGGGGGCTACCTGGCCACCTGACTGGCTGCCACGCACATGCCCCCGTGCTCTGCACCGAGCCCTGCCTGCCCCACCACCCCTGCCCCTGCCCCCAGGCCCCTGCAATAAACACAATCCTTCTGCTCAGCCCGCAGGCTGGCTGATTGCTGGGTTGCAGGGCCAGCGGCCCGGAGACACAGAGCTCGGGGCTGGGCGTGGAGATGAGTCCCAGGCGGGGAGGCAGCCCTTCGACTCGTGTCCCGGGCCGGGCAGCCGCCTGGCTCCCCTGCCTGCACCGTTCAGCCACGGCCAGCCCTGCAGCAGAGGCTGGGAGACGGGCCCTCCCAGGGGCCGCAGGTTTCTGTAGTTGGCAGTGATGGCTGTTGAACAGCCGGGCAGCACTCAGTGAGCGGGGCCTTCTGATCGCGAGTCTGCCTGCAGCTGTGCCCTGTGGCCCGAGGGGCAAAGTCCGAGCCCCTGGACTGACCGAGGCTCCTGGCGTGCCCAGGCTGAGCCCTCTCCTCCCCCGCAGTCTCTGACCTCGGCGACACCAAACCGCCCACTTGCCTCCCCTTCTCTCCTCCACACTGTCCTGACCTCAACACTTGGCCGGCCAGCCAGCCTACTGTCTCCCGCCCCCGACCCGGGAGGGCTGGACAGGAGCCGCCTCATTCCTCTGTGCCTGCCCCTCCCGGAGGCCCGACGCCTGGCCTTGTCCAGAAGGGACGGAGTACCCTTGCTGCCACCTCACTCTGGGCCGCCTCTGGGGATGGGGGCGGCTCAGCGGGCTCTTTTCCCGCTCTCTCACTGGGGCGAGGGGCAGGCTCGGCCCCTCTGTACCGGGGGTGGGGGGGGTAGGCAGGGGTGAGCACACAGAAGAGGTTGGTGGAGAACGTTTACTGTATAAAATAAGAAGGGGCCGCCCCTCCCGGCCCATGGACAGAAACCCCCTCCCCTGGCAGGGAGGCCCATCCTGGGGCCGCCCTGCGCCCGCCCCTGCAGCCGGAGCCGGAGGGAGACCCTGCTCCCTCCTGGCCTCCCGCGGGGCCCAGGGCGGGCTGGAGCCGTGCCCCCGCCCCCCAGAGGAGGCAGAGTGGCCAGGACCCCACCACCCCAGCCCACCCCATGCTTCTTGCCCCTCCCCACCCCTCCCCGTAGCAGACTGGGACGCAGACAGCTGGACAGGACAGGACAGTGGACGGGGGCGGGGGGCTCTAGAAGACGGTGCACTTCTTGCCCGGCTTCTTCACGGGGGGCGGGCAGAGCACCGCCCGGATGGCCTCGTCGAACACCGTCTTCAGGCCGCGCTGGGTCAGGGCCGAGCACTCCAGGTACTTGACCGAGCCTGGGGGGGAGTTACCGGGGGGGGGGGGCAGTGAGGAAGGGGGTCCACGAGGGGCACGAGGGTGCGTGTGGGGGGGCAGCCAGCACGGGCCCGGCCCGGCGCACTCACCGATCTCCCGGGCCATGGCCAGGCCCTGGGGGTACGTGATGGGCGCCAGCTTCTTGTCCCGCAGCCGCTCGACGGTGTCCTTGTCGTCCCGGAGGTCCAGCTTGGTGCCCACCAGGAGGATGGGCGTGTGGGGGCAGTGGTGCCGCACCTCCGGGTACCACTGTGGGGACAGAGGCTCTGGCCCCTACCCTCAGCGGCGGCTCCCCAGGGCCCCTTCCTTGCGGCCACCAGACCCACACCCAGCCCTTCCCGCCTCGAGGGTGACCACCACCAGGTTTGGTGTGGGGCAAGAACACCCAGCAGGGAAGCTTCAGGGCCAGTTGGGGACCCCCAGTCGGGGACCCCCAGCTGGGGCCCTTGCCTTCCCAGAGCCTTGTCACCCCCCGGCCCTGGCCCTGGCCCTGGCCGACCCTACACACCAAGCAGAACAGGCACTGCCTCCGCCTGCAAAGGACAGTCTGCCCGGGTCAGGCCTTCAACCCCGAGACCCAGGTCAGGACGAGTCCCCTGGGCACCCCCTCACCCCCAGAGAGGTGCCCCCGGCCTACCCTACCTTGGCTCGAACATTCTCAAAGGAGGCCGGGCTCACCAAGGAGAAGCAGATCAGGAAGACATCCTGGGGGGGGGGGGGGGGCCCAGGTGGATGCGTTCGAGGAGGCCCCCGTGTCCCCGCCAACCCCCCCAGGACCGCGGGGACCCCCCGGGGCCGGCCGCGACCACCTACGGTCTGAGGGTAGGAGAGCGGCCGCAGCCGGTCATAGTCCTCCTGCCCCGCGGTGTCCCACAGCCCCAGGTTGACCGGCTTCCCGTCCACCATCACGTTGGCCGAGTAGTTGTCAAAACTGCGGGGGCAGAGGGTAGGGGCGGCCTAGGCCTCAGGGGGGCGGCCCATGCGGGGCAGGACCCCACGCCCGGAGCACTGCCCCGCCCCCACCCCACCCCCTCTGGCGCCCGCCCGCCCGCGAGCCCCGCTCACACGGTGGGGATGTACTCTCCCGGGAAGGCGTTGGTCGTGTAGCTGATGAGCAGGCAGGTCTTCCCCACGGCGCTGCGGGCGGAGGGCAAGCCCACGTTGCTCCCAGGCCGCGTCTGCCCCTCTGCCCAGCCGGGACGGCCCCCTTGCACAGAGCGGCAGGCCGAGTGAGGGTGCCCGGGGTGGGGACTGGGGTTCCGGGGCAGCAGATCCGCCGCCACCTAGGTCAGGGGAAGGAGGACCAGGGCAAGGGGCCTCCAGGGGGTGCGGACTGGATGGGGCACAGTTCCCACCGCCCCGCGGAGGGCGTCAGGGTGGGAGGGGCCCACAGCCCAGGTGAGAGGCCGGCCCCACCCCCCACCCTCCGGAAGGCCAGGCTGCGGTCAGGCGGGGAGACGAGCAGCATCAGGTGGGCCTGGCTGGAGGCCTCACCCCTGCTAGCCGGGACCCCGCCCCACTGCGCCCGCTGCTCGCTGCTCGGCCGCACCCCCGAGCCACGCGCTCAGCCCAGCCCGGGGCGGGCCGTCCCCGCCCCGCCCCACGGCTCGGCGCCGCCGCGCACTCACCCGTCGCCGACCACCACACACTTGATGGCCTGCATGGGCGCGGGCCGGGCGGGAGCGGCCGCCAGCGAGCTGCGGAGAAATACTCGCGCCGCAGCGGCCGCGGACCCGAGCCGAGCGCCGAGCCGAGCGGCCGGAGACAGCCGAGCGCCGCCGAGCGCCGGGCGCGGAGACAGCCGAGCGTGGCCGGCGGGGGGCGCGGGCTTTCCGGAGAAATCTGGTGAGGTCAGGCCCGGGTGTCCACCTCCCCAGCCTGTCCCTGAGCCCTGCACCCCGCACCCCGCGCCGGTTAGGTGCAGGGACCGGCGCACAGTACTCCCCGATGCTCAGGGTGACCCCGGCCAAGGGGCAGCGCCGGCGGGCGATCCCCACCCACCTGCACATGCGTGAGGGGTTCTGTGCGCACGTGGCTGCTTCTGGGAAGACCACTCCCAGGGCCCCGCCGCCCTCGGGCCAGGAGCGGGCTTCTGAGCTCCGGGGTGTGCGGTTCCCACGCCCCGCCCCCGCCAAGGAGGGCGGCCCAGCCTGGGAGCCTGCGGTTCCCAGCCCCACCTGTCCACCACCTGGCCCCAGTCGGCTAGGAGGTGCTTCCCAGCGGCTCCCCGGAGCATCGGCCCTGCGGGGCCTCGCAGGCTGCAGCTGGGGGCACCGGCCGATGCGAGAGAAAGGCCCAGAGCCCGAAATGTGTCACAAAGTACAAAAGTTCTTTATTTCAGAACGCCCCTGGGCGAGCGGCCAGCGCCACTGCATTCGCAGCTGTACCGTGAAAGGCGACCGTGGAGCGGGGAGGGGGGCTGGGAGGGCTCAGCCTCTGCACCCCCTTCCATCAAGGGAGTGTTTTCTCAGGCGCGACCACGGCTGGGAGACGCGGGAGTGGGGAAGGGGCGGGGCCCTCTCGGCCGGCCAGGCGCCCAGGTGGCGGGCGGTCGCGGCCACACCGGTGTCCCCCTCCCCCGCCCAAGCACACCCCAACCCTGGCAGCCTGTCCCTTGAGAGCCACCCTCTTGCCACTCCCGGCGTCTGTCTGCCTCCCTCACTTTGGGGGGCTCAGGGTCCTCAGGGGGGACCCCTGCACGTAAGCCAGGACCGCATTTTGCAGGAAGCTGGCCCTCTGGGCCTCCTCGTCTCGGATCCGCGCGATCTCCGCCTCCTTGAGCCGCAGCTTCTCCCGGAGCGAGGCGTTCTCGCTCTCCCGGTCCAGCAGCGCCTCCCGGTGGTCACTCGCCATCACTGCAGGGGAGGAAGTTCCGAGGAAGGATCGCGGGGCAGCGGCGGCCACCCCGAGGACCAGAGGCCGCAGACGCGGTTTTCTCAGGGTCCCCTGGACGCAGACACGCCCAGTCTTCCCGGCTGCGCCTCTCCGAGCTGCCGAGCCCTGGGCCAGTCTGCGGTCTAGCCGCCCGGCCTGGGGCCCGGCGAGGAAAGGCCCCGCACAGCCGGAGGGGGGGCGGGGCCAAGCTCACCTTTCAGCTGGCGCTCCAGGGCCGCCACCTTCTCTTTCAGCGCCTCCTGGGCGGTCAGCTCGGCCTGCAGGCGGCCGATCTGCTCCTGGAGCTCCACGCGCACCCTGGTCACCTCGGCCACCTTCTCCTGGTCCTTGCCACTCAGCTCCTGCCAGGCACAGGGCGTGAGGCGGCGGCCGGCGGCCAGAGGCGCCCCCGAGCCCTCCGGTCGCGGCTACCTGCTGCAGCTCCTCCAGGCGCCGCCGCAGGCCCTCCAGCTGCAGGCCCAGCTGGCCGGCCCGTGCCTGGGACTCGGCAACCACCTGTCTCTGCTGCAGGCAGGTGCTCTGCGCCTCGTCCCGCGCCTGTGCCAGCAGACGCAGCTTCTCCTCCAGGTGAGCCAGGTGCTGCTGCTGTGGGGGCCCAGGGGCTGGTGAGCGGGGTGGGGGGTGGGGCGCCAGGCCTGCTGCTGCTCTCGGGGCCGTGACCCTGAGCTTGCACGCAGTGACTGTCAGCACGAGGGGGCGACCCACCTGCTCCGGCCGGGGGAGCTCCTATTAGCCACAGGGGACGTGCACCTTGGCAACCTGTTACGTCTATTCCGGAACTGGGAGCAAGCTTTGGGCGGGGTGGGAGCAGCCCTGCCTGGCTCCCCGCCCTCACTGCCCAGGCCAACTCCCTCCTGGCCCCTGGTGGGCCAGTGGCCGCAGCCCTTCCCTGCCCTCGGGCCTTCTGTGGGACGCTGGACGTGGGGCCCCTGGAACGAGCGTCCTGCTCTGACTCCCCTACTCCTGCACCCTGGGGCTCCCGCCCCCTCACCGCCCACAACTCCCACCGCCCTGGGCAGAGCCGGAGACGGCCCTGGCCTTGCCCACCTCGTACCCACACCGCTGCCTGGTGGGTGCTGGGGACAGTGAGCAGCCCCGCCGTGGCCAGGGCTGTGGGCTCACCTCCTCCAGGCGGACCTGGTTCTTGGCCTTGATGAGCTCCTCCTCGGCCTGGCTGCGTTCACTGAGCGCCAGCGCCTTCGCCCGGCTCAGCTCCTGCGGCCAGAGACCCCCGCCCTGAGGCTCTGGCCCCTGCCAGCCTCCCGAGCGCTGCTGTGCCCACCAGGCCAGGCTTCCACAGCCCAGAGAGTCCCCGGGGCCACTTCACTGAGTCCCTCTGGTCTCGTGGGCAGGTCCCCGACGGGGACGCCCAGCCAGCCCAGCATGCCCCCAGCATGCGCTCACCTCCTCCAGGGACAGCCGCGCAGCCTCCAGCCTCTGCACTCTGTCCTGCATGGCTCTCTCGCTCTCCTCCAGGTGGTGCGTCATGTGCTCCACCTGCCCAGGCGCAGGGCGGGGACAAGGCTGTCAGGCCAGTGCCCCAGCCCTCCCCACGTGGGGTCCCCACCCTGGCAGACAGGCGAAGCTTGGGGACCCGGTCCCCTCCAAGGGGCTGCCCAAGCGGCTCTCGGGAAGCGGAGGCGGAAGGCAGGTCCAGCACCGTGGTGCGGCCCCCGTGTAGCTGGGGTCCCTTCTAGGGCCTGGCCAGGAGGCCCTGCTGGAGGACCGCCCCCCGACACCCCAGGGTGGGTGAGGGGAGCCCGGCCTGGGCTGTGCTTTGGGGACACCGGGCCACACGGAGGCATCTGCAGGCCCCAGGAGGCCAGAGGGGGACAGCAGGAGGCCAGGGGGACAGCACGAGGGGGGAGGCACCTCCTTGGCTCGAAGCTGCTCCGCGTCCTCCAGGCTCTGCCGGGACCGCCGCTTCTCCAGCTCCAGGCGCTCTGGAAGCGCAGGGAGAGGCGTGGAGCGGCTCCCCGGGGCCCCTCGCTCCCAGGACCCCCAGCCGCCTCCCCCTGGCTCCCGTCCCCGGGGCCCTGCTGGTGCCCACCCTCCGCCTGGACGGCCCGCATCTTCAGCTCGGCCGACGTGTTGGTCAGCTCCTGCCTGGTCAGGAACAGCTGGTCCTGCTGTGACTTCACCTTCCGCTCCAGCTCGTCCACCTGGAGAGGCGGCACCGTGGGAGGGACGCTCTGGCCGGGGCCCGCGCCCAGCCCGAGCTCCCGGGGCCCGGCCCTGCACCCCCGCACCCCCGCACCTGGTTTCGCAGAAGCAGGCTCTTCTCGTTGGCAGCAGACAAGTGCCGGAGCAGCTTAGACTCCCGCTCCGCAGCTTCCTGGGGGCGGGACGGGGGAGGGCACCGCCGCTGGGCCACCTGCCGCCACGTTTGCGGTCCCCCCCCCCCCCCCCCCGCCTGCGCCCGCCCGCCCACCTGCTGCGCCAGCCTGTGCTCCTTGGCCTGCCTCTGCGCCTGGTTCCGCTGCTCTTGCTCTGCGGTGACCAGGAGCTCCCCCAGGTCCTGGGCCTTCTGCTCCGACAGAGCCAGGGCCGCCTCGGTCATCTGCAGCCTGCGAGGAGGGCAGGGCCAGGCTGCCGTTCACCTCCTCCGGGAAGCCCTCCAGATGTGCCGCCCAGCCCTTCCCCACCTTTTCTTTATCCGCAGGGGCTTGGGTCCCATGTGGGCCCCCCGGCCCCCCTGGCCCACCGCCGCTCACTTGGCCTTGAGGGCACTGATGATGGAGTGCCTCTCGTCCAGGGCTTCCTGGAGCTGCCCCACGCGTGCAGCCGACGTCCTGTGGGTGGACGGGGGGTGGGGGTCTGAGGAGCCAGCCGCCAGAGCCCTACCGGCCCCCGGGTCCTGGAGCTGCCCGCGCCCCCAGCTGCCGGCCTCGGAAAGGCGCCCCGCGGCCCACCCACCTGCTGCTCCTGGCCATCTCCTCTCGCTGCTTGTCGATTGTCTCCATCAAGTCCAGGAACTGGGGGCACACGGCCGGAGCCCCGTCAGGGCCCAGGCCCGGCCCAGTGCTGTCGGGCAGGGAGGAGAGGGGACACTCCCCACCCAAGGGGGTCAGCCCAGGAAACTGGCACCCGGGCGTGGCCTGGGCTGCTGGGACGGGGCCGGGGCCGGGATGCGGCTCTGGGGCTGGAGGCAACAGGCCTCACCTGCTTGGACTTCTCCTCCCGCAGGTGCCGCACCTCCTTGCTGAGCACTTGGGTGCGGGCCCGGCTCTCCCGGGAGGCGGCCTGCCGGTCCTGGTTGTGGTCCATGGCTTGCTCTGTCGGGAGGAGCGGGGTCACCCACGGGGGGGCGGGAGGGGGGCCGCTGGGCCTCGGGAGGGGCCGGCAGCCGGGGGTCTGAGAGTCGGGGCTGGAGGCCTCCTCTCGCCCCACTGTGGGGCCGACGCCCAGGGCTCCAGGGGCGAAGGGCGTCAGCGTGGCTGGGGGGAGGGGGCAACTGTGGGGTCAGGAGCCGCAGGGGCGCCAGGTCTGTGGTGGGCGCACATGGAGAGGGGCGTCTGCTCTCCGTCCCAGAGGTCAGGGACCACTGTGTGACTTTCAGGAGGCGAACGCCGTGTTGAGCTCCTGTGTTCCGGGAAGACCCAGGCAGCGCCGGGAGAGGGACCAGCCAGAAGCGGCCGTGGCGCCGGAGGTAACGCTAACAGATGTGGTGGCCCAGGGGCAGGCCAAGGGTGAAGAGGCAGAGGTGACAGGGGTCAGGCAGACCCAGCAGGAGGCGGTGAGCGTAGCGGGGTTCCAGCTCACGCACCGCCCCCCGAGGGTGGCTGCCAGGACAAGGAGCTACAGGGAGTGACAGAGGGCTCTGCGGGGACTGGGGCGGAGATGCCAGCCTTGCTGATGGGCTGGGGGTGGGGGCGTGGAGGTGGAGCCTGGACCTGGTGGTCCCGCCCCCCACATGGCGCCTCTGCATGGCGGCCCCGGAGGCACATGCTGCCCCCGAGGAAGCAGCAGGGCCGTCAGGGCGAGGCCCCCGGAGCCACGTGCCTCAGTGTCCTCCCCTGTGAAACTGGGGGGCACCCTAGGGGGGTCTAAGAACCGGGCGCGCGGGCTCCAGGAGCAGTTCTTGTTCTCAGTGTTTGACTGCGGCTGCGCCCGGGACGACCCCCCCCCCCACGGCCCCGCCCCCCCAGAGGCGGGGCCTCTGCCACAGGGAGCCGTCGTGGCGCCCTGCCTGGAACGGCGCGCCCTTACCCACGGCTCTGAGGACGTCGCTGGGCACGTTGTTCCCAGCTAGCTCCAGCTTCCACAGGGTTCTGTTGCTGGGCAGACAGCTCACCAGGGCCCGGCCTCCCAGGAGGCCGACGTTGTTCCAGCGCAGGTCTAGAAGGAAACCTCCTGTCACCTGGGGAGCCGGCCTGGCCTGCATGCTTCCTTCGGGGCATCACCGCCAGAGCAGGGGCCCAGGCGCGTAGCTCGCCCTTCCTCCCCGCTCCGGCCCCTGGCTTTGGGGACAGGACACGGGGAGCATCGGGAGGGCCGAGGGAGCAAGGGGCCGTCCCTGCGCCTCACCCAGCTGCTGGAGGCTGGTGTTGCTCTTCAGGGCCAGGGCCAGCTCCTCCGCCCCCTGGTGGCTGATCTGGTTGTTGCGGAGGTCCAGCCGCCGCAGGACACCGTTGCCCGCCAGGGCCCGGCAGAAGGCGGCGAAGGCATCTTCCCACGTGCCCAGGTTGTTCCACTCCAGGGTGAGGCTGCAGGGCGGGTGGACATGAGGTGCGCAGCCCGAGGAGCGCCCCGCTCCCTCGGGGTCCCGAGGTGCTTGAGGACGCAGGCCCGGGGGTCTCTGGCAGGAAGTTTGCAGCCGCAGAACTTGTGCCTGCCCAATTCCCCGCAGATGGACAGGAAATGTGGACAGCCGGCCGGAAGGCCTGAACGTCTAGGTGGCAGAACCCAGTGCTCCAGGGTCAGCCCTGGCCGGTGCGGAGGACGGGGTGTGGGGAGGGTGGGGGCCTGGGTGGCACCTTGCCTCTGAAGGGACGTGCTCTGTCGCAGGAGTCTCCCCAGCGCCTCGGCCCCTGCAGCCCGCAGGTTGTTGCCCTAGGACAGGAAGAGGCAGGCCCGTCGTCCCCGCCTCCTGCTCACCCCGCAGGGTCCCCGTCCTGCTCAGGTGGCAGGTGAGGTCAGGCTCTGCAAAGATGGTGGGTGGGGGGCCTTCTGGTGCTGGCTTGTTCCGCTCGCTCCTGGTGACTCTGAAGCCACACCCACCCCCAGGACACGCATGCACATATGCCAGAGGCCACTGGAAACCGTGCAGGGCCCTGTGCACCCGCAGTACTTACAGGTCTCCGGCCACTGACCGGCACCCAGGTGGCCGGGACACCCACGTCCTCCCCCCTCCCGTGGCAGGTCCCCTCACCTTCAGATCCAGAAACCGCAGGACAGGGTTGGCACATAGCCCCTGGAGCAGCAGTGTGGCCCCTGTGAGGGGACAGGGCGGTCACTCTCTGCCCCTAGGGCCCTGGGCTCTCCCTAGGGGCCCCATCTCAAGACACCTCCCCAGATATGTGGGAGGGACATCAGGGTTCATGCCACGCTCGAGTCACCCCCTCACTGTGGCAGGTTTGAGACACCTACACCTTCTGCCCGGCCTGGAGCCAGGCCGCCAACGCTCGAGCCCACCAGCACCTTGGGGCCCTCCCGAGGCTTCTGTGTGACCAAGGGACACGCCCCTCTGCTCCCAGAATTCAAGAAGGGACTCTGATGCTTGAGTTTACTAGAGCCCCTGAGGAGCAGCCTCCCAAAGAGGCCGGCGGGACAGAGCTCTTGGCGGAGGGCTGATGACACGGGCAGCCGTGGAGCAGCGGGCAGCTAAGACAAAGCGAGGGGACGCCGCCCGCCTGGCGCCTGCCGGCCCTCGGGCCCACCTTCCTCGCTCAGCATGCAGTCGCTGAGAACCAGCTCCGTCAGCTGTGCCTCTTTCTGCAGCAGCTCGCCCAGGGCCCTGCAGGTGTCCAGGGTCAGGCTCTGCGTGGCCAGGTCCAGCCGGCCCCGCGGCGCCGCGTGCAGCTGCTGCAGCACAGCCTCCTGGGGCTCGGCGCCGCTCTCCCTGCACAGCCGGCTGTAGGAGCGCGGCAAGTCCTCCATGGCCCCGGGCTGCCTCTGCGCGCCTGCAGCCGGGCCGCACAGTGCGCCAGCGGGACCGGGGCTGCTTGCCTGGCGGCCCGGCCGCTCCGTGGGGGGCGCAACGAGCCCAGGTCCGGCCTCGGTAGCCGAGGAACCAGGAACTGAGCGGGTTCTACAGGTGGAAGGCCCCAGAAGGGCGGGCGGTGATCCCGGGAACACCCGAGCATGCGGCGCAAGGACAAGGACCCCTTGGGGGTGGGTCCTCCTGCGCCAGGGCTGCTCTGGGCGTCGCACGTATCCTGGGTCCCGGCTCTCGCGCCGTGGACCCTCGCTGCCCGCTCCTGCCTACGCGGCCATCGCTGCGTCTCAGTATCCAGGAAGAGCAGGGAAGGGGTGAAACTACAACTCCCAGGAGGCTTTCTGCTAGGCACTGGCCAATGATAGCAAGGGGGTGGGCACGCGCTTGGGGAGGAGCCAAGGCAACCCAATCCTGGGTCCGTTGGAAGGGGTGGGGGCGGGGCGGCGGAGGGCGCGCTCAGGTGTGATTGGCTGGAGGCGCGAGAGCCGGGGCCCGAAAGGGCGCGCCCAGGGCGCATTGGTTGGGAGTACGGGGGCGGGGCTCCGAGGAGCGCGGGGCGCGGTGGCGGTCATGGAGGCAACTGGTGCCTGTTTCCGCAAGGTGAGAGGGGGTGGGCGGTGTGGGGTGCTGGGGTCGGGAGACACCCCTGGGGTGGGGCAGTGAGCGCATTACGGCCGCGCCCCACGCGTGACCCACGTGCCCGCTCTTCGCCCTCCGGGGCGGGCTTCCGCGGCCGGGCGGGAGACACTGGACAGGCGCCGCGCCCGCAGAAACGCAGGGGAGCTCAGAAAGGAGCCCGGTCCCGGTCCCGCGCCCGCCGCCCGCGGCGGGGATCCGGTGGGACATGCCCTAAGCCGCCTGCCGTAGGGCCCAGGTCCGCCCAGCTCGCTGGGACTGTCACGCCGCTGCACGGCCTGAAGCTCCCCCCTGCCCGCTGCCTGTCCCGCGAGCCTGTGGTTCCGTCTCACCTGAGCCGAGCTGGAGCCCAGCGGCAGCTGCGTCTCCGGGCAGCACCTGTTTGGCTCGGCTCGGTCGGGTGTGTAGGGGCGTGCTTCCTTAACTACACGCGTGGCAATCAGGCACTGCTGTGTGCGCTCGACGTGAACCCACTGGATGCTCAACCACCCTGGCAGATGGGCGCCGGCACTCGCGCCGCTTGACAGTGGAGAAACGGGGGCAGAGCCGGCGTCTCGCCCTGCGCTCTGCGCGCGGTGAATGCGGCTGGCGCTGCGACTTGTGTGAGCCTCGCTCTGCTGCTCTGTTCTCCGGTGAGCGAGCACGGAGCCCTGGATCGGGAAGGCGCGCCTGGAGGAGGGCCTGCGGGCCTCGGAGACCTGGGTGCTTCTCTGCCTGACCCCCAGCCCCCACTGGGGGTCTTGGCCTTGCAGGGGCGCGGGGCACTTCCCTCTAGCTCACCTTCTGCCTCAGTCCTCTCCTCTGTCACCCAGGGCTGCGGCTCCGCCCCAGCCCAGAGGGGTTAATTGCCTAAAAGGGACAGTTGCCCAGGCAGGGGTGACGGAGCAGAGGGGCGGTGAGAATCCCGTCCCCGACAGCTGGAGAGGGGAGCACAGGGCTGTGGAGCCCTCCAGCCAAGCGTCCTGGCCAAGCTGGGGTTGTGGTCACTGCCCAGGAACAGGGCTCCCCGGGGGGAACCACAGAGGGAGGGGCAGAGGCGGAAGGCACCCGGGTCCCCGGCTCCCTTCCCGTCCTTGTCGCTTCTTCGTTTGGGAGCCGCCCCTCTTCGTTGGCGCTGACCCTTCGCTGCTGGGACGGTCCCCTGCAGCAGAGCCCGGTGCCACAGTGGGGCTGCTTCAGCTCCTCCCGGGGTTCGGGAGCACGGGGGGCAGCGAGCCCTCTCGGTCTTTCCCAGTGCCGTCCTGGTAAGCAGCGAGGAGGGCCAGCAGGTGGCACCAGGCTCCAAGGTCACTGCTGGGAGGGTGAGGCTGCTGGGGCTTCCACTAGTGACCGGCGGTGAGCTCTTTCCCTTCCGAGCTCGGGCCCCGTCGGGGTCCTGGGCCCTGAACTGCGCTGCTTGGAGCAGGCAGCCTCCCACGGCTAAAGCCGGAGGCCCTGCGGGACGCCCAGTTTGGCCGAGCTCCGGGGCGCCCGAGACTACTGCCCGCCCGCCACCGCAGCACCCTGCTGGCCTCGGGCTCCCAGCCCCACGCCTGGCCGCTCTGCCTGGGCGTCTGCGAGCCTCTCATTCAGCCTGTCCCAAGCGGCGCTCCCGAGACCCTGGTCCCCAGGACCAGTCTCCCCCCGTAGCCCCTGCCTCCGCAAAGGAGCCCCATCCTTTGGGGGTTCAAGCCCCTGCCTTGAGCCTGGGCCCGGACCCTCTGTGTCCCATCCGTGTCTCGTCAGGACATCCTGAAAACACACAGCGTCCGTCCTGTCTCGAGCCCCTCGGGGTGCGGGCAGGGACTGCGGGAGGAGCTGACCTGGCTCCCAGCTCGGGGTCCACCGTGAGTCACGTGGTGGCGGCCGCAGTGTGGACAGACCTGCGGAGGGGTCCCCGGGGAGGGCAGGGCCTTGGCCCAGGGGTGGGGTGCAGCACGAGGCTGCCCCGGACGCCAGCAGGTGAGTCCCAAAGGGGAGGGCCGACCCTGGGCTGTGCCCATCGGCCCAGGGCCCGAGTTTACCCTCCGGGCCTGGAGGCGTGCCCACCGGGTCGCCCACCCTGGGAGAGGCCCCAGGGGACAGAGTGTTGAGGCCACAAACCCCAGCCCCTTCCCACCCAGAACAAATGCCTGAGGAGGCTGTGGCCATCGGGTGGGTACAGGGCAGGCCCCGCGAGCCACTGTGTCCTGTTGGTCCCCCAGGAGCTGGTGAGCAAGCTGCTGCACCTGCACTTCAAGGACGAGAAGACCAGAGGTGTGGGCGCCAGCCTGGGGGTGGGTGTGGTGGGCACCCCCACTGCAAGGGGATGAGCCAGGAAGGAGGTGGGGGGCGGGCAGCAGCAGCCTGCGGCCAGGGCACGGCCGTGACCTGTGACCCGCCCCTCCACCCGCAGTCAGTGGGGACGCGCTGCTGCTCACGGCGGAGCTGCTGAAGGTCTTCGTCGTGGGTGAGCCGAGGCCCCGGGGTCCTGCCCCGCGGGGGGACCAGGACACCTGCTTTCCCCACGTCCCATCCGTGCCCCATCCGCGCCCCGTGTCCCTGGGACACTTCGGGTGACAGGGGTGGTGCCTCCGTCCTCTGAGCCGGCAGCACGGGCTGGGGAGGGGCTGGGCTGAGGTCCAGGGCAGTTGGGGAGGGGTCAAGCCCCCTACCCCCCGCCCGCCGCCCACTCCCCGCCCGTGTCCTGGCAGAGGCGGCCATCCGCAGCATCCGGCAGGCCCAGGCCGAGGACCTGCCCTGCGTGGATGTGGACCAGCTGGAGAAGGTGCTGCCTCAGCTGGTAGGTGGCCCGTCTGGCCCCGTGGGCGGGAGCAGGGCCTGGCGGGCAGAGCAGGTGTGGGGGTGGGCCGTGCTCAGACGAGTGTCTCCTCCCCGCACAGCTCCTGGACTTCTAGGGCGCCCCCTCACCGGGCCACCTGTGCGCCCACGGCCCAGCCCCACGCCCGCAGGTCCGGGGCTTCTGGCTTCAGACAGCGACGAGGCTGCCGGTCCCCACGGTGCTCCAGGCCCGGTCCCAGCAGCATGCTGTTGTCCCTCACGCCACCCCGCCCAGCGGGTGACCGGACAGAGGTGTGGCAGAAGCGGGGACTGTGACCTCTGCCGACAGACCGAACTGTGCAGGCCGCCGCCCCGGAACCGCGTGCCGCCCCCTCGGCTGAGCGCCGGCCCTGGCAGGGAGCGCGGGGCCAATAAACCGGAGCCGCCGCGCCCAGCAGTGCCTCCGTCTCGCCGCCGGTCTCCCAAAGTGCAGCCGCTTGGAGCCCGCTCTGCCCCCTGCCCCTGTAGGACGAAGGCACGTGTGCTCGCCCTGCTCTGGTGGGGGCCACGAGGGTGAGCCCTCACACGCAGCCCCTCACCTGGAGGCAGTGCTGCCTCCCGCACCAGCAGGTGAGGCTGGGCCTGGGGGTCTGGCTGCCCTTGGATGCTCAGGGGCCCCCGGGGCCCGGCCACCCCCCAGCCTCACCCTCCCCACCCGGCAGCGCCTGCCCCCTTTGTTCCAGAGGCTGCTTCCCGTGCCCAGGGTGGGGAACACCCAGAGGGCTCCAGGCCCCGTGACTGCAGACGCAAGTCACAGCGAGTGCCCCCTGGGGAGGACCGTCCAGACGGCCCTGCAGCTGCCCCGCCTGCCAGCACCCCCACCCCCACGGGCAGTGTGGGCTGGGGGACAAGCTCTTCACCCCCTAACTTGGCCCCGAGGACCCCTTCCTGCACCCTTTCCCCGCCTCCGTCTCCCACCTTCCTCTCCCCACCCCTCGGGAGGCTCCGGGCTTCAAAGCGCTGGGAGCATGTGGAAGTAATTAGACCTGAAGGGGGAGGCTAGCGACAAGTGCCAGACCCGTGCCCCACCGCCACTTTGAAGTGCCTCCTTGCCTGGGGGGGGGGGGGCAGGGAACCCCGGGCCAGGCCCTGCCAGCCCCGTGGGGGGGGGCACTTCCTGGGGGGGGCGGGGTACCTGCGGGCAGGCCGGCTCTGGCTGGAGGCCCCTGCCCCCCCCAACGTGTTCCTAGGGGGAGGGTGGCTAACATGTCCGTCAGGGGAAGGCCAAGGGGAGGCTGCAAAGGGGGGACACCTTGTGCCCTCGTTAATGAGAACTGGGGGCCTGTGGGCCTGGGGGTCCCAGGGCTGGGGGGGCCTGGGGGCCTCGCTGGGGAGCTCTGGACGGGGGAGGGCAGCAGGGCGGAAGCCCGCGGGCTCTTCTCTGGAGAAGCAGGACCAGAGGGACTCGGGGGAGGCTCCAGTCTTTATTTGAGTCGGGGTGGGGAGGGGTCCTGTCGCCGGCGGGGTGGGAACCTCTGGCTGGCAGCTCTCACCTCTTGCTGGCTGCAAGGAGACAGGCCAGGATGACCTGGGGGCCCCGGGCTCCTGCCAGGTAGCCCTCCCGGCCGGGCTGCCCCCCACAGTACCTGGCAGCTTCAGCCACTTGGGCACCTTGCCCAGGTCCCTCCTCAAGGGCTGGGCCGGCCTGGGGCTGGGCTCGGGGGGCCCCACAGCGCTCTCCTGGGCAGCTGCCTCCGGCTCCAGGGGCGCAGGGTCCAGGGCTGGCAGCGGGGACTGGGGGGTGGGGGCCCTGGACATGCACCTGGGGGAGGGGTCCGAGGCACAGGGTTGCAGGCTTGGTAGCTGCGGACCCTCCCAGCCCCGGGCATGCTCCCTGGCCTCCGGCCCTCACCTGGCCACCAGCGTGTCAGCCGCAGACGGGGCGATGGTGTGTTCCAGCAGCTTGGGGTCCAGGTAGAGGCCTGCGGGGGGCCGGCTCACCCTCAGGCCACGGAGGAAGAAGGGGCCCACCCCACCCCTATGCTCTGGGAGGGGGTGCGGCCTGGGCAGGCGGCTGCCCCAAAGCCCTGGGAGGCAGGTTCCCTTCCACACCCCGAGGCAGTCCCTGCTCCAGGACGAGGGGCTCGTGGTGAGCGGGGGCCCCACTCACCTGCGGGCTCCTCAGCTCCGAAGTGCACCAGGGCAGCGGGGAAGAGCTCTGCCTGCAGGGCGGGCGGGCGGCGGGGGGTGGCTCAGGGCCAGGTGGGCGCTGTGGGTGCCGCCCAGCCGCCAGGGGCTCCTGCCCCTCTTCCGGCCCTAGGCCCCGAGCCAGCCAGGCCGGGTGTCTGAGCACAGAGCCCCAGGGCCCAGCCCCAGGGCCCAGCCCCAAGGCCCAGCCCCAAGCACTGGCTGGTGAGGAAGCTCTCGTCTCTGTGCACTGGCCTCGCTGTCCCTGGCCCCCCGCCCGGCCGCCGCTGCCTGGTCCCAGGGTGCACTGAACACGGTGAAAGCAGTGCTGGGCCCGGGTGCCCCACCCCCAGCAGGCCCACAGGTCAGACCGACTGGCGGGGTGCGGGCAGGGGGGACGCCAGGGGGACCCAGGAGGCAAGGGCAGCCACCAGCCCTTCCTGAGGGCGCCCTGGACTCCCCTCCCCCAGCCTCGCTGCCTGAAGCATGGGGAGCTTGGGGTCTGCAGGGGCGGTCAGGCAGGCCACCCGCAGGCTGAGGGGGGGGCCCAGACCCAGCAGGAGCAGCTGGATGGGGGCCAGCTTTGAGGGACCCTCAGCCGGCTCAGTCGGCCACCTGTGAGGATGCCCGCTGGCACCCTGGAAGCTGCACCTGGGTCCCTGACCGGGCTGGCGTGAAGCCCCTCCCTGCAGGTGGGCCCTGTTCCCAGGCACATCCCCCCCCCCCCCCGCCCCGGGGAGTCCCATCCGAGAGGGTGGCAGCGGGGACTGACCCCACCTGCACAGGTGTGGGGTGTGTCCCGAGAGGCCCCCTTGGCGGGAGGCTGGGCTGTGGTGCAGACTCCAGGCCATAGGGGCAGCCCCAGAGCCCCCGCCTGCCCCTGCGCGGAGGACGGTGGCCATGGCCCGAAGCTGGCGAGGCTCCGGGTCCTCAGCCTGTGTTCAGGGGCCGCAGCTGCCAGCCCCGCACTCGCCTCCCTGCCCCCGGCGTCGAGGTGGGGGTGTTGCCCAGAGGAGCGTCCAGGCCAGGCCGGGGAGTGCTGGGACCACAGCCACGGGCGAGCGACACAGGCGAGGGCCTCGATGCTCGGAGACCCCCACTGCCGTGCCTGGGGCCAGCATCCCGTGGGGGGCGCTGCTCTAGGCTCTGGGGCAGCGGGAGGGCAGGGGGAGGCAGTGCCCCACCCTTCCTGATGTGGCCAGACCCTGCCTCACGGGACCACCCTCACAGCACGCCCACACGCTCCAAGCCCACCTGCTGGGGCTGGGGGCCGTCGGGCTCACGGCCCCGAAGGAGCCCCCCACTGGCACCCCACCAGACAGTGCCAGGCAAGTGGCGGGGCCACCAGGAGGCCCGAGGCAGGTCTGCCCTCAGCTTGGGCTGAGGGAACCCCTTGAGGGTCCAGCACCTGGTGGTGGGCAGGGGCAGCACCAACCCTGGGCCCTGGGCCTCGGGCCCAGAAGGCAGGTCTGATCTGGAGCACTGGGGGCCTCTGTGCCCCCTGACTGCATCCTCTGCCTCCCCAGACGCTCCTGGCCCGGCAGGCAGGCAGGGCGGCTGGGCTGCCGCCCTTGCACCCGCCCAGAGCCGTCTCTCGCCGGGACTCGGGGCAGCCCCCGGGCGGCCGGCAGCCAGCGCGCAGCCAGCCAGGGACATGAAAGCTTCCGTGCGGCGCACCGAGGGCGGGCGGGGGCTTCCTCCCGGGGCCCTGCCAGCTCTGGTCCCGGGCGGGCCGCCACCCCACGGGGGCCCCATGGCTCTGGGCCGAGCCGCCGATGAAAGGAGCCGGCTGCTGGTGGCCAGGGGCAGAGCGGGCAGGGGAGACGGCCCCTGAGGCGCCTCCCGGGGTGGGGGGGGTTCCGGGAGCTGATGCCCGCCCTCCCACAGCACCTCCGAGCCGGTCAGCGGGCTGGCCGGGGGAGGCCCGGGCGGAACCCAGTGCCTGAGGGCCCCCAGGGCTGCGGGCAGCCCCGCCGGGCTCCCGTCCACCCCAACTCCGTGCTTTGGTGGACGTCCAGCTCTCCGCCTGGCCTCGCCCCGTCTCCCCGCGGCCGGCAGCCCCAGCTCAGGCCTCGCAGGGCCTGCGGGCCACTTAACGAGGGCCGGCCTCTGCTAGCAATTAAAACGTCTGAGGAGGCTTTGAAGAGGGAGCCATCAGGCCCCAGGCCGGGGAGGCCCCGGGCTGCCCTCCCAGCGAGAGGACGGGACATTCCTCGGGGCTCTGGAAGGCAGCCCAGGAGGCGCCGGATCAAGGCCCCGTGCCCTCACCGGGAGCCCTGGGGCCCGCAGGGGCGTCGGGCGGAGCCTCAGAGCCGCCGCCAGCACCGAGGGCCCAGCCGGGGAGGCAGGGGCAGGGGAGCAGGCGGCCAGCAGACCCTCCAGCCGGAGCCACACCTGCCCGGCAGCTGGTGCCGCAGGCAACTCCCGGGCAGCAGGCCCCCTGCAGTGAGGGCCCTGACCCTTGACCCTCCCGGAACTGCCCAGCTGCCCTGCCTGTGGGTCCCTGCTCGCCCAGACCCAGAGCCCACCCCCTCTGGGCAGAAAGCAGGGAGGCTCCCTGCACCTCCGGTCCCGAGTGCGAGTCTTGGGGACATCACACTCGGACACCCGCCTCGCCCTGCGGGTGGCCCCAGCAGCCTGTACCTGGAAGAGGGTCAGCGTGTGGTCGTCCAGGGTGGTTTTGGGAGGCGTGATGACTGTGGAGAGATCACTGCCTTAGAAAGGCCCCGCCCCAGGCCCCCCCTAGGCCCCCCACTCCTCAGGGAGATGGCCCGGGGCCTGCGGCCTCAGCTGTCCGCCGAGGCAAATTCTCTGTGAGGGGCTTGGTGGGGGGAGGACCTGGAGCAGAACCCCTGTGGGGACCCGTACCCTCACCACCCCACCACCCCACAGCTTCTGGACGCTGGGAGGCTGGGCTGGAAGTGGAGGGCCGAGAGGCACCGGGGCGGGACAAAGGCCCCCGCTTGCCCGGATCCCCAGACTTGGCCTCGGTACCGGCCGCCTGCCCACAGCCCCGTCTCAGGGGGCAGAGCCCGGGGGAGGGGCGCACGGGCAGGGCCGGAAGCGGCACTCACACAGGTGGAAGGGCAGCTCGGGGTTCCCCAGGTGGCTCCTCACAAAGTCCCGCAGGTCCCCCACTGAGGAGGGAGGGCAGGGTGAGCGGGGGTGCAGCAAGCAGCAGGGCCCCAGCCGGGTGCATCCCAGCGCGGGTCCTCTGTGGGCCGGCCCGGCCTCTGCACGGTGCCCCTGACCTGCAGGCCCAGCCACACAATACCCTGCCACCAGCCCAGGGCGGCCTGGCCTCCTCGGTCTGGGGCCTCTGGCCCACGGCTCCCACCCTCAGGCCCGACCCAGCCCCGGGATGGGTGTGCGAGCTGGTCCCCAAGACCACAGCTGCACCTGGCACAGCCCCCCCTCCCCACAGAAACGCCCTTCCCTTTGCTTCTTGCCCTGCCCAGAGCTGGGGGCACTGGTTGCCTCTCTTCCTCCAGATGAGCGGCAGCCCCAGCCCAGGGACTGCTCTGGGGGCCTCTGTCCAGGACAGGTGGGCACACAGATACCGCCCCCCAGGCTAGCCTGATGAGCATGTTGCCCCCCTCCACCCACCCTGCAGTAGGAGCCGCCACTCAGAGCCCAGGTCCAGGTGGCTGCGGCGCTGCGGCCCTGTGGGAGCCAGGGGGACTCAGCGGGGCCCCAGGGGCCCTGGATGCCCAGGGGCGGCCTCCTACCTGTCTCGCTGGGCCGGAAAAAGCCCTGCAGGACGTGGCGGTCAGGGAACAGCACCCTCAGGGCCACCTGGGAGGGACAAGCCCCGGGGTCAGCACCGGCTGGGCCTCCCGGGGGTGGGGCCTCACCTGGGGGTGGGGCAGGGGCCGGGACTGGGGCCGGTGGAAGTGCCAGCATCTCCTGGGGTCTGCTGATCCCCCTCCAGGGAGGCTGGGTGTGAGGCCCTGTGGCGTGCCCGCCACGTGGGTTCGTGAAGACGCAGTGACCTCTGCTCCCTCGAGAAACCAGGCTGACCGGCCCTCTGCCCACCAAGGCTGGGCAGGGGCGGGGGGAGCGCGGGCCTCTGCCCCCCACCCCCGTTACCTTGGGGTACCGCTCCAGCTTCTCCTTTGTTTGGGCCTCCCTGAAGGCCGTGGTCACCAAGGGGGCCTCCTCCAGGCGCTTCCTGTGGAGAGGGCGGGTGAAGGCCCGAGTCTCCCTGGCTGGAGGGGGACTCTCCGGGGGCCAGGGGCCGGCAGCGGGGCGGGGGACGCCTGAGGGCCGGGCAGGCGGGGCACACCCACCGCTCACTCTTGAGCTGGGCCAGGCGTCTGCGCACGTCGTCCACGGTCACCTCGAAGAACTCGTCGGGCAGCTCTGCCGGCCGGGCCAGCGGCAGCTCCTCCTGGTCGGGGTGGCACACCACGGGGTCCCGGGCCACCGGCTGCTGGCAGGGCGCGCAGGTGAGGAGGGGCCGGCACCGGGCCGCTGCAGACCCCAGAGCCCAGCCCCGGGCCCGCCCGTCCGCCCGCCCGTCCGCCCGAGGCCAGGACCAGGTCGGGGAGGAGAACAGGCGCCCGGGAAGGGGCGCCCCCTCCTGGCCGCCCGCCCAGCGGCACCGACCTGGGACCCTCACTCCCCGGCCCCTGGCCCTGCTGGGGGCACTCAGGCACTGGGGCGCGCAGCGGCTCCTCGCGCACGTCCTGTCTCCGTGGGCGCGCCTGCCCCCAGGGCCCCCAGGGCTCAGGGGCAGTGGTCCGGTCCAGGCCACGTCAGGGGCTCTCGGCGGGGGTGCGGGGGCCAGGGGCAGTGGCAGCCCCCACCCCCCTCCCCAGGGGGCGGCCCGGCCCCGCGTCTGCCCGCCCTGGGGACACAGGAAGGGACGGCGCCGCTCCTGGCCGGCAGCGGGGTTGGTGGGAATCACAAGGCGGGGCCCGCCCTGCACGCGCTGCCTCTGGGGGCACTGCCACGAGCAGGGACCCCCGGAGGCCTGCGCCGCCCAGGGGACAGTCTGGGGAGGCGTCCACGGGGCCTGCCCTCCCCCGCCCAGGAGGGGGCGCTGCTGAAGAAGTGCCCCTGCCCCACGAGGGCCCCGCCTCCGGTCTCTGCCTCGGGGCCCAGTGGCTGGGCAGGCCCTGGGGACACACTTCCCGGGCCGTCCCTTCCCACGGCCGGTCCTGCAGCCCGGCCACCAGCGGGCGAGGCCCGACTGCTGCCCTGGGACGACCAGGCCCAGGCCGTACAGCGTTCAGGGACCCGCTCCCCAGCAAGCGCACCTGCCGGGAGTCCCCAGGCTGCGCCCCCCCCCCCCCCCCGCCCGCAGTCCGGCCGGCCCCCGCAGTCACCAAGCACACAGCCGACACACCCCTCTCCAGTGCTCTCCGCGGGGGCCGGGCGGGGGGCTCCACGGAGAAGCCCCTCTGCCCGCGGAGCACGGAGGCGCGGGGACCAGGGAAGGGCGGGCCGAGGCCCCCGGGGGCTGCCCCTTCAAAGCCACAGCCTCCCCGCAGCCGCCTCAGGCGGTCTGCGCCAGAGCTTTTTATAACAAGTTGCCCGGCGCCGGCCGCCCCCCACAGCCGTGGCGCCTGCATTCCGGCAGGCCGGAGAGCGCCCGGCTCCCTGGGGGCAGGCGTGAGGGCAGGGCGGGCTGTGCCGAGCCGGCAGCTCCAGGAGGAGGGTCCCGCCGAGCCGGCCTCGCCCATGGGCCCCGGCCCCGGGTCGCGGCCTGGGGAACCCGCGGCCTCGCCGTCCACCCAGCACCCCCAGGGACAGCAGGGTCCTGGGGCTGCTGGCCCGTCCTGGCCTCAGGCGGGCCCGTCCCCCAAGGACTCCCAGACGGAGGTGACACGGGCGCCTGGGCCGGCGGGAAATGCCACCGCGCCACCACACGGGGGACGAGGCGGAGGAAACCTGGAGGCTGCACGCCCTGGGCTTCCCGGGGGTGAGCGTCCCCCCTGCCGGGGGCCGGGGGCCGGGAGGGCGGCCGGGACTCGCTCGCTCACCGCTCCCAGTCGCGGGCAGACGCTGCGCAGGGCGGGCGTCGGAGGCTTCTGCGTGGACCGTGGAGGTCCAGGGCGAGACTGGGAGAAGGGCCACAGGCGCCCACCACGAAGGACAGTGCGTGCCCGAGCCTTCCCCGCCAGGAGTGAGCCGCCGCATGCCGGCCTGGGCCAGGCCCTGGGGTCCAGGAGGGGACCCCAAGTCGCACCTCCCAGCGAGCCCGGGGCCGCTGGTGGGTCTCGGGCTCTGGACGACGGAGCCCAGACCTCCTCTGCGCTGCTGACAGCTGACCTCTGCAGCCTGCACGTGCAGGTCCACGCAGCGGGGGGCCTTCGCCAAGAGTGTGGTGTCACCCCACCGGTGACGGCTGCTGCCAGCCAGGTGACGGGGCCCGTGGCCCGGGAGGCAAGTGGGAGGGACGGGAGCGCCCTCCTCGGCCGACGTTCTCGGGGCCCAGGTGGCGGGCCGCTCTGGACGAAGACTGGGCCGTCGCGCAGGCCGCAGAGCGGCGGGGACCCGGGGACTGGCTGCCAGCTGAGGACGGCCACCGGCGCCGTCGGAAAAGGGCCCCGAGGGGGACCCGAAGGGAGCAAGGCGGGAGAGCTCAGCCAGGCGACAGGCCCAGCCGGGCTGGACGCGGAGGGACGAGGGGCCCCCAGCCCGGCGGCAGACGCACTCTGGCAGCCGCCACACAAGTGGCTGGCAGCCCGCCTGGGGCACGGGGCGCCCTCGTGTCAGAAGTGGTCGCTGAGGGTTCGTCTTCCTGACAGTAATTTTCCAGGACGCGATGACGCCCGGAGAAAGAATGTGGAAACCGTCTGGAGGTGACCTCAGCCCAGATTCCCGCTCCCTCGTGCCGCCCCGCCCGCCGCCGCCCCCGACCGGGGCTGGGCGAGCGGGAATGCGAAGCGTTTCCCCTTGAGGCTTGGAGCGGAACCCAGTCACCGCGCAGGGCCGGGGGCCAAGCCTCCCAAGCCTCCCGAGGCGCGCCGGGAGCCAGCCGCCCCGGAGGGCGCGCCGCAGAGTGGACTTAGCCACAGTCCTCGCGGGCGGGACCGCCTGGACGCCAAGACCTCAGCACGGAGCTCTCGGAGGCGCGGCCCCCAGCCCCGGCCACGCCAGGCCCGCCCGCCC
This sequence comes from Phyllostomus discolor, assembly GCF_004126475.2. NCBI lineage: Eukaryota > Metazoa > Chordata > Mammalia > Chiroptera > Phyllostomidae > Phyllostomus > Phyllostomus discolor. Next base: position 114,257,024 of record NC_040910.2, on the reverse strand, counting down.
CTCCGTGCAGGAGGAGAATGCGCTTCCTCGGGACAGCGCAGGGGGCAGAGCGCTGGGCCCCGCAGGGACACCCACAGGCTGGGAGGTGGGGCGCCCCACTGAGGATGAGGGGGTGAACCCCCAAGGACTGAGGTCAGGTCAGGGTCTCCTCGCCCCCAGGCCCAACAGCTGCCCTCAGGGCGTGGGTCCTGCAGAGACCCCCTCAGGCCCAGTCAGGATGGGGGTCTGCGAACCTGTCCACTGGGCGTCCGTCACTCCCCAAAGCCCATCCCAGAGGCGACCCAGCAGGACAGGTGGCTGGAGGGCACCTGCCCGGCACCAGGCTCCAGCACCTGCTGCCCTGTCCGCCGACAGACCCTAGCTTTCCAGCCGAGGCCGCCCCGGGCCCGGGCCTGCTCTGGGGGGCGTCACGGGTGGGCGCCCGGCCGAGAGGAGGGGGGCAGCTGGGCGCCTCCCGGCCCCCTGCCCATCACGGGAGCGGGATAAACAGAGGCAGGCTGCGCCCGCCCCAGACGGGGGACGGGGCGAGGGACAGAGGAAGAGCCCCAGTCCCGGTCTCCGGAGGGAGGGGACTGGGCGGGGGGCCCGCTGTCAGCGCCCGCCCCGCCCACGGGACGGGGCTTTGATCAGGGACCCCGTGCCAGCTGCGTGGGGAGCGCCTGCGGGGACGGCCGCCTGCGAGCACAGAGCAGGGCGCGCCTCCTGGCCGGGGCGGGACTTCAAAGGGCAGGCCAGGGGCCGCCCGGCAGCCCCAGCCTCTCCCCGGCCCGTTCCGATGGCCAGTTAAACTACCTTCTAATAATTAACGTCCCGACATCAAAGGCAGGGGCCGCCGGGTCTGCAAACCATCCCGGGGCTCCACCGAGGACCTGCCTGTATTTTATCCTGTCTCTTTCGGCTCTTTATTTAAATCCAAAAACCACACACAGGCAGAACGTTAATGGGAAACTTGGGAGCTCCTTTTGATTACTGAAGTGCACCTTTGAAGTTCCCCCAAAAGTTCTGTGTCGTCCCCTCCCCCCCTCCCCCAGCACTGGAGAGGGACACAAAGCAGACACCATGTGGCCGGCCGGCCCTCCGGGCGTGCGGCTGTCAGGGACAGGAGGCGGACAGGAGGCGCGAGGCGGGCGGGGGCTGCTCCGCCAGCAGCCAGCTGCTGGGGCTCCCAGATCAAAGGCAGCGCCGCGGGCGGCTGGGTGGACCCCGCCTGCCTGGGGCCCAGGGTCAGCACTGGCGATGGATACACTGGGGTCCTGTGCCCAACAGCACCCACCTACCGGGGGAAGGGGGGCACAAGCCCAGGCTACCCCCAGATGCCCACGGGGCCCTCAGCAGGTCCCCAAGAGGCCGAGAGCCAGGGCCTCCGGGGTCAGGGGGGCCAGGACCCACTTCACGTAACCTCTGCACCTTCAGGCTGGGAGAAAAAGGCAGCCAGCCCTGGCTGCCGTGTCCGCCCCAGACCCAGAGGCCCCCAGGGAAGAGTAGGCCCGGAGGGAATCCGGCCCCCCAGCACCCGCTCAACTCACCACATTGGCTGATTCCGCCCACAGATTCCAGACCCAGGTGATGGAGACTGGGACTGGGGGTGCACGCCAGTTTCTGACCTGGCCCAGAGATCAGCGTAGGAGCCAGCAGCATCCCCAGAGGGCTGGGGCCCCCCAAGATAAACGCTCATGGAACTCAGCACTGCTTTGCCCCCCCCCCCCACGTCCACTCAGCAAGGGGCACCAACATCGTCGTGTGGGGAGGAGTGAGCCCAGCCATCTGCCCTCTGCAGGGTTCCACTCCACAGCTGAGCCCCCCCCCCGGCCCCCGCAGACAGGCACAGGCGCCCCGACCCTCCAGCCTCCCCAGGTGGGTGACCTGGAGGCAGAACTAGGCAGGGGCTCCCGGCGGACGGGAGGTGGGCGGGCGGCGTCGGCCCTGGGAGCCGAACTGACCCAGGAGTTCCCGTGACCGACGGCGCGGCCGGAGAGGGGTGCACGGGGCCGGGCTGGCGGGGGACTGCCCCGCCGCGCCAAGGCGCTGAAGGAGGGGAGAGGCGCAGAGCGGTCTCGGTGTAGGACACGCAGTCGATACAGCTCAACCAAAAAGAAAAAAAAAAATCCCAGAAAATTAAGACTAAAACCTCAAGTCCGTGAAAGCTTCCCACAGCTCACCGCCCCCCCCCCGAGAAGCCGCAGGCTGCCCCCCGCGGGACCGGGGTCGGGACAGGGGCGCCCACGGGGGGTGGGGGGTGCCGCTCAACGCAGGCGCGCACGAGAAGGGAGCGAAGGAGCCCGCGGGGCCGCCGCAGAGACCGGAAGCTGCCGGAAGTGACGTCAGAGACGTGACGCCAGAGGCGCGCGGGGGCGGCCCCCCACCCCCGGCCAGGCCCGCCCCCGCCCCACGGGCTGCTCCGAGCGACTCCCCCCACCCCGGAGCACCCCGCGGCGGCCCGCCCCCCAGCAGGGTGGCCTGGGGAGGGAAGCCGGTGTCGGCGGTGGGACCCCCTGCACCCGCCGCCGTCGTGGACGGGCGGGCGTGCGAGTGAGTGCGCGCACCCTGCGGGGGCGGGCGGGGGCGGGCGGGCCTGAGCCCCCAGGCCGAGGCAGCGGGCGAGTCCCAGGGCGACGCCCACACCCGCCTGCGGCCTTGGGGGCTGCAAAGGGGACGGCGCGTGGCCCGGCCGGCGAGCCAGGCGGGCACCACGGAAAGGCCTCTCCTGGTGTTCGCGATGCTTCGAGGCAGCCGCGAGCCGGAGGCTGAGCGGAGGCCCGCGGAGCGGGACTCGGGGGCACAGCCCAGGGGACCACACCCGGGGGTCGCAGGGAGCCCTCCCCGACGAGGGGCAGGGGTCTCTGGGCCTCCGAGGAAGCAGTGTGGTGGACAGGCCCCCAGCCCCCGGGCCGACAGCCACCACGCTGCGTGTTCCCAAAGACGCCGGGGCGCTGCCACGGAGCCCCAGCTGCAGAGGGTCCCAGAGGTGCTCCGGGGGGACAGTTTGGCATCACCCCCGGAGAGAGAGCAGGTCTCACGGGCGGCCCCTGCCTGTCCTCCCTCTGGGCAGCTCTGACTGCGGCAGGACCAGCCCGACCCGCGGAGGGCCAGCAGCGGCTGCGGGGGCGGTGGTGCCGCGGGGCACCGACAGGTCCCTGGAGCACTGGGGGTTCCGCGGCCCTGGGGAGCCCGCTCCCTGACCCGTTCCCGCCAGCTCAGCACGGCCCACACACAGGGCGCTCCGGTGGGTCGGCTCAGGCGGGTGTGAGACGAGGGGACCCGTGAGCACTGAGGAAGCCAGAGGCGCACGAAGATGGACCCGACCGGAGAGAGGCGGCCCTGACGCCCCGACGGCAGCCGCCTGTGCCCCGGAACTGGGCGGGGGTGTGGGGTGGGCAGATGGGGCCCGCGGCCTGAAGCTGCAGGGCCAGGGGCGGGCAGAGGCTCCCACCCAAAGACGCCCCCACCGGCTGGTGGAGAGGCCACGCCCCTCCCTGTGCTCGGGCCGGGGCCGGAGTGACGCAGACCGGCTCTGCCGGCCCCGCGCACCTCCCCCCGCCAGTGAAGGGCGCGGATGAGGGACAGCTGCGGGGGCCCGCGGCTCCGGAGCGCAGGCGGCCCAGGCCACCGTCACGGCAAAGCCCCCTGCACGGGCAGAGGGCGGCGCTCAGCACGCCGCACCCGCGAGGGTGGGGGGCAGGGTCCCGGGGCACCCGAGTCCGCCCACACCCACCCCGCTGCGTCTGAAACGGCGACGAGGTCGACCGGAGACAGAACCAAACCGAGGGGTCGCTTCCTCGGGGCCCCGGGGCCCAGAGGTGAGGTGCGGTCAGGAGGAAGGACCCCGCGCCCAGCTCCCTGCTTACCGGCTCTGGGTCTGGCTCCGGCTCGGGCTCCGGCGGGGGCCTGGACTTCTTCGGCTTGGAGGGGCCCCCGGGGCTGGAGAAGGACTTGGGCAGCCTGGGCGACGGCGGACACCGCGCAGACCCACAGGGGCCCCCCAGGCGCTGCCCCCACCCTGAGAAAGGCACGAAGGGGGTGGGCGGGGGCTCCTTGGAGGTCGGCTTTGCCGGGGTGTCTGCGGGCTTCGGGCCCGGGCTGTCCATGGGGCCAGCCCCCGAGGCGGCCGCTCCGTCCTGCCGGCTCACGTCGCCCTGGCTGAGCCCCTCGGAGTCCCAGGGGAGCAGCGGGCTGCCGGCCACCTGCTGGGCTGGCAGGGCGGCAGCCGGGCTGGCCGGGCTCCTGCTCCAAGAGACCCCAGGCTCCGGCCTAGCAGCAGAGTCGTGCGGCCGCATGGCAAACCTGGGGGCCAGACGGGGGTGAAGCTCAGCATGCTGGCCTCGGTGTCCACGGCCCCGCCCACCCCGCACCCCGCCCACAGGGCCCCAGGCTCCACCCCTTTCCATTGAGACCCCGCTTCCCCCACCACACGAGGGCCCGAGGCCCCGCCTTACCTGAGGATGGCGCTGCCCCCGGTGAGGCCCAGCGACTGCAGCGTCGTGCTCTGCAGGGCAGCTCGGCCAGCCACCTGCGCGGGGCAGATGGGACAGGTGGGCCCTGGCCTCCCCCGGCCCCTTGCTGGCCCAGAGTAGGCACCTCGGCCTGGCCCACAGCCACACCCCCTCTGGCTGGGCGTTGACGCAGCCCGGCCGGCACCCGAGGCCCAGGCAGGCAGGCAGGCCCGGGCCTGGGTTGGCCACACGTGGCCGAGTGACCAGTCCTCTGAGGGCTGCAGTGACCACGACGGCCCTTGTTTGGGCCCAGGCGTCCCTCTTCTCCTGGGGACGACAGGCCCCTCCCTCCAGCAGCCTGGGACCCCTCCCCCTCACAGCCCCGGCAGGCGCGTCTCCCCCACACCGGGGCCTCCCAGGGCCCCTCGGGGACAGTGGCTGCCCCAGGCCAGGAAAGGGCACCCCGCCAGGGCCCAAACAAAAAGCCCCTGTGCGCCAGGAGGGTCCCCGTCACGGGCAGGCGGGTGGGGACAGGCAGCGCCTCTGCCCGGCGGGGCCTGCAGCACGCTGGCCTTGGTTTTGAAAAAGATCAAAACGGAGCAAAGCAAATATTTATTAAAATGAAACCACTCTTATGGCTCTTGGGCTGGGAGCGGAGCTGAGAAAACAAACAGGGCGGCTCCGGGGGCGGCTGCCGCGGAGCCGGGCCCTGCTTTTTCCACGGAACACACCGCCCTTCAGAGCCGCCCGCCGCCGCCGCCGCTTTGAAGGCGGGCCGGGCGGGTGCGCTTTCCAGAGTGGAAACCGGGCCCGGGCCAGCGGGTGGGGCCCCAGCGCCTACCTCGTCCCTCATGTACACGCAGACCGGGCTGGCCTCCCATGGCTGCTCCAGACACGCCCTGCGGGGGGAGCGGGGATGGGGGGCGTCACAGGCGGCCTCCAGCGTGCAGCAGGCCGTGCAGTAGGCCGTGCTCTCAAGAGAGCACCCGCACCCCGCCACCCCCGCCAAGGAGAGGGGACCCCGCTGCGGGCCATCAGCACACGGCCCGGGTCTCCCGCCAGCCTCGGCCTCCGGGCTCCCAGTGCAGGGAGGATGCAGAGCTGGGGACAAGCAGCCGCCGCCACCTCCTGGGCGAGCCCCGCGTCACTGACAAGTGTGCCCAGGGTCAGCCAAGCCCAGGGCCCAGGGGCCGAGACCTGGCCCACCCTCCAGGAAGGTCGCCCACCCCAGCAGTGCCAGGAGCATCTCAGGGCACAAATCTGCTGAGTGACCCCAAGGACAGGTCCTCGAGGCTACTGACCCTCTGCCCAGACCCTCGGGCAGTGCTGGGACGGATGGGCCTGTCTCCCCCAGGAGCCTCGAGCTAGGCCGGCGCATGCGACCTGCACCCAGGGCAGGAGGCCCGAAGGGCGGTGTGACCGTGTCCAGATGCCTACGTGGTCACGCAGGACAGGGCCACACAGCGCGCTCTCCAGGGCCTCCGACGGCCCCGTCACCAATGAGCAAGAAAAGCAAAATGGAAGGCTTGGGGGGGGGGGCGATGACCCTGGTGCGCTGGGCCGCCCGAGACCCTCGGCCCCAAGGGGTGGGGGGCAGACGGGTGGGAAGCCCCACGGACACAGCACCGAACCCCGAGGTGGGCCAGAGCAGCCGCTGGAAGCACAGCTGGACAGGCGCGAAGGCCGGCGGGTGTGCGAGTGCACACTCACACCCACCTGTGCTCGCTTGTGTGTGCACACGTGCATACCCACCCACACACACACTCGCGTGCACGTGCACACGCACACCACCACCGGTTCACGCCACGCAGGCCCCGCCGACCACCAGCGGACGGGCTGCAGACGGGGCCAGCGCTGGAGCCCCGTGCAGGCAGGCAGGCTCACTCCCGCAGCCCCGGACGGGGAGGGGTCAGCGGGACCCTCCCCTGCAGCGGGGCCCGGGGGCTGCGCCCGCAGGGCAGGAGGCCCAGGCGACCTCAGGACACGGGGCTCACGCCCACGTGGACTCGGCGGGGCCAGAGGACGCCGGAGTCGGGCTGCCGGGGGCCAGAGGCGGCAGGGGCCCTGGCTGCCGACAGCCGTGGCTGTGCCCTCCGCGTGGCTCCTGCCCACGTCTGTCCTTTGCGTGTAGCTTTTGCTTGCATGCGGCGCGCCAAGCTGGGACCCACAGTCCAGAGCCAACAAAGGGGGTGGGGGCCCCCGGGGAGGTGCACCCGGCCCCAGTCCAGGCCCTGGACCCACCAACCTGGCTGCCCCCCAACAAGGTCCCCACAGGAAGTGGGAGACCCAGGCTGACTGCCTCAACCACAGCAACAGCAACAGTGGGTCTGGCCGGGGGCCCGGCTCCCCAGGACCCAGTGACCCCAGGCTTTCTCGAAAACACGAGCCCCCAACCTGCCAGAGCGACGGCCCGTCCCAGTCCTCCCCCCGCCCCCCCGGACCCAGCGCCAGCGGGACCACAAATCACAACCAGGGCCGAGAGCCGCTCGCCTCCTGCCCTCCGAGGCCTGCGGACATCAAACGCCGGCCCGGCTTTGAAGTGCGGCTCCTCCGGAGGGATCGGGTTCCCAGCGGGTCTGCGGGCGACGCCTGTGCGCACGCGAGGGCGGGCGGGGCGGCCGCAATCACTTCCAGACCGCCCGGCCGATGTGCAGGCTCCCCGGCCCACCCGGGGCACTCGGCTGGTCAGGGGGCAGCCCTTCGCCGGCCACCTCGCCGCCCCCCCCACACGTCTCGTCTCCGAGGGGCCCCGCGCGCTGGACTCGGAGGGGACCCCGGCCCAGGGTGCGGCACAGAGTTCCGTGGGGCGCCCGCCTGCCGCCCTCCCCAGACAGCACCCGGCCCGGCCCGGTGGGGCAGTGCCCACCACGGTCTCGCTCCATCGGCCAGCCGGACGAGCACCCTGGTCGGGCGAGGGCAGTGGGGACGGCCAGGCAGGGCCCACAGGATGCTGATGGCTCTACCCCTGCTGTCCCCACAGGAGCGCGCTACGACCCACCCACCCACCCCGGGCCGGCTGGGGGCAGGCCGAGTGTCTGGAGCCCCTTCAGTCCGTCTGCCCTGGCCTGACCGAGTCGCGGCACCACATGCCCCAGGCCAGAACCACAAGAACCAGTCCGCACCCCCAGGGGCGACTCCAGGCTCAGAGGGGCCCCCGCCGCCCCTGCAGGCCCCCCTTGAGCGAGGCCGCACCCCGGAGGCCAGGCAGCGCCCGCCCACACTGCACAGCAACAAGCTCAAGGGAGCAAGGCGGCTGGCCCCTCCTCCGGGGCAGGCAGCGCGGGGGCAGCTGCAAGGGGAAGTGGCCTCAGCCTGCGAGCTCTGAGCTCCGAGGACGCCCGGGCTGCCCCGAGGGCTGCAGACGGTCACCCGGCCCCAGCGCGAGCCCAGGAGAGGCACGCACATGGCCCGCCCGGCCCAGGCGCACTCCAGGCCCCAGGTTCGCCCTCGACAGCACGAGCAGCAGGCGGCACCGACTCTGAGCTGGGGCGTGGCTCTGCCCTCGGGCTGGGAGCCGAGGGCCAGGGCCATGGGGGGGGACCTGCCTCGGGGCAGCCCTCCCTGCGGCAGACGCCCAAGGAGTGGACAACCGGCCAGCCCCGGCCCAGGCCAGTGCCCACCGAGGCAGCTACCGGTCCCCCGTGGGCCCGGAGCTGGAGCTCGGGGGCCAGCCGGAGGGGGCGTCTGCTCCAGGTGAGACGCCCGCGGGTGCCCACAGCCTCCTACCACAGAGGGTGCAGAAAACCACCTGAGTTTTCCCGTGAGCACGTGTTTGCAGGGTAACGTTCTGGATACACTGCGTCGAGTCAATCGAATTCCTGACGTTAACTGTCGTGTTCCTGCTCCCCTGGGCCGTGGCCGCCAGAAAACTCCCAGCGACCCCTGTGCAGGCCCCACGTGCTCCCCCGGCTCCCGCCCAGACCTGCCCGCCTCTGGCCCTGGGGCACTGGCCTCTCCCCAGGCGCTCCGTGAGAAAAGCCAGCTCCTTGCTTGTCCCACCTTGCGGGGAGATCCAAAGTCCCAGGGCCCCCGTCCCCCACCAGCGGGGTCCCTGCAATGGCCCAGCTCCCTCCCGGCCCCAGCAGGGCACCACCAGCCGACCGGGCGCCTGGCCAGGGCTCCGGGGCTGAGGCCGGTGAGCACCACCAAACAGCAGGCCCGAGGAGAGGCCGGGCTCGGGGCCTCTGGAGCTGGAACTTAGCGACGCCTCTTGCTGTGGGCCCAGCAACTCTGCCCCCGGGGTTTGCTCCTGGGGAGGGACCGGGGGGCGCACAGACCTGTGCTGTCTGCACCCCGGCGGACGGACCCGGGGCCTGGGCGCACACAGGAGCAGCCCCCACACAACCGGCCCGCAGAGCCGGGGGGCCGGCGCCGAGGGAGTTTCTGGGGAGACACGTGATCGACTCGTAAGCAAGACGCACTAGGGAAAGCACTCCCGGGTCACTGACAACTCACGTCCACCCGGCCGTCCAGCCCACCGGGCGTGGGACCTCCTGCCGTCGCCAACATCCCCCCCAGAGCCGTCGCCGTGTCCCTGCCGGCCCCTGAACTGTGCAGCTCAGAAGGCAGCCCACCTGCAGGGCTCTCCCGAACCACGGGTGCCCCCCCCCCGGGGGAGTCCTCACCGGACTCCTCCCCGCCCGCACCCGAGGGACCAGGCTCTCCCCACATGGGGCTCTCACCGACTCTGCAGCAGGGGGTCCCCGGGTGGCTGTGGCCGGCGCCCCAGGGTCCCTGCCCCGTCAGCTGAGGTCTTCCTGGCCCTTCCCCGTCCCTCGGAGCCTCGTCCCTGCCTGTGGTTTACTCTGCACATGTGGGGCGCAGCCTGACACACCGAGGTCCCTTCCCGGGCAGGGAGGCTCGCATCTCACCAGCCAGAAACTGACGCGCACACCCACTGCCGTGGAGGGTAACTTCCTCTTCAGACCTGAGCCACCCTCCCGGTCAGGGCGTCACACCTCGAACACCGGTCCGCCGAGGGGCCCAGCACCCGCTCCCCCCGTCACCGCCGGGGCCTCTCGGGGACCCCACAAGGCGGACCGGCCCAGAGCCAGTGGCAGCGACGCGCTGCCCGCGCCTGGCACCCACCACCATGGCTGACGGACAGGCAGCCCCTGCTGCCGCCGGCCAGTCCCCGCGCCAGGGCCGAGGCTCCCCCGCGGCTGGGGCCGGAGCCCACGCCCGACACTCACCTGGTCTCTGCGAAGTGGCTGAGAAGCTCCCAGAGTGTCTGGCCCGAACAGAAAGTGTCCTGCAGCCGGGAGCCATCGTCCAGCTGCAGAGCGATGCGCACCTGGGGGACAGCAAGACTGAGTGGGGGGGGGGGCGAGTTGCCCTGCTCCGGGGGCCGTGGGGGGGGGGGGCGGCGCTGCCCCCTGCACACTCCGCGGGTTGCTGTGCCTCTAAACAAAACAAATGCATCGCATTTTGTGAACTTTTCCCTGTTAACGGATACACTGTTTCTGCGTGTCCGCCCGTTTGTAATAATCGTTTGTAACGATCGTGTCCCCAAAGCGGGACCCAAGCCTAAAACCCCGAAGAGAAAAAACTTGCGATGACCCTCCTGAGCTCACTGCCCTGGAGGCGGGTGGCCAACCTCGAGCACCCCCTGGACCCCCCTCCCCCGTGGCCCGGCCTGTTTCTCCTGTTTAGATTTTTTTTTTTTAATTGTATTTGAGCCCTGGCTCATGAGGCTAGACAGACTGACTGCCAACCTGCACACCGAAAGGTCGCCGGTTCGACTCCCAGTCAGGGCACATGCCTGGGTTGCGGCCAAGTCCTTGGTTGGGGACGAGCAAGAGGCAACTAATGGATTTTTCTCTCCCTCCCTCCCCTCCCCCTAAAAATACATACACACACACACACATAAACCTTTTTAACAACTTGCAGAGAGAGAGAAACAACAAACTCTCGTCCTCTCTTCCACGCACTCGCTGGCTGAGTCCCGGATGTGCCCTGAGCGGGGATCCAACCTGCAACCTTGGCGCACGGGACGGCACTTCGCCCCACCGGGCACCCAGCCGGGGCTGCCCCTTTCTCTGAGTCACGGTGAGGCCTGCTGCTGCTGCCGCCGCCAAGGGTGTCCGTCTCCAGGGCGCACTGACGTGAAGCCCCGAAACGAAGGGGGAGCTGCCCCCCATGACAGGCGTCATCTCCCGAGGCCCTCGAGGGACATCAGGGCTCCCCCCACGAGAAAGACCGAGCACCACGGTCGTGACGCAGCGGGAGGCACTGGGGTCAGCGCCCTCGGCCTGCCTGCTGCGGGCACCCTCTCCCTGGAGGTGCAGGCGGCACAGCAGTCACAGGGGTGAGGGTCAAGGGCACAAGGGGGCACTCCCTGCAGCCGGCCTCCTGATCTCTGGGGCCTCTGGATGCCGACCCGGTGGACGGCTGGGGGCCCAGACGGGATGGAGGAGGCGGCCCCACGGCCCCCCCACACTCTGCAGGCTCTGGCTCTGGTGACAGCTTTGTGACCGGAACTGGGGGGCTGGGCGCCGCTGCCCATCTGCTGAGGGGGCCGCAGAGCGACTGACCCCTGACGGTGACTCAGCACCAAGGACACCCCCCACCCCAACCGCCAGAGTGGGAGGTGGCTCTGCCTGACCCCGGGAAGGCGGTTTGCCTGTGGGACGCACCCCGCCCAGCCCCCGCTGCCCGGCCTGTGTAGTGCCCGCAGTCCACAGCCTGCCGCGGGGGCCAGGGGCAGCGGCACCACCGCCCCGCCCTGGGCACCTACCGTGTTCTCGGGCCCCTCGCGGCTGCGGGACGCGGGCACCATCTCCAGCTTGGCGTTGTTGGGCAGGTTGGCGAACCTCCACTGCAGGGAGAGGTCGAGCACGCTCCTCTGAAACCTGCAACGCAGAGCACGGCCCCCAGCTGCCCGCGGGGCCCGGCGCGGCCCATCGGTGCCGTCCGAGGCACCCCAGCCAGGGTCCCGCAGCCGCCGGGACTGGCACACGCTGGCGTGTGCTCCTGGGGACGGCGCGCCTTCCAGAGGGAAGAGCCAGGGGCGAGCAGGCCAGCTCGGAGCGGGGGGGAGGGCAGCGCAGGACGGGAGAAGCCGCCTGAGCAGGGCTCCAGCCCGGACGGGAGGCGAGGGCTCCAGAGGCAGGCGTCAAACTCACGTTCCCCGGGGGCCACAGCAGCCTTGCGGGGGCCCTCAAAGGGCCGAATGCAGTTTCAGGACTGTGAACATGTAACTGCTCCTTAACCAGGGGCAAGGAGTGCCGTGCTGCCGCCCGGTAGAAACAAGGTGCCAGGCCGGATACAACAAGGTGGAGGGCCGGATTCGGCCTTCCTGGGGATGGGAGGGCACCCCGGGGCCCTGGCCTGCCTGCAGGTCACTGCCTGTGGCCGCCTCCCAGGGCCACACTCCGCCCACTTCACAACGAGAGGCTCGGGTGAGAAGAGCCAGCAGGCGGCCGAAGCCAGAGCTGGGGCCACAGGGGCTCCCGGGAGGAGCGGTGAGATGCAGGAGGGGCGGGCAGAGACTGCCTCCACCGTGGGCCAGGGTCGGGGGTCAGGCCCGGCGGCCTCCGAGCCTTCCTGACCCTGGCCCCTCTCCTCCCAACCCCCCCCCCGCCAGCTCCCAGGACCCCCACGAGAACCACCATCGTCCATCCTGCGGACCACCAGGTCTGAGAAGAGCTCTGCCCTCGGTGCCTGGCAAAGCCCCGACACCACGTGGCCGAGAGCGTGAGGGGCACAGAGAGTGGGTCGCAGCGCGCGTGAGCGGGGGGGCTCACGGCGCTCACCGGTCAGGCCTGAGCTCCCCTTCTAACGGGAGCTCAGGGAGAGACCAGGGCGCCGGTGAGACCGCGTGAGATCGGGGCAGAGTGGTCACCGGCGGCCCGCAGGCCAGCACTCGGCTGGGAACAAGGTGGTTTCTGAACAGGGGAGCTTGTAAGGCACAGGCCTTCGGACGTGTGAGGAAGGGGCATTCTGACACCAGGCCAGAGGCTCGCACCACTTCCACACCCCGTGCGAGAGCCCGGTGCGAGCCGGGCCGGAGGCAGGGGAGGGGTCGCAGGCACGCACACTCGCCGAGGCTGCCCCCCCTGGCAGGGGCGGCGCTTTGCAACAGATTACAGCTGACCCCTGAACACCCAAGGGGCTGAGGCGCCACTGCGTCACCTGCGGTGCAGGCCTCCCCCCAGGTCCCCACGACCCCTTCCTCGAGCCCTCAGAGCCCCGGGGAACCGCACAGCCAAGTGCCCCACAGCCCTGGGCAGCGGGCTGGATGGCGGGGTGGCCCCTATAAAGATCCGCCCGCATCCTGACCCCACGACTCAGGGCAGTGACCTCGTCTGGACAGGGGACTGTGCAGCTGTGACCGAGTTAGGGGTCTGGAGACTATGTCATCCCGGATCAGGCAGGTGCTCGTGAGAGAGAGAGAGAAGGGGCGTAACAGACGAGGAGAAGGCCACGTTAGGAGAAGGCAGAGGTGTGGGCGACGTGGCCACACGCCCAGGGATGTCTGGAGCCACCAGGAGGTGGATCCGGCCGGAAGCCTCCTCCCCTGGACCTCAGGAGAGCCAGCCCTGCAACACCTTGCGTGGGGCTCCTGGCGCCCAGAACCGAGAGAAGACAGACTTCTGCGGCTTTAAGCTCCTGGGCAGGCCCTGGGGGTCGGGGGGACGGACGGACCGGAAGCCTGGCCAGAGCAAACTCACTTCAGGTCGTATTCCCTGGGGTTGAAGTCCTGCCGCCGGCACGTGTCCTCCAGAACCTGGGGGCGGGGCGAGAGAGAGGCCGTGAGCTCTGAGCTGGCCTGGGGGCGGGGCGGGCAGGCGCTGGGCACTGAGGCAGCAGGAGGTCTGGGGGGGGGGGGGGGACTGGCAGGCTCTGCTGGACAAAGCCTGGTAAAGCCACGGGAGGGACTGCCCACTCCACCGCTCCGTGTGCCTCATTCACGAGCTCCCGCTCTCGGTCCTCTCCTCCCTGGGCCTGGCTTGTCAGCCCAGCTCTGCTGGGCAGTCTCCAGGCCAGTGCCCAGCAGGCCATCACAAGGCGTCTTCCTACACACACTCCAGACCCCTCCCCCACTCGCGGGGAACGAGGTCCAAACCTGCCCCTTTGCCTGCAGCGCTCCGCCCTTCTCCCCAAGAGCCGACACCACACTGCCAGCTGGAGCGAGTCCTGCATGCAGAGGCCCCCCACCCCACACGGGGGGGCTCCCTCCAGCAGACCCTGGTGTGCGCACTGTCCCCTCCACAGCAGGGCCCAGGAAACATTTCTAATGGGATGGATTCGGGGTCAACCAGCTGCCTGGTGCAAGTGCAGCAACTGACTCAGCAACACAGTTTCCAGGCACAAAAGCCGGCACACCCAGCCGTGCGAACACCGGCCAGGGGACCCGCCGGGATGGGGACACGGGCCGGGGGCCCGGGAGGCTAGCTCCGGCGCGCCGTGAGTTCGGCGAGGGGTGCAGACGAGCCGAACCTCGCCAGCCTGACCCCCAGCCCTAGACACGCAGGGACCTGGGAGTCCTAGAGCCAAGCGCGGAAGTGGGCGGGCCCTACCGCCTGGAGGCCGCTCATTGGGTGTCTAGGGCCCCGCCCCGGCCCCGCCCCCGACCCCCCGGAGCCAACCGCGGAAGCCCGCCGGGCGCGGCGCCCCCCCCACCCCGCCCTCGCCCCCCGCCCGGTGTTCCCCGCCCGCCGCCCACGGCCGCACCTGCAGGAGCACGGTGCTCGGCGTCACCTTCACCGTGTGGCGCCGCCCGTTTGGGGCCAGCACGGACACCGCGGAGCCCCCGCCGCCTGCCGGGGCCGCCATGTTCCGCTCACGTGACCCGCCGCCGCCGGCTCAGCTTCAAACAACTTTATCGGTAACAGCCTGGACAGACAGCCACGCGGCCGCGGGGCGGGGCCGGCGTGCGCTTCCGGACACGCCCGGGCCCCGCCCCCGCTCGAGCCCCACCCGATGTCCCGGCCCCGCCCCCTGTCCTGCCTGCGGAGGGAACTGGAGCGCATGCTCACCCCAACCGTCCAGCGGCCTCTGCTCGCCCCGCCGCGTGGCCCCGACGGCAAGAACAGGAAGGCTGTGCGGGACGCGAGCGCCCCGAGGCCTGGACTCCCCAGTGGTCCCCTTCTGGGCCACTGCGCTCCGGCCTGTCCTGGGTCCCATTCGCCCTGCGATCGTGGCCCCTCCACTACAGCGCCCGACCCCCCTGTCCCTGCTCTTTCCCCCAGGTTCCCAGTCCCCGGAGGTTATCTCGGCCCCAGGGGTGGCGTGAAGGAGACAGCCCTAGATGCGGAGAGCAGGCTCGGTAGAGGAGATGAGTGCGGTGCACCGTCAGCGCCAGGCTCCCTGCAGCCGCAGCTCAACTCTCGCGAGAACGTGTGTAGGCGGTGGGGAGGAGGGCTGTGTGGGATCCCACCACTCCTCCTGGGTGGATGCCGGCCCGCCTTCCTGTAGGTGGCACATGCGCCTCAGGCGCACCCCGTACTGACCGACAGACACCCTCGCGCCTGTTAGAGATTTGCATGGGAGCGCTGGGGATACAGCCCCCCGGCCTGCCTGCCCCTCCTTGCCATTGACTGAGCCTGTCCACTCCTACTGGCTCCCGCGGGTCCCAACTGTGTCTGGCTGGGCACACGGGGCCTCGGAGACGCGGCCCTTGGGGCATCTCTGACCAGTGCCTGGTCCAGCTTTCCAACCCCATGCACTTCAACCCATCAGGACCCCGCGTGCAGCAGCGCCGTGGCAGCCCAGCCCCCCTGCACCCCAAGTGACCCCCAGCTCGGCCTCTTCAGCCCCGGCGGCCTGCGGGGGTTTCCCCGGGCCTCACGTGCGCCGGAACAGGCCTTCCGTGCCTGCTCGCTTGTTTACTGTCTGCCTCCGCCCCGGCTGGCCGGCCCGCCCGGCCTGCAGCACACTGACACGCAGGAGCGAGCCTGGCTCGGGGCTGGGGCTCGGCAAACATCTGCCGGGGGAGCGGCCCTTCCCGAGCAGACAGACAGACGGCACTCGCTCCCCCAGGGCACAGCCGCCTCCCGCTGCTGGGTGCTGCCGGGCGGCAGCAGGCACACTGGCAGGGGAAGCGGGAGAAGCAGGGCCGGGCCGGAGCCGAGGAAGACCAGGCAGGACAGACGGAGACCCCTGGGACGTGCCTGCGCAAACAAGCGAACCCCAGAGACGACCTCTAAGTGCTGTGAGGGGACCCGGGGGTGCTCGACAAGCCTCCAGAGGCAGGAAACACCCGGAAGATTCCCCCTCGGGGTCCCCCTCGGACAGAGGTTTATTTCAGGCTTGAGCCATTCAGGTGGCAGGACACACCAGAGCCCCCACACCCCCACCACAGGAGGGGCACTCACCGGCCTGCGGCCAGTTTGCCTCCGGTCAGAACCTGTGTGTGGGGGCCCCGAGTCCACTCTCACTGGAAGGCCGCCTCTCCAGGCTTGCCTGCCCCAGCCTCCCGTGCAACTTGGCACCCTATCCCAGGGCTCCATTCCAGGCCCGAGGTGCCCGGATTCCAGAATGTGATCACGGCAGGGGCCACGGAGGGGGCTGTGGGGTCACAGGTCGTCTCCGGCAGGTCTGCGAGGCTGTGGAGGGAAGCCCAGCCGGGTGCTTCTCGGCTCACCTTTTTCTTTGCAAATCTGGTATCTTAAAAAAAAAGTGCCAATCTCGGCATGAATGTTCCTAGCAGCCCTATTTGTAGCAGCCCCACACTGAGATAAGTGCGGATGTACCCCAGCAGGGGAGCGGGTGGACACCCTGTGGTCCGTTCACGCCGCAGCGGGGTGCAGGGTGCGGGGGCAGCCCTCCGCCAGCCCCGGGGGGCCGAGCGCAGGGAGGCAGCACCTGGGCCGCCCGCCAGCCAGGAAGCCGCCCCGAAGGCTGCGTCGCACTGCAGGGTCCCACTTACCCAGCGCGAGGGAAAGGGCAGTTTAGAAACGGGACCAGTAAGGGCTGCCCAATGCTCGAGGTGGTGGGGCCGGGGGAGGCAGTGAGGCGGACCCAGGAGGACAACACCAGGGACCTGGTGTAGACGGAGCCGCTCGGGGTCTGACACACCCGCCCTCCCAGGACGTACGGCTGGGCCCCAGGGAACCGGGGAACCGGGAGAAGACGGTGCACCATCCCCGGCCTGGTGGTGTGAGCCTACTGAAGTTTTGCCAAATGTTCCTGTCGTGTGGAAAGTGGACAAAGCACAGTGCCGCTCTGCATGTGACTCTGTGACTCCACAGTCATCCCAATAAAAATTTCAAATAAGCCCCCCGGCTGGTGTGGCACAGTGGATTGAGCACCACCCTGTGAACCCAGGGGTCGGCGGTTCAATTCCCAGTCAGGGCACAGGCCTGGATTGCAGGCTGGGTCCCCAGCAGGGGGCGCATGAGAGGCAACAGATTGATGAGTCTCACAAACGTGGATGTTCCTCTCCCTCTCTCCTTCCCTTCTCCTCTCTCTAAAAATAAGTAAAATCTTTTTAACATTTCAATGAAGTCATAACACCTAAAAACAAGCTAAAATGTAGTACAATAAACCCCAGCTTCTCAGCGCATCCCCGCACCTGCAGAGAGAGGCACGAGGTGCCGACACGCTGTCACAGGTGTTTCCCTTTCTGCACCTCCGCCTGCGTATTTCTACCTGCACGTCCCCCAGAGAGGTCCGGGCCCTTCCCTCCGAGCAGCTCAGCACCAACCAAAATAAGGACCTTCTCCGACGTAAGCCGTGACCCGTCTTACACAGCCCTCGTCAGAGCCTCCCTTGTCCCCCCGTGGTCCTTCCAACCTGGGGGTCACACTGATTGGCGGTCACCCGTTCACACCCCTTGGACCGGCCTCCGTCCGTCCACCGCAGACTTATTTTCATCTTTCACCTCTCGGGCATCTCTGAAGAGCCCCGACCTGTTGCCTGGAGGATCTTGCACAGGCCGAGTCTGTCTGACCCCGCCCCGGGGTTAACTGCACGGGGCGGGCGGGCGGGCGGCCGGCGCAGATGACAGGCCATCAGAAGGTCAAAGCATCAGTCTGTCCCGTTGGCGGGCACGTGAAGTCTAAGTGCTGGGCCTGCCAGATTCCTGCGGGGTCAAGGTCCCCTGTCGAGTGAGTAAGCCACAAACGCAGCGTTTTTCCGGGAACCACTTAGTCAACAGGTTCATCGGTGGGCGGCCCTTGGCTGCGTCCACCATTACACACCTACAGTCGCAAAGTCGTGCATGCAAACAGGCCCCGTTTCGTACACCTGAAACCTGTGTGATTTTGTTACCCAGTGTCACCCTAATAAACCAAATCTGCAGAAAGAAAAAGAAATGCTTCCCCCTCCTTTTAAACAGTTCTCAAATATTAGTATGAATTCATGGATTCTCTTTTCACTCAATTCTCTTTTTTGATGCTCAAATTGATCCCCAGTGAGCCAGCCACCCCCCCCCCACCCGCCACTGCCCTTTGAGCTGGTTCCTGTACATCTTTTATGGGGGTGGGTTTTATTTTTTTTAATATATTTTATTGATTATGCTAGTTGTCCCATTTTTTAAAGATTTTGTTTATTTATTTTTAAAGAGGGGAAGGGAGGGAGAAAGAGATAGAGAGAAACATCAATGTGTGGTTGCCTCTCACATGGCCCCCACTGGGGACCTGGCCCGCAACCCAGGCATGTGCCCTGACTGGGAATCGAACCTGCGACGCTTTGGTTCGCAGCCCATGCTCAATCTACTGAGCTACGCCAGCCAGGGCTTATTTTTATATTATTTGAAACTTAGAAGAAAGTCTCAAGAACAGCACCAGGAGCTTCCGGACATCTGCCGGACAGGCCGGCCGTTGTTTGGGTGTTGCCCGTTGCTCTGGCCTCCCTCTCCCCACGTGCACGTGGTGTGTTTCCGAGTCCGGGAGAGCACGTGGGCGGCGTGTGCGCCTGGGTCCATCCGCAGTGCCGTGTGGACCCCAGACAGCCAGGCCCGCTCCCTCCCTGAACCAGCCCCCTGCAGCCAAACCCCGGGGCGCCTCCCACCAACATCACACTCCGACCTGGTCTCCCCCTCACCCCCGTCTCTCCTTGCCCGCTCCCCGTGTCCACATAAGACACATTCACAGAGAATTTTTGTGAGTTTACGTGAGCCAAACTGACGACCAGCGACGGGAAGCAAAATCTCAACAGAGAAAATGCTCTGGAAAAATGGCAGTTTTACAGCTTATTTTATTGTACTTTTTATTTATTTATTTATTTTTTTCGAGAGAGTGAGTGAGAGGGAAAGAGCATCTGTCTGTTGTTCCACTCACGGGTGTACTCATCGCTGGCTTCTCGTATGTGCTCTGACGGGGGATCGAACCCACAACCTTGGCCTATCGGGACAAAGCTCTAACTACCCGACCCACCCGGCCAGGGCCCACTACAGCCTGTTTCACACGTCAGGGTCATGGAGGCGACCCAAGGAGGGGGGCGGGGACTCTGAGGATCGCAGGTCGAGGGGGCGGGGAAAGTGCAGCGGGGGGGCGGGGGGGGGGGGCCCTCCGGGACTGGATGGAGAGTGTGGCCGAGAGACCTCCACGCGCACGGTGCGGGTGGCCGAGGACAGTGCCAGCGCATAGAGCTGGTGGGGGCCCCGAGGGGACCACAGGGGGCTCCGAGGTCTCCCGAGGGGCCTGGAGGAGGGGACCACGTGGAGGTCTCCCGGGTGGGCTGCCTCGGATGCACCGGGCAGGAGACCGACGTCAGAGATGCGTCCTCTAGGATGTCAGGGACCTCGGCGGGGCTCCCGGGGGCAGAGCCTGACCTTTGTCCAGGGAGCTGCGGGCCGAGGACGTGACCGCCCGCCAGACCCGCCGTCGGCCGGGGACCACCGTGTCCGGGACACCCTGTGCGGTCACGTCCAGTCCGAGTCCCGGACCTCCCCCCCCACCCCCACCCCGAGCTGGTCGGGCTGTGTCCGCACTTCCGAGAACCTTCTGAGCTCATCATTCTCTGAACCCTCGGTCACTTCTGCCACCACAGGCATCCTAGGCTCACCAGGACGCTCCCGGTGCCAGCCCCAGCTCCGGTGTTCCTTGTGACCAATGTCGGTCCTTCAGGGAGTGTGGGACGAGGAAGCCACGGGCTGGAGCCGGCCTGCTGAAGGCCCTGGGGGGTCCCCCCCATGGAGCACAGGGCCGCACCCAAACCTGCCCGGGCTGCTCCCTCATCTCCCCCCATCCCGCATCTGCCTTGCACTGAAATCCTCAGCATCCAACCACTTCCCACCGACAGAGGCTGGCAAACCTTCGCAGCCCCTGCGAATACCCCTCTCTCCCCCGCGAGAACCCTGGCATGTTCGGTAACAGGGACACGTTTATTTGCTCCAAATAACCCTCCCATTTGTTCCAAAACACCCTCCACATGCCTTCGGGATTCCGGCAGCAATCCCACCACCGACCACAGACCTGCTGAGAAAATGTCAGGCTCTCCCGGTGGTTATTTCTGCCCTCAGAGCGCGTCCCACTGGAGAAAATCAGGGTGTTGTGTTCGAAAGTTTATCGAGTTCGTTATTTGTTTTCTGTGTGGCCACGTCGGTTTGATGCATGGGTTCGTGTATTTCTGGACAGTCGGGCCCGTGGGTTTTAAGATCTCTCCCACGATTTCCGACTCAGCGCTACACGTGCACGACGCATGGGGTTCGGGAGCGGGGAGGATGGGGCGCGACAGAACGGGACGGACGGCTCCCACCGCGTCCAGTCCCGCCAACCCCCGGAAGCCCCCGTCCTCAGGCCCGGGAGGCCCTGTTCTGCTCTGGGGCAGATGCCTGGACGTGCAGGAGGCTCAGGGGGCAGGGGGGCAGGTTCCTGCTCCCCTTCCTTCACACACAGCAGGCGACACAGGACGCAGCCTGGTTCGTTCTCTGCACTGCGGCCCCCACGGCCCCGCTCAGGACCACTCGTGAGTCGACCCCCCACCCCCCAGGGCGTGCTGCTGCCAGAGCAGGGTGGTCCCGGTGAGACGCAGCGCCCCGCACCCTGGGGTGTGGTCAGGGGTCAGGGCATGGGGTCCGGGCCCCCCTACCTGACCTGCGTCCCCCCCATCCCCCGAGCGAGGACACCTGCTGGTGGCCAGGCCCTCCGCTCTCCCTCTGAAAGTCAAAGCGGCCGCTGCCAACTGCCCAGGGAGGTGGGACGACACCCTGCTGCAGGCAGCGAGTGCCCCAGCGGGCTGCGGGGGCCCTGAGCCCGTCCCGTTCCCCTCCTGACACCCCGTCACAGCGGTCCCCAGGGAGCCGCTGTCTTCATCTGCCCCCTCCTCCAGGAGCTGAGCTTGCCGTGCAGTCCTGGTGCCCCCGAGCCAGGACAGGGCCCCGCCGAGGGAGCCTGGGGTGGTCAGGAACCCTGCCCCCTTCCCCACCCCCCGCCCCACGAGCGGGGAGCTGCCCCACGCCAGGCCTCAGCAGGTGGCCTCCAGGTAGGACACACACCTGGGCAGGGAAGAACCTCAGCTCACACTCTCACACGTGCGAGACAGATCACTCCATTGATCTCACAACCTCCGTTTCCAGCTGTTCCCCCAACGGCGGGAGGAACAGCCACCGCCGCCCCCCGGGGCCCCTGCTCAGCCCTGGGTGTCCTCCTCTGAGAAACGGACCACGACCCCTCCCCCCGAGGTGGGGGGCGATGGTGCTCGGGTGACACTCGGCACAGCCCCCACCTGCCCCCCATCAGCTCCGCAGCAGCGGGGTCCGCGGAGAGCAGGGATGGCCACCTTCCAGCTGCCCCCGCCTGGCCCTCCCTCCTGGCGGGAGGCTCGACAGCTGCTCCCAGGATCTGCTTTGAATTAGGACGTGGCGTGGCCCTTTAAGAGAAGCACCCGCGCCCCGCGGCCCGCCGCCTGCTTTGAAGTCGCTGGCGCTGACAGGTTCCCAGGGGCAAGATCTGAGGGCGGCTCTCTGCCCCCCCAGAGGCCACGTGCGGATCCTGGGGCGGGAGGAGGGTGGACGGGAGGTCACGTGGCCGGCCGGCCACGCTGGCCTGCAGCCGCCGTGCAGCGGGCCCTGGGGGCCAGCGGGCCTGGAGCTCGTTAGGGCGCAGCCAAGCCCGCAGCTGGGAGCGCCCGGCAGGAGCCGGCCCCGGCCCTCGCCGCCGCCGCCGAGGGGCCCGGCAGCCCAGCCCGCCCCTGCCCTGCCCCACCTGCACGGGGAAGGGCCAGCGCAGGCTGGCCCTCTGGGGGCGCTCCCTCGGCCCCCAGGAAGCCCCCCCCCCAGCCCTGCATGGGAAGGCCCTCCCGTGGGCCCATCCCATCCCACCCCACCCCGTTCTGGATCTCAGCCAGTCCCGGGGCGACCCCAGGAGGGCCCTTCTGCATGGGGAGGGCAGGGTGGCGCAGGGGTGCTGAGAGGCAGGCGGGTCCCGACCAGGGGGAGTGAGGCCCAAGGCCCCCAGGGCTGAGCCTGTGGCCAGAAAAACCTGCCCGGCCCTCCGTCCACTGGCGGGAGTGGGGGCGGTCCCAGCAGAGCAACCACAGCATCTCGGCCGGACTCAGCCTCTTCCTGCAGAGCTGGGGGCTCGCACTGGGGGCTCGCGCCCCTGCCAGAAGGGGGCCCCAGGGCAGCGGCCCCAGGGCGGTTGGGGGGCGTGACCCCTGCTGCCAGGTGCCCCCACAGTTGCTCCCGCCAGGCCTGCAGACAGTCACCTGGTGCCCAGGAGAGGACGTCTCCCAGGGTCAGACCCCAGAGCTGCCTGTGAGAGGCCTGGACGTGGCCCAGCCGCCCCAGCTCCCCCATCCTGGTCCCCTGGTGAGGGGCTTTGCTCCTCTGGTTCACAGGATACGAGGCCGAGGGGGGTTCCCATAGATGGGGAAGTGGGGGCTGGCCTTGAGGCCCCTCCCTGGCTCCGAGCTGCAGATGCACCCCTGGCTGGCTGGCCGGGAGCAGGGCCTCCCCCGGGAGTTAGCCCTGTGGGGAGCGAGGTGGTCGCCTGTGCCTCCCGGCCTTCCGGGGCCTCAGAGGCCAGCAGCTGGGGCTTGAGGCCGCCCAGGTGGCTGTGCGAGGCGGGGCAGCTGAGGCCAGCAGGCAGCAGCTGGGCCCCAGACAGCAGGCGGCAGCTGGAGCACAGAGCTGCCGCCCTCAGGCTCAAGGCCCTCCAGGGGCCCAGGGGTGAGCAGGCTGGGTGGCACGGGGCGTCCCGTGTCCGTCCAGTGGCCCTGGGTCCGGGGCTGCTGATCCCTGGGGATCGGTCCTTCAGACCCTGAGGCGGGTCCCAGCTGGGGCCCCTGGGCACTGACCGCGCCCCCGCCCCAGTCCTCTGCCCTCTCCCGGGCCACCAGTCCGCCCCAGCTCAAGCCCCGGGTCTTGTCCCCTGAGGCGCGATGTTTCCAACGCCTTTTTCCCAGGACGTGGCACCTGCCCATGAAGACCACAGATCCCAGTGGTCAGTTCCGTGCTCCCCTGCAACCCTGCCCTCCCCCCACAGTGCCCCCCCCCCCAGGAGAGCGGCCCCTGCTCCTGCCGAAGAGGCAGTTGTGCTCTGGGCTCCCGGATCCCCAGGCTCCCTGGGAACTAGGCCCGGGGGTCCCAGACTCAGCAGGACCTGCCCTGGGGGTGGCGGCAGGGCCGGGGGAGGGGATCCGGCGGAGAAGGCCAGGCCCCTTGGCGTCCAGGTCAGGGGTGTGTCAGGGTGTCCGTGGCCCGCTGGACCTCTGCCGCAAGGTGACCTGGGACCCAGTTCCTGCTCCCCGTCCCCCGGGCTGCGTGTCTGCCCACCAGGCGTCCCACAAGGCCCCTGTGCGGCTGCCCGGGCCCTGAGGGACGGCCAGCGGCCACCCGAGGGCGGTTACGTCACTTGTCACCTGCTCCCTGTCCGTGCACGTCCTGCCTCCTTTCCTGCTCCCACCACCTGCTGAGGCTGGCGAGGCAGGTACGCAGGACGACACAGGCTCGGGGGCCCAGCCTCGGGCTCAGCGGGGGCGGAGCCAGGCCCCGGGTGCAGAAATGGGGCACAGCCACACCCCCCGTGTGGGCCCCACAGATACCTGTCTAATGAGCCCGCGGAGGCCCAGAACACTTCCCGCATCCGAGGGGGGTTCCAGAGCTGGACCAGCCCACCCCAGCACTCCCGTCCCCTGGCCCCACCCTCCCAGTCACCCGTGGCCCTAAGTCCAGCCTGCTGACCCTCTCTGGTCTCACCCGCTGGTGCTTTGGGGGTTTTAGGGCTAAACTCACACGACATGGAGCCAGGCACTACGAAGTGCACAACCCCACGCCCTCAGTGCTGGCGGGGCCTCGTGCCCCACCGCCCTCCAGTCAACGACGGGAGGTTCTCCTGGCCCCATGAGGAAGCCCCGCCCCCCCCAGCAGCCCCCGCCCCCCCCAGCTCTCCCTGAGCCCCTGGCCACCAGCAGCCTGCTCTCCGGCCCCGGGCACCGGCCCACCCCTCACGGTTCCTATCGAGGGACTCACACAGCTCTCGGCCCCGAGCCTGGCAAACCTCCCTCAGCTCCGGGGCTCTCGGGGCCCCCCCGTGCCGTGGCCTGCGCCAGGGCCTCGGCCCTCCCTCTCTCTGCGGCTGAGCACCAGCCCCCCCCGGGCGGCCTACCCCTCCGCTGGTGGGCGTCCGGGGCCTTTCTGCCTTTCGGGGACTGTGACTCGTGACGCTATGAACATCCACGTGCAAGCTTTTGTTTGAACACCTGGGTTTAATCCTTTTGAGGACACACCTTGGAGGAACGGCTGGATGCTGCGATGACCCCATTTAACCACTCGGGGACCTGCCCGGCGGGGCCCCGCCACGGCCACACTGTCTCCCATCCCCACCAGCGGTGCCCGCGCTCCGCTGTCCCCACACCCTCACCAACACTCGGTGTTTTCAAGTTTGTTTTTTACCCCAGTCACCCCAGCCGGTCTGGGGTGGCCCCGGCCCACTGCTGTCCAAGGTCCCCTCCTCCCCTGTGTGGGGGCCACAGCGGCCACCGCGCTGCGTGCGGGCAGCGTGGAAGCAGACGACCAGACCAAAGGGCCTGCTGTCCCGCCCAGGGTTCGGGGCGGAGCCCTCCGAGTGGGGAGTCTGAGCTGCAAAGGCAGAGCTGGTCCCCGGAGGGACACGGGGGGCGGGGGGGGCGGCACAGGGCAGAGCCTGCCCGTCTGAGTGGAGGGAGACCCTGCACCAGCGACCAGGGTGGCCCAGGGGCGGCCGGAGAGCAGCGAGCCGGGTGGGCGGGTCGCATGCAGAAGAGCTGGGCTTCTGTACCTCTCTGCTCCCGCTCGCAGCCTCAGCCAAACCCAAACGGGAACTCACCCGGGTCCGGTGTGCGGGCTGTGCCGCCCCACAGCCGACGCCAGGGAGCCCCACATGCTCTTCCCCGGTCCCCGGGCGCCGCTGGCAGCCGAGCCGCCACCCTGCCGTGCGCTGCGCCGGGTGCTTTCACGCATGGGCTCCTGTAATCCCACAGGAGCCCGCTGACGGGGGGCGGTCACTGCCCCGCTTTAAAGAGGAGGAAATGGGGGCACGGAGAGAGGTCACGGGCCTGGGATCGGCTGGCCAGGAAGTGGCTCGGAGCCAGGCCGGCGTCCAGCACGGCCCTCGCAGGCAGGCTGTCCAGCTGGGCGCAGCGTTCCCCTGCCCGGGCCTGGGAACCACAGGCCCCTGGTGCCGGAGGGGCCGAGGGCAGGCTGTCCCCAGCGCCTGGGTCAGCGGGGGCGGGAGACCCCCCCCCCCAGACAGGGCCTGTGTCGGAAGTTGCTGCCTCTGGTCTGTCCCAGGCAGGGCCTTCAAGCTGGCCCAAAAACAGGGGGGTGGTGTGGGGGAGGCCAGTGTGGATTTCCGGACACTCAGAGCCGCCTCAGCACCTCCATTAGCCGCCCGGGGCCCCGGGCCCCCCCCCACCAGGAAGATGGGTGCCCAGCTGCTGCCCCCAGCATGCCTGCGGAGGGCCCTGCCCTGCCCTGCCCTGCCCTGAGCCCAGGCTCTGAGGGCTGTGTCCCAGCACCTCGCAGCCCTCAGGCGCCCACAGAGCAGCTCCCAGGGCCCCGGCCGGTCTCCCAAGGCCACCGTGGAGAGCCCGGCCCCAGCAGCCCGCTGGGTGCGTGCAGGGTGGGTGTTGTAACTTCCTAATCTCAGTTCATCATCACTCAGTGCTCAGGGCCAAAGGGGCCCGGGCGGACTACAAAGGCAGGGGCCAGGCCCAGCTCCGGACAGAACCCCTGGCTGCGGCCTCTGCTCTCCCGGCCCCGAGGAGCTGCTGGTGTCTGTCCACGGCCCCGGATCAGAGAGGGCTTGGGAGGCCTGCCCCAACTCCGGACTCCGTCCCAGAAGGTAGGACTTCTCTCCTGCCCCTGACCCGGGTGTCGCGACACCCAGCAAGCAGGCTGCCGCCGGGAGGGGGGTGGACACCGGGTGTGGGGTGTGCGTGCGGAGAGAATCCATGCTTTTCTGTCTTTGTGTCCCCACCCGCCCTGGGGGGGGAGAAACCCCCTAAGTAAACACCTGCCCCCCCTCCCCATCTTGATTTCTGACCAGGCATCTCCTCTGTCCCCGGTTTGGTGGGCTGGGAAGGTGAGGCGATGGTCAGACACAGTGGTCAGTGTCGGTCACCGAGCTGAGGCCAAGCTGGCAACCCTTCCATCCTAGCCCACTGCTGCGCACCCCCCACCCCCCAGAGCTGCAGGGCAGGGAGTGGCTCTGGGGGCCTCAGCCGGAGCGCTGCAGCAGCCAGGGCGCATGGAGGAAAGATCCAGAACCGCAGCCGAAGCCCAGCGGCCTCGGCAGATGGCAGCGCCCCCTCTGGCCCCAGTGCCTCCGAGGGCCACCCAGAATCTGTCCCTCCAGGCGCAGGGCCGGGCGAATCCTCCTCGGCGCCGCGTAGGGGCGCCCGGTCCCTCCCGCACCGTTGCCTACGGCGCCCGGGCCTCGAGCCACACCTGTCCGCTGCTCCAGGAGGCCCCGGGCGCGCTGCAGACGGCCCCTAGACGCGGAGCCCCGTGTCCGCCGTCGCTTTGATCCCGGGGGCCCCGCAGGATAAAAGTCCTGGGAGGCGCTGCGCCAGCGCTAGAGAGCGAGGCAGCGGAGCCGGGCGCACCGCGGGCTGGTGGTGCGGACGAGCGACGCGGAGAAGCCCGGGCAGCGGGGCCGCGGTGAGCCGGGTTTTCCGGCCCGCTCGAGGAGGAAGTGTGCGCCGGGGTCCCGGGCGCGCGGCAGCTACACCCCGGGCCAGGGCGGCGGGGGTGAAAGACCGCTCAGGTGAGCGCGCCCACCCTGCGCCCCCAGTCCGTCGAGCGGCGGGCGGGGTGCCCGCGGCTCGGAAAAGCCTCCGTCCTTCCCCGCCGCCGCCCTCGCCGCACCCCCTTCCTGCTGTCCCGGGGGCGGGAGCAGCGGCGCCGGGCAGGCCGCGGCGAATGGAACCGCCGGGGCCGCGGGCCTCGCTGCCCCCCACGGAGCCGGGCCGGGAGCGCCTCCGGCGGCCGCGCCGGGGTAGTCCAGGCCCCTCCGTCAGGCTTGCGGTTTGGGAAGAAAAGGCGATGCCTCCGCCAAGAAAAGAGCGAGAGCGGTCCCCTCCCCCTCCGCCGAGCCCGGGCGGCGGCGGCGGCGGCACATCTAACGCGCGGGCACCCGGGCCGCCGCGGCCCCCGCAAACTACGCCCAGGCTCGGCCCCCGCCGCTCATTGGCGCGGGCGGGAGCCAGCGCACCCAGACCCTGCGCTGCCCTCGGCCGGCCGCGCGCGGAGCCCCAGCTGCCCCGGCCACGGCGCCTGGCCCCCAGAGCCTCGACGCCGACCTCCTGCGCCTCCTCGGCCGGGCACAGCGCGGGCAGCCGGGGGAGCCAGCAGGCGCGCCCCGCGCCCCTCAGCCCCGGCGCCCCCGGCCCGGCGCCCCCACCGCCGCCTCACGGCCGTCCGCTCTCCGCAGGTGGCCGCCGGCTGGAGCGGCGCGGTCATGGGCCGAGGGGTGCGCGTGCTGCTGCTGCTGGGCCTGCTGCACTGGGCCGGGGGCAGCGAAGGCAGGAAGACCTGGCGGCGCCGCGGCCTGCAGCCGCCCCCGCAGCCGTCCGAGGATGCGCCCGCGGCCGGACGGCCGGTGGAGAGCTTCCCGCTGGACTTCACGGCCGTGGAGGGCAACATGGACAGCTTCATGGCGCAGGTCAAGAGTCTGGCGCAGTCCCTGTACCCCTGCTCCACGCAGCAGCTCGACGAGGAGCTGCGGCTGCACCTTCTGCCCAACACCTCGGTGACTTGCAACGACGGCAGCCCCGCCGGGTAAGGCCGCGCCCGACCGCCCGGCGCGCCCCTGCCGGGGCCCCCGCCGGCCTCCCGGCCGCCTTGTCCGCAGCCGCGCTGCGCGGTCGCCTCCCTGTCCCGGCCCCGACGCAGGGAGTCTCCGTGCTGGACCCTCGGACTGGCCGTGGCGGTTCCCGCCCCCAGGGGAGAGGCTCCCGTCGGGCTCCGGAGGCGCTGCGCTCGGCAGAGCCGGCGCCCTGACTCCCCGCGCCGGGGCTGGGGCAGCGCTGGACGTACTGGTCCCCGTCCGGCCCGGGCACTGACCTCTCGGCCACCGGTGCCCAGACCCTCGGCTCGTGTCCTTCGGTCCCTGGGCGGGGAGATGGCAGTCCTCGAGTGGCCCTGGCTCCAGCGGGAGGAGGCGATGCAGCGGGGCGGGGAGAGCCCTGCCGTACCCCACCCCCACCCCAGCCCTGCTCAGGTCGGCTCCCTGCTGCTGTGCCGGGGTCCCAGCCGGCGGAGGGCCGGGGAGGGGACGCGGGCGGGGCGGAAGAACTGGGGAGCAGCATTCACCCCTCTCCACCCCCAAAATAGATCAAGGCAGGATGCGAGGCTGAGGGCCGGGGAGGAGCTCGCGGAGCTCAGCCGGGCGGCAGCCCGAGGAGCCGGGTGTTAGGTCGGGCCTCGGCAGGAAGGCAGCGACCCGCCTGGGTGGCGCCCGCGCCCCTTCACGCCCGCTGGCGGGTCCCAGTGCGCCCGCGCCGCGCACACTGCTCCGGCGGGGGCGCTTTGCGCTTTCCAAGCGCCACTGCGCGTCCCAGGAGGATGCCGAGCCCCAGCGAAGGCTCCCGCCCCCCTGCCCGGCCGCCGGCGCCGAGGTTACAGCCGGTCCCGCGCGGGGCGGGCCGTGGGGATTTTCCACGGACCACACAGCCCCTCGCGGCCCGTCCCCGCCCCGCGAGCGCCACCTCCCGGGCCTGGCCGCCACTGGCCGCCGCTGCGCGCGGCGGGGACATGGCCGCGGGCGCCCCCGTGCGGCCCGCGCGCCCGGCGACAGGTGGAATGACCCTT
Source organism: Phyllostomus discolor (assembly GCF_004126475.2). NCBI lineage: Eukaryota > Metazoa > Chordata > Mammalia > Chiroptera > Phyllostomidae > Phyllostomus > Phyllostomus discolor. The sequence goes on along the minus strand of NC_040910.2, from coordinate 114,228,413 downwards.
TCCTGCCCGGAGCCGGGCGTGGCGCACAGCTCACTGCCCGCCCGCGCTCCTTTGCAGCTACTACCTGAAGGAATCCAAGGGCAGTCGGCGGTGGCTCCTCTTCCTGGAAGGTGCGTCCCAGGGGCCCCGGGCGGGAGCGGTCGGGGTTCCCCGGGGTGTGCGAGCCCTGAGTGGTGGCTGTGCCCGCAGGCGGCTGGTACTGCTTCGACCGGGAGAACTGTGACTCCCGCTACAACAGCATTCCGCACTTCATGAGCTCCACGGACTGGCCGCCCACCCGCACAGGTCAGTGCAGAGCGGCGGCCGGAGACATGGGGCGGGGGCGCAGAGGGGAGGATCGGGCCTCCGGGGGCTCACCACTGCAGGTCCTGGCTCTGCTTGCTGGAACCCCAGAAGGGCCCCACTGTGCCCCTCGCTGAACCTCCTAAGCCCAGGGTGCCCTCACACTCGCCCTGGCTTCCTCGTCGCGGGTCACCTGCCAGCGCAGACTCTCGGCTCAGGGACACGGGTCATCCCTGGGTCAAAGCGGCAGGTGGAGGGCAGGGGCAGTTCAGGGCCACATCCAGGGGTCACTCTGGCCGTGATGACCGCGTCCACTCTCCACTTCCCCAGCCACCTTGGCTCCAGCCGGCAAGACCACCCACCTTTTTAGGGGCCACCCGAGACCTGCCCACGTCCCAGCCCTCCCTGTAGTCCCCACCCTTGCACGCCCCCCTCCACCAGAAGGACCCACCGTCCCTGTCCCCCCTGACAGGCACGGGGATCCTGTCCTCCCAGCCAGAGGAGAACCCCCACTGGTGGAACGCCAACATGGTGTAAGCGGGAACTCGAGGGGTCTTCCCGGTGGGGGGGGTCCTTCCCGGCCCCGGACCGTGGAGGGGCAGGGCGGGCTCACCGTCCCTGTGTTGCAGCTACATCCCCTACTGCTCCAGTGATGTCTGGAGTGGGGCGTCACCCAAGTCCGACAAGAGTGAGTGCCCTGCCCGCCCCCACCCTGTTCCTTCACCCCACAACCCCAGACCGGGCAGGGAGGGGCGGGCTCCCGGGATATGCGGACCCTCAGCCTCATGACTCCCTCTGTCCCCGACCGACGCCGGCATGTCCCAGGGCCGTGCTGTCCGGGCTGGCCCGGCCTCCCTGGGGGGGTCCCCGCTGCTGCTGTCCCATGGGGGAGGGGTCCCCAGCACGGCCAGGAGGGCCTGGCACACCCCCCTTCAGTCTCCCCAGCCCCCAGCTGGGGCTTCTTCTCCTTCCGACCTGGAGCAGGAGGCCCGGCCCCAGGTCCGGCCCCCCTCTCGAAACCCCTTCTCCGTGCAGCTGGATACGCCTTCATGGGCGCCCTCATCATCCAGGAGGTGGTGCGAGACCTGCTGGGCAAGGGGCTGGGCAGCGCCAAGGTGCTGCTGCTGGCCGGCGGCAGGTGGGCTGGGCGGCGGCCGGGGGGCGGGCGGGCTCCAGCCTGACCGTCTGGAAGATGCTTCCGGCACTCCGTGCTGCGGCTGGGAGGGCGGCCCTGGGCCGGGGGGCCTAGGCGGGCGGTTGGCCGGCAGCTGCAGACCAGCGTGCCTTCTCCGAGGCGGCGGGTCCCGGGAGGCTGGGGTCTCAGTCCCTGTGTCCCAGCAGGCATGCACGGGGCCCTGGGACACCTGGAGGGGGGTGGGGACGGAGGAAGGGCTGAGGCCCTAGAGTGCGTCGTTATGGTCAGACCAGGAAACCGAGGCAGAGGGCGAGAGGAAGGGGAGGAGGTTCCGGAGGAGGCGGGTCACCTGCCCCCCAGCGCTGGGTCCCCTCCTCGGGGCGGGGGCTCGGCCCCGCAGGCTCCGGGGGCTGAGCACCCTCCTCCCCCGCAGCGCGGGGGGCATCGGGGTGCTGATGAACGTGGACCGCGTGGCTGAGCTGCTGCAGGAGCTGGGCTACCCGGCCATCCAGGTGCGGGGCCTGGCCGACTCGGGCTGGTTCCTGGACAACCAGCAGTACCGCCGCACGGAATGCGAGGACACCATGACCTGCGCGCCCACCGAGGGCATCCGCCGAGGCGTCAGGTGCCCTGCCTGGGGGGGAGGGGCTGGGCCCGCAGGGCGCGGCCGGAGGAGCGGGGGCGGGGCTCCGGACGGCCTAACCGGTGGGCGTGGCCCAGGTACTGGAACGGGCTGGTCCCGGAGCGCTGCCGGCGCCGGTTCCCGGAGGGCGAGGAGTGGAACTGCTTCTTCGGCTACAAGGTCTACCCGACCGTGCGCTGTGAGTGTGTCAGCTGGGGGCCCGCGGCGCACGCGGGGGCGGGGGCCCCGCGCCTCCAGCCTGGAGTCCAGCCCCCAGAGGCCAGGCTCAGGCCACTGCCCGGTCCCGGAGCCGAGCGACAGGCCTGACCCGTTTGCCTGGGACTCTCCTGGCCTCAGCACTGAGTCCTCTTGGTCCCGGGCAGGCCGGGAGGGGGCTGGTGGGGAGGGTGGGGGGCGCGGGGGGGAGTGGGCTAGGGAGCCGGCCTCCAAAGCTGCTCCTGGGCAGCAGGGCCGGGCTGCCCCCCCACCCCCACCCCCACCTGCTGGGGAGCAGTGAGGTCCCATGCCAAGAGACATCGTCACCACCAAATCTTGGTTCAAACAAGTCCCTGGGAGGCAGGGTAAGGTGGTGGGGGGACGGGGAGGGGGGGCCCGGACAAGGTACTTCTTCAAGGAAGGGCGGGTGCAAAGGGGGGAGGCTAGCCGGCCGGGACTGGGAGACCTGAGCCAGCCCAGCCGAGCCGTGCCCCGCAGGCCCGGTGTTCGTGGTGCAGTGGCTGTTCGACGAGGCCCAGCTGATCGTGGACAATGCGTACCTCAATGGGCCGCCGGTGCAGGAGGGCCAGTGGCTGTACATCCAGAACATCGGCCGGGAGCTGCGGCACACCTTCAAGGACGTGTCGTGAGTGCCGGCCCCTGTTCGTGGGTGGCGAGCCGCCCGGCTCCGGGGTAGGGGTCCCCAGGGGCGCCAAGGGCCTGCGGCAGGCCTGGACCTGCCTCTGGGGCGCGCCCACCCCGGGACGCCCCGGCCCCGGGGGCACAGGGGGAGACGTGGGCCGTCTGGGCGCGAACAGGGCACGTCACCCGGTGACAGAGGCCTGTCTCCACATCGGGGACTGTCGGTACAGGAACCGTCCCAAACGCACCCCCTGGTGGGGTGTTGCGAACGATTATGAGGGAGAGAGGGTGCACGGGAACTCTGGGTCGCCCCTCCCCTCCGCTTTACTGTGCGTATAAAACTCTTTAATAAAATAAGGCCTGTTTTTAAGATGACATGGGACCTGCCCGTCCGGGGCAGCCCCCCGGCGGCCGGGAACCAAACGGGACACGGGGGCAGGAGGCACCGGGGTCATCAGGGCGCACGTGGGTAGAGATGAGACTTGGGCCGAGGAGCAGCTGCCCAGGCGGGGTGGGGAGGGGGGCAGGCTCCGAGGGTGGGGGGCACGGAGTGGGGGAGGGGGTGAGAGGGCGGGGCCGCTCACCGGCTGTGCGCCCCTCCACACAGGGCCGCCTTCGTCCCCTCCTGCGTCTCCCACGAGGTCATCCTCGAAAGGTCAGTGCGCCCTCGGCAGGCCCACTCGCGGCACTGGCTCTGAGCCCACGGAGCCCCCAGCGCCCACCGCCCGTCCCCCCGCCCCCCAGCTCCAGGGCTGCCAGGGCCTCACAGACGACCCACTGTGTGTCGGGACTCGGCGGCAGCACGCCGTCACCCGCTCTGGCCGCAGCCCAGTGACCCACCCCCCCCCCGCCGGGGTTCCACCCGCAGCCACTGGACAGACATCCAGGTGAAGGGGACCTCGCTGCCTCGGGCCCTGCACTGCTGGGACAGAAGCCTCCAGGACGGCCCCAAGGCCGGCAAGGCCCCTCTGAAGGGCTGCCCCATCCACCTGGTGGACAGCTGCTCCTGGCCGCACTGCAACCCCTCCTGCCCCGCCATCCAGGATCAGCACACGGGCCAGGAGATGAGCGTGGCCCAGTTCCTGCTGCACCTGGGTGTCGACATGCACACCGTGGCCCAGCAGCAGGGCCTGGAGCCGGGCCGGCTGCTGGGGATGCTGGGCAGTGGGAGCTAGGCCGGCCGCCCGGGGCTGGCCCGCCGCCCTCCTGCCACCCCCCGGGGCAGACAGGGCCCCCCCCCGCCCCCCGCAGCCTTCACTGCCCCTCTGTCACCGCCGACGGGAGGCCCAGCCGCGCCCGGTGGCCTTGGGACCCCTCCGCCCGCCCGCCAGCCCCGCCCGCCTCCAGCCCGCGGCGGCGGGGAGCCAGAGCACTGGATTCCCCAGCACCCCCGCCCCCCACGCCCCCAGCCAGCCCCGGCCTCCCCTGCCCTCTCGTATTATTTTATAAAGTGACTTTTTTATTACCTTAATTTTTAAAGAAGGAAAATAAGCAAGAAATATATGATGAATGATATTGTTTTGTAACATATATTTTTAAATAATGAAAAACGAGACAACGAAAGAGCTTCTCCCTGCGGACGTGTTTATTTGGTCGGGAGTCGGCCCACCTTGCACCCCCTCCCCCACCCCTGACCTCCCGCAACCCTGGCCAATGGGGGGAGGTTGGGGGGAGAGGGAGGGCGGGTTGTACGAGACCCACACCCCACCTGGCCTCCCATTCCAGACCCTCCCTGAGGAGGCCCCCTTCTGCCCACTCGCTCCGCTGATGCGGGCGGCAGACCTTGAACCCGGGACAGCAGCTCGCAGCTCTGTTTATCCCGCCGCCGAGGTGGCCTGCGCAGGCCCCCACGTCGCGGTTTCTTGGTGTTGGCTCGGCGTTCGCACACGTGGAGCCATGTCACCGCCAGCGCCCCCGGGCACACCGTCATCATCACCCCAGAAAAACAGTCCCTCCTCACCTGGAGCTCTGCGTGCCGGCTCTGTTTCGTTGGGCACCACCTGCGCTCAGCTCCCGGCCTGAACGTGGTGGGTCTGAGGGCGAGACGTCCCCCCAGTCCAGCCCCTGGCCCTGTCCCCCCAGAACAGAGGGGCCAGTCCTCCTGTGGGGGGTCCCGGAGGACCCAGCCCCCTTAAAGGTGTGCCCACACGCGCCTGCACACTCTTCACACACGCCAGTCACTTCCTGAGGTGCCTTGGGGCCCAGGAGAGCCACGCTGGCGGGACGGTCCTGGCCAGCGACGCTGGGCACGAGGGCCAGCGTGTCCCCTTGAGAGTCCCCAGAGACGAGACTGGGTCTCCCCTCCTGTGGGTGGGGCTTCCCCATCGCTCCCTGCGTGAAGCACCTGAAGTTGCATCCGTTCCCCCCAGCTGCCCTACAGGTGGGTTTTATTGCAAACCCCAATACACAGACAGACAAACTGAGGCCCAGAGAGGCTCCCCGGGGGGTTGTAAGGGGTAGGGGTGGGATCCAGGCCTCGTCGGCCCGGGCTCCACTCCTGGCCTCCGCCCACACCTGTGCGGGCAGCCCGGGCCTCCGCCCCGCGCACCTGAGGCCCACGTGCCAACATGGCTTCCCCAGGTGGAGCTGAGTGGCCCATCCGAGGTCTCCTGGGGGACCCACAGAGCCCCAGTGGGAGACAGCAAGGTGAACAATGGGGTGGCCAGAGGCGGGAGAAGACAGGAGGGGTCCCTGGAGGTAGCTGCTGGCTTGGGGGAGCAGCCCCCCAACTTCCCAGAATGGATGGCCTCAGAGAGCGTTCCCGCAGGGCGGTGGGCTCCCAGCAGGACGGGGGCCGGGAGGACCCGAGAGCGTTCCCACGGCCACCCACCGGGGGAGACTGTCCCAGCCAAGGGCTGCCACGCAGGCAGGGCAGGGGGCGCACAGGGGGCTCGCAGGGGCCGCTGCCCAGGCACACTTCTTCTGCAGAGACGGCGGCAGGCGCGGCACCAGCAGGACCCCCGGGATCACCCGGCCGGCTGGCCCCCTGCCTCCGGCAGAGGTGGGGCTGGAGGGCCCATGGCACCCGACACTTGTGGGTCAGGCCCCGAGGGGTTCGCCAGTGAATAAACCCTTTGTCCCCGTGGCCCTGTCGGGGTGCGGAGGGAGGAGGAGCAGAGGCCACGTGTGTGTGGCCAGGAGGTGTGGCTGGGTTCGCTGCTGGGATCCTCGGAGCCGGGGACTTGGGCTGGATGGTGGTGGCACCGTGTCCACCTGAGACACGCCGGCTGCTCCCAGCAGCAGGGGGCCTCCGCACGCCCGGCCGCTGTGGCCCGGGGCAGTCGGGTTGGACCAGGAACACTCAGGAGGCCCACAGGGATCCCTCCCGAGGGTGCGCTGGACCTGCGGGCGACCCGCCCCCGAGTGACAGCAAGTGGGTGGGCGTCCCTGGGGTGGGCAGGGCCACTGCGGTGCTCACACTCCCCTAGAAGCCCACAGGAGCCCCCCCCTACTTTATCACTGCGGGGACTGCTCTGGAGACACCCCAAACGAGCAGGTGAGGTCAGGGGGCACGAGTCTCCTTTTAAAGGGAGGGGCGTCGCTCCTCACAGAGCAGCTGCCCACAGAAACCAGGACCCCCCCCCCACCCGGGAGGATGTAGCCCAGGACACTCCCCAAGCAGCCGGCTGGGCTGCCGGCGCTCGGGCACACCGGTGTCACTCACTCCCCCGCGGTGGACGTGGTCAGGAGGCTCAGGAAGGTCACCTGGCCGGAACCCACCCACGAGGAGACCGTGCGACTGCACACGCTGAAGGGCAGTCTGTGGAGCCAGGGGCCCGGACCCCCCCCCCCCCCCCCGGGCAGCAGAGCGGGAAACGGCGGGGGGTGGGGGGGCTGGGCGGCACAGTGGCCGAGCACGCAGGCCCCACGGGGCAGGGACGACAGAGCTGGTCCAGGGCCCGAGTGCCTTCCCGGCGGGGGCCCGAGGGGGCCGCGCCTCCAGACGGACCCTCGTGTCCGCAGAGCCGCAGAGCCGCCGCCAGCGTTGGGGGTCAAGTACCCTCGCGTGGGGGGGGGCAGGGGGCAACGCAGCGGCGACTCCTGCCTCCGGGTGAGAGGGCGTCCGCGGTGCCACGTCACAGCGCTTCCGTGGACGTGCAGTTCTCCGGCGGCCGTGGGACACGCCTGCAGCCGTGCAGCCACATGCACACGCGGGAGGCGTGTGCTCGCCGGGGCGGCCGGGCGCCGGGGACGGTTCTGTGACTTTTCCCGCACCGACTGGGCACGCCCGGCCCCTGCGCTCGGGAAGGAGTTCGTCGTTTTTAAAGACGTTTCGTGCATTACTGATATTGGGGCCTAAAAAATGGGGGGAGCTGAGTTTTTTCTAGGTGTTTACGTGTCTGGTACAGGGACAAGCAAAAGCTCCATCACGCCCCCTCCCATGTAATAAGTGCAGCTCCACCCCAGGTCAGGCGGGGGGCCGTGGGAAGAGGGGGGCACCGGGTCTCCAGGGTTCCCCTCCCTGCCCCACCGTCTCCCCAGAAGAGAGCTGAGCGAGGGCCCCAGGCGCAATGACAACGGGGTCCCGGAACCGCCTGGGTCTGGGCCAGGCCACCTTCTGGAAGGGCCCGAAGGGACCCCTCCCCTCCCCCTCCCTCCTGGCAGGTGAGAGCCCTGGAGGCTGCCGGAGCCGAAGGGACTGGGAGGAACCTGGCTGAGCTCCGGGTCCCTGCCCTGGGCTCTCTCCACCCTCCCGCCCCCGAGGGCTGGGAAGCCACTGACAGACAGTTGCAGGTGCTGTGGTGGGGGCGGTGCCAGCAGCCCAGGGGTTAATGACCCTGGCAGGGGCTTGGCCCGGACACAGGGGTCAGATGTTCCAGCCTCTGATCACAGCCGCCTATTTATAGCGCGGGGGGGGGGGGGGGGGAGCCTTGGCCCTCCCCACAGCAGCGCGGAGAGGCCGCCTGCTGCAGTGTCCCCGCGTCACCGGCTCCGCCACTGCAGGCTGCCGGCGCCTGACCCGGCAGCTGAAGGAGACGCAGGGGCCGCAGCCCGGCAGGACCCCGGGCCTCCGCCAGGCGCCGTGCGAGGCCAGGGAGCGGCCGGCCGGATGGGCAGCACCCTGGAGCCCCCCGGGGGTGCGTACCTGCACCTGGGCGCAGTGGCCTCGCCGGTGGGCACGGCCCGCGCGCTGCAGCTGGCCTTCGGCTGCACCACCTTCAGCCTGGTGGCCCACCGCGGCGGCTTCGCGGGCGTCCAGGGCACCTTCTGCATGGCCGCCTGGGGCTTCTGCTTCGCCGTCTCGGCCCTGGTGGTGGCCTGCGAGCTCACCCGGCTGCACGGCTGCCTGCGCCTCTCCTGGGGCAACTTCACGGCCGCCTTCGCCATGCTGGCCACGCTGCTGTCGGCCACGGCCGCCGTCCTCTACCCGCTGTACTTCACCCGGCTGCGGTGCCCGCCCGAGCCCGAGGGCTGCGCGGCCCGGGACTTCCGCCTGGCCGCCAGCGTCTTCGCCGGGCTCCTCTTCCTGGCCTACGCCACGGAGGTGGCCCTGACCCGGGCCCGGCCCGGCCAGGTGGCCAGCTACATGGCCACGGTGTCCGGGCTCCTCAAGATCGTCCAGGCCTTCGTGGCCTGCATCATCTTCGGGGCGCTGGTCCACGACAGCCACTACGGCCGCTTCGCGGCCACCCAGTGGTGCGTGGCCGTCTACAGCCTGTGCTTCCTGGCCACAGTGGCCGTGGTGGCCCTGAGCGTGATGGGCCACACCGGCGGCCTGGGCTGCCCCTTCGACCGCGTGGTGGTGGTGTACACCTTCCTGGCCGTGCTCCTGTACCTCAGCGCCGCGGTCATCTGGCCCGTCTTCTGCTTCGACCCCAAGTACGGCGAGCCCGGGCGGCCCCCCGACTGCCCTCGGGGCAGCTGCCCCTGGGACAGCCAGCTGGTGGTGGCCACCTTCACCTACGTCAACCTGCTCCTGTATGTCATCGACCTCGCCTACTCCCAGAGGATCCGCTTCGTGCCCACCCTGTAGCCCCCTTGGGCGGCCGCCTGCCCACTGCTGCTCTGCCAGGTGCCGGCAGGGGGAAGCCCTGGGGCCCCTCAGCTCGGGAGGGGTGGGGGGGGGGACAGAGTGGTGGGAGGCCCCGAGCAGGGACACCAGAGGTGCCTCTGTCTCTCCAGGCCCCGGCCCGCCCGGCCCAGCAGCGGTCGCCGGAAGAGGCAGGTGCTGCAGTGGCCCCCTTTGCACATGGGCTCGCCGAGGCTGGGATTTAGGCAGCCCCGGGGGTCCGTCAGGGTCTGCAGCCCCCGTTCGGGCTGGGCGACCGACTGTTGAAAAGGGGACAGTTCCCAGAGGCGTGGGAAGGGAGTCCGGGGCAGAGCCAGAGCTACGCCAGTGGAGGGCCGTGGGGGCCGGCCCTTCCTCCAGCCTTCAGGGGGCGGCCCCCCCGCACCCTAGAAGGACGGCCATCCCAGCAGGGCCCTGCTGGGGTCTGTGCCAACGCGGAGAGAAGGCGCTGGAATCGGGACCCCAGCTCACATGCCTCCCGCCAGCCACGGCGTGGTCAGCAGAGCCAGGACTGTGGTGTGGTCACTCAGGGCAGCCTCAGCGGCCGGAGAGGACACAGGTGGCCTGCGGGGGCCCCCAGAGGCCAGCAGCACTGCCAAGAGCACGCTGAGGAGAAGCTGGGTTCCCGCCCAGGCGGCTCCCCACCACTGGCCTCCACGCAGCAGCTTCTGCAGGGCCTGGGGCAGCCACTGGGGCTCCGAGCCCGTGCACCGGGTGCTTCCCTAGGGCGTGCAGGCCCAGCACCTCCACCTGCTCACGTGCCTGTGTGCCTGGGTGCTGACCTCCAGGGCCCGACAGGGCCACTGTCCGCCGCGCTCCAGACAGCTCCTCCCATTCAAGAGCCCAGCCTGGGCCTGCCCAGGTCAGCCTGCTGGCAGCCTCCGAGCCCGGAGGCCCCTCAGCCCACAGACTGGAACAAAGCCTCGCACAGGAAATAAATGCTGATGCTGATTCCCACCCGGGTCTGGCGAGCAGTCTCAACCCTGGGCTCCACCCTGCCTGCTGGAGGGCGGCCGCCGTGGGCCCCAGGCCACGCCGGGGTGGGGGTGGGGGACACAGCCTCCGAGGAGGGGGCAGGTGGTCTCCTCTCCCTCGGTGAGGCGCACGGAAGAGAACGGTGAGGCAAGCTTGTCCGTGCCCAATCCCGGTGGTGCTCAGCACGCACTGCCCCCAGCCCCCCCCACAGGGGTGTCTGGGGCCCGAGCACAGTGGTGGGCAGAGGGGTGTGGTGCCACCGTGGGCAGCGGAGCCCAGGCAGGTTCCAGGCAGGGGCTGCAAGGGCCCTGAGCTGGCAGCCGGCAGAGCGGGAGACCAATCGGGCCCCTGCCCAGCAAGGACGGCACTCGGACGGGGAGCCGTACGTACGCCGGGGCAGGTGTGCCAGGCAGGTCCCCGAAGGGGGCAGGAGCCCAGGTCCTGAGGTGTGCCGAGGGACCCCACCCACTGCGGGGAGTCTGCGGTTAGGGGGCACGTTTCCAGGTGACAGAGGAGCACACGGGCCCCCCCTTCCCAGGGCGCACAGGGAGGCCTGGACACCAGTCGTCCTTCCGCTTGCAGCCACACTCCTGGGACCAGATACCTGCGCCAACTTCCCGGTTCCCCCACCGCCCAGAGGCCCTCCGCCCCCAGCTCTGCAGCCACGCCGGATTTCCGAAGCCCACGGGGAGGCAGAGGAGGGAGGGGGCCGGGCCCGCGTGGAGCCTGGAGGGCCTGGGGACGCGGGCCCTCTCTGCAGACGAGGGGTCATGTGCTGCGGCTGCTGCAAGGTCAGTGCGTTGTTGAAGAAGACGGTTCCGCTCCCGGGGTGGGGACAGTCCGGGGAGCCCCGGGTTTGCGCAGGCCCTTCCCGGAGCAGCCCCGCCCTGGGAGGGCGGGGACTGACGGCCAGGACAGGTGCCACTCGGAGGCCTGGAACTCGGCCACGCACGAGATCCGTGCACAGGCTCGGGCGGTGGTCACCGTGTCGACGACACGTCTGGGTTTCCGCGGCACAAACGTGGTTTAGGCCTGCCCATGTGCCGTCTCACGGGCACAGCTGACCCAACGCAGGGGCCCAGCCCTTCGCTGGGCAGCGGACGGGCTGCCCACGAGGGTCACTTCTCTCTTCTGCTTTGCCTTAACCCTGCTGCCGACTGGGACCCCAACTATCCCAAACCAAACCCCCCACTCGACTCGGGTGAGCCCTGAGAACGACCCTGGGGGGACCCAGTGACTGGGGCCGTGCTCCCCCAAAACTTCCCCAGGCCCTGCAGACAAGATGGCAGCAGACCCTGGGGGCTTCCTGGGAGCCGCGAGGCACTGTGGGGGTCGCAGTCTTTCTTCCGTTTGCCGCCCCCCTCAGTGGCCCGCTGGGCCAGTTGACATGGCAACAAGCCTAGTGGGCGTGTCAGGCCGCTTTCAGACGGGGCTGGGCCCAGAGGAGACCTGTGGAGGAGAACCCCAAGTGGGAGAAGCAGGGGCCCCAGGGAGCAGCCTAGAGGTCCCAGGTGCCTGCGGGTCTGAGGAGGCTGGGCTCTCCCTCCACGGGCCAAGCCTCCTGGCAAAACAGCAAAACAAAAACAAAACAAAACAAAAAACCTAACTCCTAAAAAGATACAGTATCGAACTAGTGATACATTTTAAATGTTTCCACTTGGCAAACTGTTTCTAACCTGCCTCCCCACCCCTCCCCTCCCAAATCCAAGCAAGCAAGCAAACACTCTACCCAGTGGGGTCCTCCGAACGGGATCGTGTGAGTAACAGCTCCGGACTCACAGCCCGCGTCTGCCACGGGTGGCGGCCACCAGCCTGGCACACTCGTGTCCGTGCAGCCCACGACAGGGCCCCGCGGGTGGTGCCGCCCTGCCCAGGACCCCTCCCTGAGAACCGCACTCCCACCGCCCCTTTCCGCCCACCCCGCGTCCTCAGTCCCCACGCACGGGCCCGGGCCCGGGTCTGGGGTTGGGGGGGGCGGGTCAGGGGGCGAGGGCCCCAGGGACGGGGGTCCTAAGGGACGCGGGTTCGGGGTGGGGCTTCTGGAGGCGTGGATGCGGGGTGCGGGGTGGGGGCCGGGGTCTCTGGGTCTGCTGTGCGGGAGGCGGCGGGGAGACCCCGTGGGGCCAGCGGGGGCGTGGGCCCGGGCGAGAGGATGATGCAACCCCCCCCTGCGCCGCCCGCAGCCTCCGATTGGCCGGCGCCCCGGCGGCCGCGCTGCGGATTGGCTGGAGCGCCGGAGGCGGGGCCGGCCGGGCGCGGATGCCGCGTGGCTGGCGCCGCGGGCTGGGTGGGGGGCGGCGGGCGCTGGGCGACTCGGCCAGGGCTGGGGTCCGGCTCCGGCAGGTGGGTGGCGCTGCCAGGCAGCGCAGACGCGCGTGTTCGTCCCCGGGCACCGGGCGGTGGGGGTGCTAGGACAGGAGGGTCTTGCCCCTGGGGGGCCTCCGGGCGCCAGTCGGTCGCCCCCCCGGGCCCCCGGACCCCGTCTATAGGCCGGCGCCCGTGGGACGCTCTTGCAGGTGGGGGACCGGAGCAGGTACCCGGCTCGGGGCTGTTGGGCCACCCAGGGGAGAGTTGGAGCGGACGGGGTGAGGGGCGCCAGCTGTCGGTGCAGTGGCCGGGCCTGGCCCTGCCCTCCCAACTTGTTGCTGGGGGTCCTGCCCCGTCTCCTCCCGCAGCTGCTCCGGCAGAGCAAGTGCCGGCTCTGAGGGTGTGGGCGCGCCCGCGGCACCATGAGCGTGGGCTTCATCGGGGCCGGCCAGCTGGCTTTCGCCCTGGCCAAGGGCTTCACGGCAGCAGGTAGGCCCCGCGGCCAGGAGGGGACCCAGAGTGGAGGGCGGGCGGTTACTCCTCTGTGGCCTGGGGAAGGAAGGGGCCCGGGTTGGATAACATGCCCCCCAGGATGGGTGGGGTGGGGTGGGGTGGGGGTCCCTCTTGCCCCGGGCGGTGGGATTGCGACTCTCCGACTCCCCTTCCCGGGAGCGTGGGTCAGGGAGGAACTCTGTCCCTGTAGGTGTCCTAGCCGCCCACAAGATAATGGCCAGCTCCCCAGACATGGACCTGGCCACGGTTGCGGCACTCAGGGTAGGTGAAGGTGGACAGGGCGGCTGTCCCCGCAGGGGCCGGTCGGTGAGTCGGACGCTGGGAGGAGGGTTGGGACAGCCTTGACCCCCGAGGGCCAGGAGCAGTGGCCCAGGCACGGTGAAACCGTCCCCCCACCCCAGCGAGAGGAGGGGCCTGGGCCAGGGCACCTCACAGGCCCAGCTCTGCTCTTGGGACCTGGGCCACAGACACAAGTGCTGGTCTGGAACGGGGTGCTCTGGGGGGCCAGGCAGGCGGGGCTGCGGTGTGGGGCCAGGTGAGACACCTCTGGGGCTGGTACAGCTTCGGTTTGCCACAGCTGAGTTAGGGCTCCGGATCCAGGGGTGGGGCAGGCGCCCGGCTTGGGACCATGGCTCACACCCAGAGGGCCTGGGGGGACGGGGGCTGGGGCTGCAGCCCATGGTGGGGTGGGCCAAGGCTGCGGCACGGACACCGAGTGTTTTTTCTCTTCGCAAAGAGAACACATCCCAGAGCAGGACACTTCCTACCCGTTGGGATGGGAGAGGTAGTTGTGGGGCGTCACAGCCCCTTTTCCTGCTGAGCCCCCAATGCCTCGGCCCCAGAAGCCTCGGGGCTGGGGCTGGCCCACAGGACGGCCCTCGGCTCGGGCAGGGCAGGGATGCTGAGAGTCCAGCCGGCTACGGCCCCGGGCTGAGCCGGCCTCGTCACTCCCCGCAGAAAATGGGGGTGAACCTGACACCCCACAACAAGGAGACCGTGCGGCACAGCGACGTGCTCTTCCTGGCCGTGAAGCCCCACATCATCCCCTTCATCCTGGACGAGATCGGCGCCGACATTGAGGACCGGCACATCCTGGTGTCTTGCGCGGCCGGCGTCACCATCACCTCTGTTGAGAAGGTGGGTGCCGCGGGTCCAGGCCCAGGGGGTCTGGGGAGGGGATGGCAGCGCGTGCTGCAGAGGGCCGCACTGCAGAGGGCCCGGGGCTCCGGTCCCCTCGGCGCCGCTGTTCTGCATCCGTGAAATGCGCGTGGGGGCCCAGCCCTCGCTGAGAACCCCAGAGATGCTCAGCAGGGAGGGAGGCTGCTCACGCCGGCACCCGGCACAGCCCGCCGGGTGTGGGGCCGCGGCGGACACACGGCTGGTTTCTCCTGCAGAAGCTGACAGCGTTCCAGCCAGCCCCCAGAGTCATCCGCTGCATGACCAACACCCCGGTTGTGGTGCGGGAGGGGGCCACCGTGTACGCCATGGGCACCCACGCCCAGGTGGACGACGGCAGGCTGCTGGAGCAGCTCATGGGGAGCGTGGGGTTCTGCACGGAGGTGGAGGAGGACCTGATCGACGCCGTCACGGGCCTCAGTGGCAGCGGCCCAGCCTATGTGAGCCCCTGGGGATGGTGGGCAGCGGCTGCCTGCGGCGGGAGGGGCTCGGGGCACCTCTGTCCATCCCTCACCCTTGCCCCCTGCTTGGGCCGCCGGGCAGCCCTTTCCCCGAGGAGAGGAGGCCCGGACGGTGTCTGAGGCGCCTTCTCCCTGCAGGCGTTCACCGCCCTCGATGCCCTGGCTGACGGGGGTGTGAAGATGGGGCTTCCCAGGCGCCTGGCAGTCCGCCTCGGGGCCCAAGCCCTGCTGGTCAGTATTTTTCTGGACCCTCTTTGTGGGGGCGAGGCTGGTGCCCTGGGGTGGGAGAGTGGAGGGTCGGGGGGTGCCGCTGGGGCTGGGGTCAAATGCCCTGTGGACCCGGGCGGGTGCCCGCCCTCACAGCCACCGGCACCGCTCTCTGCCTGCAGGGGGCTGCCAAGATGCTGCTGGACTCGGAACAGCACCCAGGCCAGCTCAAGGACAATGTCTGCTCTCCCGGAGGGGCCACCATCCACGCCTTGCACGTGCTGGAGAGCGGGGGGTTCCGCTCCCTGCTCATCAACGCGGTGGAGGCCTCCTGCATCCGGACATGGTGGGCCCCCGCTGCTGCCTGACCCCGGCCACCTGCCCTGGTGCACTGGGGCCCTTGCCTCGCTCGAGCCCGCTCGGTCATTCACGCAGCCGATGTTGACCGAGCTCTGGCCTGGCAGTGGGTGGGGCCTGGGGAGCCCTGAGGTCCCTGGGGGTAGGGCCTGTGGTGTTCCCCACCGTTGTCCTGCCAGGGAACCTCTGTGGGCTGCATGATAACCCTGCCTCCTGGCCTGGCTGGGGAGATTAGCAGGTTAGACACTCGGGAGGCGGCGCCCTGGCTCTGCGAGGGCTGGAAGGAAGCCAGGGCGGGGGCGGATGGCATTTGGTGTCACTGTCCCTCGTTCAGGGCCTGCGGGTGGACAGGCGTCTTTCTCGCCCCGGGGGCTCGCCTTCCAGTCCTGACCTCCAGGCCCCTCCCAGTGCCACTGTGTAACTGGGAGACCAGGGCACAGAGCCGCCTTCCCGGCTCCAGCCAGCGGTGGGGGGACGGGCCAGGCACATGTCCTGGGCTCAGAGGTGGGGGCTCTAGGTTTGGCGGCTGAGCGGATCTGAGCGAGGTGGGAGCAGACCAGATGGCAGTCTAGGGGAGGGTGGCTGGCAGAGAGGTGCGGGTGCCAGGGGCCTGGGCTGGCAGGTGCTGGGGGCTGTCTCCCTCGTCCCGCATGGATGCTCGGGCTCCAGGGGCAGGTGGAGCCCTGCACCCAACCCCCTTCATGTCCCACCAGGGAGCTGCAGTCCATGGCCGACCGGGAGAAGGTCTCACCAGCGGCCATCAAGAAGACTGTGCTGAACAAGGTGAAGCTGGACGCGCCTGCTCTGGGCCACTCCAAGCTGCCCCCCTGCAGCAAGGCCCCAGCGGGCAAGAAGAACTGAGATGACCGGGCTGCCCTCCGCCTTCTCTCTCCTGGGCTCGGAGGTCTGCGCTGTGCGTCTCTAGCCCCAAGCCACACGGGGTGTGTTGACCTCGTGGTGGCCCACTGCCCCTGGCTCTGGTCCACTTGGGTCAGCCAGGGTCACAGCCGGGGAGGGGGCATGTCACTTCCCAGTGGGAATCTCCCTGAGTGCCTCCTGGCCCACGAGAGGGATGGGCCTTCTGACGTCAGTCTCCCCCTCCTCCTGTCCCCAAATGGAGTCAGGACCACTGCCTGGGGGCGCAGAGGGGTTTCACACCCCAGAGTCCCGTGGCTCGGGGTTTGACCTCTCCCTGAGCACAGAGGTCCCCGGCCTCCCCTCCCCGAAGTCCTGGCTACGGGGAGAGCTCTGCCCCTCGCCACCCGCCACTCATGGGACGGGGGCGCCGTCCTCTGGGTGGGAAGGGCCAGAGATTCCCATGCACCCTGAGTGGAGGGGGAGGGACGGTGGCTCCCCTTGGCGAGCTGCCCACGACCCCTGATCCCCATTGGACGTTCGAGAAACGGCTCCCCACACAGCTGGACTCCCAAGGTTGCCCGGATACTCAGGCCACTCTCTCCCATTCCTGATTTGACCCACAGGTGCTGTCACTTGTCTCCCTGACCCTTTAGGTTAAATAAATTGCTTTCCAGTCCAGCGTCCTAATTTCTAACTTTGTCACCACATGTAGAGGGGCACCCCCAGCTGACCCAGAGGGTCATTGCTATTGGGGGTAGCATTGGGTCCAGCCATGGACTACTGCCCATGGCCCAGAGCCCTTGCTGCCCAGGCAGCCAGGCTGTGGGTGAGGGGTAAAGGGGAACCCCCCCACCCCGAGCAGCGGGGACACAGCCTCTAGGGAGAGAGAGGCTTAGCCTCTCAGGCCTTGGGTGCTGGGAGGTGACACCATAGGCTGGGCCGGGCCTGCCCTGCTGTGAGAGGGGCACCAGCCTCTACATCCTCCAGGCCCCCTGACTCAGTGGGGGCAGGTTTCTGCTTCGCTCACGCAGGCACGTGAGCCCACCTAGGCAGGTGGGCCCTAGAAGACGAGCCGTGTTAGGGTTCTGCAGGGAAACAGAACCGGCGGGACGTGGAAATAGATGTTAGATTTGCTTCAAGGAAGTGGTTGGCGCAGCCGTGGAAGCAAGCAAGTCCCTTCTGCAGGGCAGGCTGGCGGGCTGGGTCCCCGGGCAGCTGGTGTTCAGCGGCCACCAGGCAGGGAGAGCAGGCCTGCTGGCCGGTCTGAAGACGGAGGATTCTCCTGGGAGGCTCCGTGTCTGCAGTTGGGGCCTGCCGCTGATGGCGTGAGCCCCGCCCACGTCGTGGAGGGCGATCTATTGCAACCTACCGATTTAAATGTTAATCTGCTGCAAAAATACCCTAAACGGAAACAGTGTATTTGACCCAATATTTGGGCATCCCGGTCCCGGTCACGTGGACACATACAATTACCTCTCACTGGAGGCCCACAACATGGGAGGAGCTGACAAAGGGCAGGACCCTTTATGGGACCAGGAGGGTCGCATCTGCACAACCAACGAACAGGTTCAGAGCAGGGACACAGCAGGATGAGGCCCCTTGCCTCCGACGCTGTGGACGCTCCCCGCTGCCTCACCTACCCCCGCAACTGGGCGTCTGTAATACGTATCGCGTCGGGAGCACCCAGGCCAAGGTGTGGCTTTCCCCTGAGGGGCGGGAGGGGGAGGCCAGGAGAGCCCCGGAGGACGGGCACTGCAGTTCCTCGCGTCATTTGTCCCCTTCCCCTGGGCCCACTCAGAACCAAGGCCCAGGGCACGTGGGTGGAAGGATGAGGCACTTTGGGAACAAAGGAGGAAGGGGCAACAGGAAAAAACGGAAGAGCATGCACGACAGAAGAAACAAGGGTCACGAAGGCGTTCCCAGTCTCGGCCAGGGTGGCCTCCAGGGGCCTGGCCCCTCCCCTCGCACCCGCTGCCTGCGGCCAGTGCTGGGCCTGGGGTGCTTGTGGGCCCTTGTGTCCCCGCGCGGCTCTCCTAAGGCGAGAGCGCCAGGCGCAGGCCGCCACCCCGCGCAGGTGGCAAGGGGCCTCTTGGACACGTGGCCTTCCAAAGTGTCAGCACACAACGGTCAGGAGAGCGGCTGGGCAGGCCAGGAGACCCCGCCTTGAAGGCCGGGAAGGGGGCGTGGCCGCTGGGGAGCGCGCGCCGCAGCCAGTCCCGCGAGACCCCGCCGGGCAGGGAGCGCTGCGCGTTGCCGGGGCGACGGAGCCCGTGTACGCAGGCGCAATGCGGCCTCGCCCCGCCCCCGCCGCCGCCGCCGGCGCGCCTTCCCCTTTAAGCCCCGGCCGGTCGCGACGCCGCTTCATGAATGGAGCCCACGTGACCAAACATCATGTGACGTCTGTGGAGCGGCGGCGGCGGCGGCGGCGGATCCCGAGCCTGGTCCAGCCCGGCCTTCCCAGCGCGCTCGGCTCGGCCCGCGCAGGCGGCGAGCCCCCATCCCGGGCCCGGAGCCCCCGCGCGGCCCAGTCCCGCGCAGCCTCCGAGCGACCGCCGCCCCCCGTCCCGCCCTCGGCTCGCCCGGGCCCACAGTGTGTTGGGTGAGTGCGGCGGCGGGCCCGGCCGGGCGGGGGGTAGCGGGCGGCGGGGGCCCCGGGCCCGGGCGCGGCCGATTGGGCCGCGGCTCTTGCTAGTGGACCCTAGAGGCACGGGCCGAACGCTCCTGGCGTCGGGCCTGCCCCGCGCCCTGCTGGCGGCCCGTGCCTCGATTTCCCCGCCGGGCAGGGCACTGCTAGCCCCTGCGCCCGGGGTGCTGGGGGGTGGGCCGCGTTGTTGGCGAAGGGCGGGCGGGCGGGGCGGGCGCGCGCCTCGCTCAGTGGAGGCTGGGGCGCCCTGGAAGGAGGGGCGGCCAGGGTGGCGGGAGGAAAGGGTGGGGTCGAGAGGGGTGCCCTGGGCTTCGCGGAGCAGCCCGGTGGCCTCGGCCCGAGCTGCTGATTCATCAGGTGTCTGTGTCTGCCCCTTGCCAGGCGCCGGGGCCCTTGGCCGGCCGGGGGAGGGCCGGCATGCGGGGGGGCGCTTTGAAGACCCCGCTCGCGCCGGCTGCGCTCCGCCACACGCGTGCCAGAGCCCGAGGGAGACTTGCTGAGTCATCAGCATGAGGTCACTCGATGCTCATCCCGGTGCCTGGGGGGATTTGCGCCGGGGCCGGGGGCCTGAAACGGCGAGGCGCGAGAGGTGGAAGGGACCGTGAGGACGTGGGGATGTGGATGGGGTTGGGCCCAGCGGCTGGGGAGCCTTTTAAAGTGTGGGCTAAGGTGCGAGTCGCAGGCCGGGTGGTGAGGAGGACGTGGAGGGAGCCACGGTGAGGTAGAACGTGAAGCCCCTGACCCGTCGGTCGCCTTCCGGCAGGCTTTTCCCAGGCAGCTGGTCCCCGACCCACGTCTGGGACAGTTCCCCAAACTGGGAAATAGTTCTCAGAGTGAGAGAAGGGGAGGAGCTTAGAGGGGCCGAGCGAGGGGCCGGGAGCCGAGGCTTTCCCTGTGACTGGTCTGGTCTGCGGGCCGCGCGCCCTTGGGCGGGGAGGAGAGGAGTGCATTGACCAGAGAGGGAGTCGGAGGCTGGGCAGGTCTGCAGGGAGGGGCGGCCTGGGAGGCGGGAGGAAAGGGTGGGGTCCCGCGGGGTGCCCAGGGCCCTGGGAGAGAGCTGGGCGAGAGTACACCTTGTTCCGAGGCCTGGGCGACAGTGGACGGGACTGCTGGCAAGGAGGCACGGCTCTACCAGGAAATTGCAAGTGAGAGGAAGCAGCAGGACTTAGGCGTTGGGGACCGAGGTGCCTGGCGAGCAGGTCCTGCCCTCTTTGCTGCGGGGCCTGGGCTGAGGCCGCAGGTGGCGGGAGCTGGAAGGGTGTCGTCTAGTCTTCAGGACACAGCAGGTGCGCTGGGGTGGGGGGGGGTGGGATACAATTTCCCGTCACCCCAGAGTTGTCCCCTGGAGGTTGGGGCTCCGTGTCCAGCAGGTTAGCAGGGAATGTGTTCCCGTTTGGTGTCTTGCCAGGTGTTGTGGACTGCTGGAGAGTGACAGCTTGAAGGGTGGTGTGTGGCCTGGGCCACCTCTCCGGGGGGTGTGGGGGGTGCCCGGCCTGGAGGATGCGAGGTGTTTCGTCTAGACCAGAGCGGAGGACCCTGTTTGCCCTGGGGCTTCTGGCTAGATTGGGCTGGCATCGCGCTGTGTCTTCAGGGATTCGCCCCACTGCCACGCACCTCAGGGTGGGGCGAAAGGAGGCTGTTGTGAGCACGTGAGACAGTGTATTCTGGTCAGGTTCGCTGGTGTCTCATTTTCCGTGCGAACCCCTGGGAACCTAGTTTTGCCCCACCTGGCGCACACGGCCCGGGGCTTAGGGATGCCAGACGTTTTGACACCTCAGCTGGTGTTTTGGCTAGAATTTTGTGCCTTAGGAAGATGCAGATTCCTGGAGGGATGTTTCTTTAAGGCTTCCCAGCTACTTATGCTTTGGTGGAAGTTAAGTTTTAGACCCTTTTCAGAGTGGCTTGCAGTGGCTGAGAGCTTCTGGGAGGCGGTCAGAAGAGAGTAGGGTGGAAGTGAGGCTGGCTGGGTTGGGGTGCCAGACTGGCCCCCAAGACCACGCTTGCCTGGGAGGTCTGGCTGCCGGGGTTTGCCGGCCAGGAGAAGGAGCAAGAGCCGGCTGTCTCGCTTCCTGCCTGGAGTCCATGCCCTGGACTTGGGCCCCGGGGGAGCAGGGCTGGGCCACCTGAGCCTCTTTCCCTTTCCTGCCTGGCTCTCCGCCTGAGTGGGTGGTCCAGGGTGCTCTGGAGGCTTGGGGACATCTGGGTCTTCTCCACAAAGCCGACCGGGCCTCTGGGGGAGCTGAGATGGGGGGTAACTGGGCCCCAGCCCTGATCGTACCTTAGGGCTGGGGAAGAGGGCACGGGGGTGGGGGGGGTGGAAGGGAGCTTCCTGATCAGCCTTTGGGATCTGCTCCGCCTGGCTTCCAGAGGTGCTCCGAGCCATCGGTCCCATCCTGTCCCGGGTCTCTGTGTGTCCCCAGGTGGGAGGAGGCCGGAGGCTGGCAGCCCTGGCTTTGCGGAGGCTGCCCCTCCCCCGAGAGCTCCTGCACACCTTTGATTCGGAGGCCACGGCTGCGCTTGTGCTGAGTCCAGGCCTTCTGCGGAGGGGAAATCTGTCGAGGAGGCACTTTTCTGTGCGATCTCGTCAGGAAGTCACCGCTGCGCTCAGCACGGGGGGGGGGGGGGGGGGGGGGTGCGGGGGGGAGCGCGGCGGTGGGAAAGGCTGGTGCCGGGGCTTCTCCTCCCGCAGACAGCCCGGGGGCCCGGGCAGCGTCCCTGCCCTCCGGCCTGTGCTCCCGGTGCCCAGGGTGGGCGTGGCCCTCAGGGCCGGCCGGCCTCCAGCTCTGGTCTCGCCTGCTCTGCCCTGGAAGAGCCAGGCTCTGGGGCAGCAGGCCTGCCTGAGACCCTCGGTGGCCTGGCCGTGGGGAGACGCCTCCGGCCTCCTGGTGCGGGGCTGCGTGGGGTGGGGCCGCCCGGGAGCCCACCGTGCTTCCACTTCCCCAGCTCGCACTCCAGCGCCCTGTGAGGACCAGAGCCCCGCCCTGGACAAGCCAGAACTGCCTGAAGTTCTGTGGCTTCCCCCAGGTGGGACACTGGGGGCGGCTTAGCAGTCCAGCCGTGCACCTGCCTGCATCTGACCTGGAAAGCAGAATGCAGAGCTCGGGGCAGGGGCGGCCAGCCTGGGGGTGGTGCACCCCGCCGGGGGTCTCAGCACGAGGTGTGCAGAGCTGTTCTTGGCAGGGCTGTGGGAAGCAGAAAGTGAGGAGGGTGTGGGAAGGGTGACCAAGTGGGTGGCGGGGGCCCTCTGGTCGAGCCACCTAGCCCTTTTGCTTCTGTTGCCTGCCCTGTGGGTGCTGACTCCGATGGGGGCCAGAGAGCTGGTCACTGCCCAGCGGGGTCTAAGCTGGCCCCCGGGGGTCTGACTGCGGGCACTCTTGTGAAACACCCTGGACGGGGAGGGCAGGGCCGGGAGATGCTGCAACCCGAAGCCGCAGGGCAGTTACTCCATCAGCTGTGGGTGCCGCATTGTGCCTGCCACCTGGAGGGTGGGCGAGTCCCTGCCAGGGCCAGTCGGGTGGCCCGCCTGCCGTTCTTCCAAGTGAGAAGGCTCTGGGAGGACTGGGAACCCCCCTGCTGTCCCCTCTGCCCCAGTCCCCAGTGGGGGTGGCCCCCAAGCCTTCCCGGGAGTGGGCCTTTGTCCCGTGTGACTTGGGGGACAGGGCTGTGGGAGGCGGGCCCCTGAATGCACACATGCAGGGTGGCTGGCCCTTGCCCTCACCTGCGGCGGCCGCTGGCCTTTCTGGCCCCAGCAGCTTTCCTGGCTGCCGGTCCCCTGGGGCCGCGCTGGCTCTGGGCCTGGGAGCCCGGCCGGGAGGGAGCAGAGGGATGTGCTGAGTCAGCATGACTCGCCAGGAAGAGCCGCTCTGGGCGCGCACTGGGGCTATTTTTAAAGCCGTGGGCTTCCTTCTAGGCTGGCCCCTCCTGCACCCTTCTAATCTCTCCCCCAGCCCCTTTTCTGGCCTCGGCTCTTCTCACGGCCCTCCAGTCCCCCCTTGCCCTCGGACCCTCCTGGCCTCCCACCTGGTTTCCCAGGGGCAGGGCAGGCAGGGAGGAGCCCGGCTCGGGAGAGGCGAGGCCAAAGGGCAGTCCCCGGGGCCAGGTGTGTGGGAGCGGGCAGGTGGAGGGACAGAGGGGAAGGGGTGGCCCCCAGGATCCTGACCTCTGCCCCCTGTCTCGCAGAGTGCCTGCCCGCCGAGCCCCCGGGTTATGACGACCCCCAATAAAGGAAACAAGGCCTTGAAGGTGAGCGGACGGGGTGGGCGCGTGTGGGGGCCGGGGTGGGGTGGCGGCCGCCCGGCCGTGACGGCGTGTGCTGTGCCGCCCCCAGGTGAAGCGGGAGCCGGGCGAGAATGGCACCAGCCTGACGGATGAGGAGCTGGTGACCATGTCGGTGCGGGAGCTGAACCAGCACCTGCGGGGCCTGTCCAAGGAGGAGATCGTGCAGCTCAAGCAGCGGCGCCGCACGCTCAAGAACCGCGGCTACGCCGCCAGCTGCCGCGTGAAGCGGGTGACGCAGAAGGAGGAGCTGGAGAAGCAGAAGGCGGAGCTGCAGCAGGAGGTGGAGAAGCTGGCCTCGGAGAACGCCAGCATGAAGCTGGAGCTCGACGCCCTGCGCTCCAAGTACGAGGCCCTGCAGAACTTCGCCAGGACCGTGGCCCGTGGCCCCGTGGCGCCGGCTCGGGGCCCCCTTGCCGCCGGCCTGGGGCCCCTCGTGCCCGGCAAGGTGGCTGCCACCAGCGTCATCACGATAGTAAAGTCCAAGACGGACGCCCGGTCGTAGGGGCGCGCACTTGCGCGGGCGGGTCTGCGAGGGGCCGCTAGGCGTGTGTGATTTCAGCAGCCCTGCCCCCTCCCTCCTCTGCCCCTCCCTCCCCTCCCCCCTCCTCCCTCCTCCCCTCCCTGCAAAGCACAACCCACACCCCAGGGGCGCTGGGCTGAGCCCCTTGATCTCGTCGTTGTCATCGTGTGTTTTGTGTGTTGGGATTGGTCAGTTCGGCGGTGACGTGGGGTCGCCCAGCCCACTCCACGCCAAGGCCACGTGGGCTTCCAGGTGTAGAGTTGGCCCCGTGGGAACGGATGGAGAGACGGAGCGGCCGTGGGGCCCCAGTGTCCCGAGCCGGGGCCGCTCCGGGGCAGGAGGGCCGCTCCCTTCCGGGCGGCCCACGGGCCCTGGCAGCGGCCGGGCTGGCGGGATGCCGGGCGGTTCGCTCGCAGCTCGGCCAGCAGGCATAGGTGGGCTCTGCTTCGAGGAGTCGGGTGTCCTCCGGGGCCCTGGACAGGCAGGCCGGCGGCCCGGCGGGGGGGAGCGGTGTCGGGTGGCCGCGGGCCCGGGCCCTCGGCACGCTCGCCTGGCGCGCTGCACTGAAGAAGACCGAGTCGCTGGCAGCGCTCGAGCGAGCGTGAGGGCGTCCAGTGTCCTGCGGTGGGCCCCGTGTCACTGTTTACACGACCTGTCTGTGTGGTTACATAGCCCTTTATTTAAAGAGAGAGGTTTCTTTTACGAAGTTATTAAATTATATGTTTAAAAGCTAAAGGAAAAAAAAAGCTGCAGAGTATTTATAAAACTGTCTTTTTACAAAAAACAAACAAGAGCATTTGACCGTATAAATGGAAAAGGGAAAGAAGTATAATAGAAACTTTGCTAGTTTAAAAAAAGAAGAAAAAAAAACAAAAAAAAATCCCTTTCTTGTAAACTTACAGACAAGTCTTTGTGGCTGTTGGAGTTTAGTTTTTATATACACAGAGTTATCAGATGTTATTTATAAAACTTAGTTTAAAAAAGACAAAAGACAAAAAACAAAAAAAAAGCCCAGCTGCGAGCGACCAGAAGGCGCGCCCGCCGCCCTCTTTGCTGACTCTTCTGCAATTGTACCGAAAGTGACTTACTCCCCGCCCCTCCCGCTTCCGCCCCCTGCCGGTGCCCGTGCCGTGTCGTCCCGCCTGGTGAGGTCTTGTGCAGCGTCTCGTGCTGGTGCTTCTGGTGACCTTTGACCTGTGGGTGTCGCTTCTCGTGTCCGTTCTCCCGTGTTTGTTTTCGGAATTGGTTGTGTTTTGCTTCTGCCGGCTTGCAGGGCGCAGGCTGGGGCGCCGGGCGGGGCCCGCTCCGACAGTTTCGGGGGGGGGGGGGGGGGGAGGTTCTGTGCCCACCAGCCCAGTGTCTTCGGCCTAGCTGTCTGCCCCAGGCCTCCAGGAGGTCCGATTCAGGCGCCCCCTAGACCTGCTGCCCTTGGCTTCGCATGTGTGTGTCAGGCTTGGGCTGATCCAGCGGCAGGTGGGTGAAACTGGGGGCTGTCCCGGGGGCCCCGCACGCTGCTTCCGTGCCCACCACCTCTGGCCCTGGGTGGGGGCTTTGCAGAGACCAGGGAGTCACTGTGGGTGCCCGCAGGGCCACAGCCAAACGGCCCGCCCTGCCTGTCTTCCTTCTGGTGTTCGGGTGCCCCGCTCCGGCTCTGGCCGCTGCACCCCACTTTGTTCCACGTGGGCCTCAGCCGGGGCACCCAGGGGCCTACTGACCCCAGAACTGCTTCCGTGCTGCGGGGTGGTGCTTCCTGGGCAGAGCCGGCGGTTCCAGGGTCCACCTGGGGCAGCCCCTGGTGCCTGCCTGAGGGCCTGGGGTCGCCACCGGGGCCAGACAAGGGCTTCGTCTCCAGGGCCAGGGCCCGCCCTCCCTCTCCCTGAACACGTTGGCAGCTCTGGGCTTCCAGCCTTCTTCCGCCTCCCTTTGGGACCCGTCTTCCAGGGATCCGATGCTTGGCTTGTGGGCGTGCTTGTCTCCGGGGCTGAGCCTGCCCCCCCATCCTGGCCTCTGGTGAAGGCCGCCGGTTTCCCATGCCTGGCCGGGAAAGCTCCTTGTAGTCACAGGAGCCTGCGCTGTCTGTCCCCAGGAGGCCAGTGCCATCTCCATGGGGCTGCCGGTTGGCTTCTCTGGGGCCCCTGAACGCCTGTGAACGCACAGGAGTGCAGCAGTGCGGCCTGGCGGGGTGTCACCTGGCGAGCAGCTGGGTTTTCATCCCAGTGATCGGCCCTGGGCCCAGATGTTTGCAGACACTCCCGGCTGTACCTGGGTCGCCTGCCAGGCTGGTTTTGACTGTTGGTGCCACACCACCGGGTGGCGTCCTCCCCTCCAGTCTGCCTCTGTCTTGGGGTCCGGACAGAGGTTGTTGGTGGTTGTAGCAGCAGTGCCCTGGAACCAAATCGTAACGACTCCTGAAGAGAGGTCGTGCCCAGTCCCGGTGCTGAGAGGGACAGGCCCTCCGTGGCCGTTCGCCGTCCCCACGTGTGTCCCGGCCGCGTCTGCACACCTGGGCCAGGCTGCGGACCTGGGGGACGGAGGGAAGAGGTGGGTGAGGCAGGAATGAGGAGGGCTTTCCAGCGGGCGGTGCTGAGCAGAATTGGCAGGGTTTTGGTTTGGTGTACAGGAGAAGCGTCTGGAGTCGGTGAGGACGGGGTTCCTTTCGGAGTTTCTGGGCATGAAGCCGCTGCCCCCTGGGTCGGGGGAAGCGCCCCGTTCCCATGAAGCCCGCCCTGCAGGTCCCCCCCCCCGTGCCCCCTCCCTTGGTTTCTCGACAGCAGGTTCTGTGTCCACGTGTGGCTGGTTGGTGTCTTTCTGGTTCTTGTTGATCAGGTTTCCCTGCTGTGAGGGTGTCGTGTTCCCTCTTCCTCCGCTCAACTTTTCTGACACAGCAAATCGAGGGCTTTGGCCAAAGCCACGGCTCCCAAATGTGTCCACTAAGTAAACCATACTGTGCCCCTCCCCACCCCACCTCCCGCCCACCTCCTCCTCTACCCCAGAACGGACATTCAGACTTCAGAGAGCCTTGTGGGAGCAGGTCTGCTCCTTCCCCAAGCTTGCCCCAGGGAGCCCTCCCCCAACCCCTGGCTGCTGCTCCAGGCGGCACTGCCCTCCGTGCAGGCGAGACGGCATGGCTGCTCAGTGGCAGTTGGGAGGTGTGCTTCTTTCTGACGGGGGCTTTTCTTCTCTCGGTCCGCGCCTCAAGTCTGTGTGCCCGACCCTGACTGGCAGCAGCAGCCTCAGTGGTCAGTGCCGGGGCCAGAGCTCTGATGTGCTGTCACTTGCTTTGGGACCAGTGGCCAAGCCCCACCTGGTCCCTGGTGCCTCCAGGCCCGAGGTGGCCTGCTGGCCAGAGCTCCGGTCCACAGCTGGGAAGCCTGGACCACAACCTACAGCACCGTTTCCGCTCTGGGATCTTGTAAGCTACTTTTTTAGGCTGTGGTTTGGTGAAAGGAACCAACACATTAACGATTTTTTCCCCCAGAAGCCACTAAATAATTCTTTTTGGCGCGTTTTTGCCTTCCTGTTGGCTGTCTGGTCTTGGAGCAGATGGGGAGCCGGTGGGGGGAGGGGCGCTCCTGAGCAGGCGGCCTGCCGCGCTCTGGCCTGGGTGCCCTGGGCCTGTGCTGCACCTGCCGGGCCAGTGGCACGCAGTTGCTCCCCACCTGGAGCAGCAGCCTTGATGCGTGGGTCCCCGGTGAACTACGAGAGTGACCCTTCCTTCTTCCCCTCCCCTCAACCTGCCAGTCCCGGAAGCCTTTAACCAAACGGGGGCGGGGGCGGCCAGCCTTCTCCTGGCATCTGGGGCGACGGGACAAGGGCTGCCCGGTGTGTCCTGCTCTGCTGCTCTCCTGGCGCTGAGAGGGTGGGTCCGAGCGCTGTCGTTCGCACCCCGCCAGCCCTGCCCGGGGCTGGAGCCAGGGGCAGGTGGGGGTACCCTGGGGTCTGCCCGGCGTCGGGGGGGGGTTGTTGGAGGTGGGGGGGGCTCGTGGGGGCGGCCCGCCTTGGAGCCACCCTGCCCTGTGCAGTATTTATTGCTAAATTATTGTCCAGGAGGGGCGGCACTGGGCCAGGCCCCGGGTATTTATTGCTGTACATAGTGTATGTTTGTGATATATGAGGTTTTCTTTATTTTGTATATGATCAATAAACTCCTTTTAAAAAGACTGGCAGGTGCTTCCTTGGGGCGGCGCGGGCGGGGCCGGAAGGGCGGGGTCTCGCGCGCATGCGTCAGCGCGCGGCCTGCCGGGAGGCGGAAGCGGAAGCGCGCGTCTCCCCGGGAGCGATGGCAGCCGGGGGTCTGAGCCGCTCGGAGCGCAAGGCCGCCGAGCGGGTGCGGCGGCTGCGGGAGGAGCAGCAGCGGGAGCGCCTCCGTCAGGTACGCTGCCGCCGCCCGCCCCGCCCCGCGTCCCTGGCCCGCGCCGCGCTCACCGTCCGCCCCGCGCCCGCAGGTGTCGCGCATCCTGAGGAAAGCGGCGGCCGAGCGCAGCGCGGAGGAGGGCCGGCTCCTGGCCGAGAGCGCGGACCTGGTGACCGAGCTGCAGGGCCGGAGCCGGCGGCGCGAGGGCCTGAAGCGGCGGCAGGAGGAGGCAAGTCCGGCGGCGCCGCGGGCGGGCCGGAGCCGGGTCGGGGCGGGCGGGCGGGCCGGGGCGAGGCGGGGCTCACGGCCGTCCTGGGGGTCTCGGCAGGTGTGCGATGACCCAGAAGAGCTGCGGAGGAAAGTGCGGGAGCTGGCCGGCGCCGTGCGGAACGCCAAGTACCTGGTCGTCTACACGGGCGCGGGCATCAGCACGGTAGGGAGGCGAGGCGGAGGCGGCCGGCTCCCGGGTCCGGGAGCAACTTGGGCCTCTGGGACGGGGCGGGCCTCGGGCGCCCCCTTTTGGTCGTCTGACCCACGGGCCGAGTCCTGATTCGCTTACCCTTAACCAGCGGCTCTGAGGTTGAGAAGTTTGAAATGACTCCATTTGACACCGCACTAAGGAAACAGTTTCGAAGGCCTGTACTCTGTGTCCTGCCCAGTTAAAGGCAAGGAAGGAACATCAAAAAGGATACAATAGCTTAGTATTTGCAAGCACCTCGTTTCAAACGGAGGCGCTGAAAGTGCTGTCCCAAGGCGACAGGGGAGAGCCGAGCCCCGCACTGCCTGGGTCCGCGTTCACTGTTTTCCTGGGTGTCAGAGGGAGGTGAGTGGGGAGCAGGGCAGCGCAAATGGGAGGACGCCAGGTGAGGGAGACGGACCTCCTGTCGAGAAGCTGTCCTGGGCCACGGGGTACGTGTGACCAGCTTGGACACTGAAGGCACGTTATTTGCCTCATGGGTGGGTGGGTGCGTGTCTGTTGTGGCCGACGTGTACGCCCTGCATCCTGGAGAAGCTGGTAGATGATAAGGAGGCACGTCAGCACCCGGCTGTCCCATGAAGCTGGCTGCGTCAGGTCCCTGGAGTAGAGTGCAGGCACACCCTCTGTGGTCTCGGGGCTGGGACTCCAGCCCACCTGGGTTTCTGTAGGCCGGGCCTCGGCAGGTGGGTGAGATTTCACAGGCCAAGGTGGGAGCCAGGCTCCAAACAAGGGAGCGGGCCCCGGAGGAAGGGCGTGCCAGGCCTCTGGCCGCTCTGACTCACAGACAGCTGGCGCACAGGCAGCCTGGTCCCTCCCCCACGGCCGCCTGCAGGCTGGTCAGGAGGTTGTTTCCAAGCGGCCATCTCACCTCTCACAGAGCTGGGGGTGGCCACAGGGCGCCCCGAGCCGCTCATCAGTCTGCTCCGAGCGCCACCGGGTGAGGGTCCGCTCTTTGGTGTGAGTGCGAGCAGCTGATCAGGGCGGGCACTTTTCTGAGCGTAAGCAGCAGGGAGATCGCCCAGCCTGCGGGGCACGAGGCACCTGGGCCCTGGCACACTTTGTCCATCTGTCTGTCCCGTGGCTTTGTTCCGCTGGATGGGGAACCCACGAGACTCCGCCATGTTTACCTACCCTGGAGAGGCCAGCCTGTCCCCACGGAGGTTTGAGCAGACAGCATTTTCATCGTCTGCATGGGAGAGCTTGGGCAGAGGTGGGCCACACCTCGAGGGTCCCCTTTCTTCTGCACTGGCTGGGCTCTGGGGACACAGGTGGGCCTGACCAGCACCCCCCTCTGTGTGGAGGACAAGAATGGCCATACATGGTGCTGGAGGAGCCCCTGGAGGGAGCAGGGTTCTCTGGAGTCTGGGGGGAGGAGCCGGACCAGCTGGGAGTGGGTCCGGGCACTGGGAAGGCCACACACACACTCCGTCCGGGTCCCGGTGGCAGATGCTGAGCCCGTGGGGTGAGCAGAGGCCAGTGCAGGGGCCAGCCTGCCACGTGCTGGGGAAACACTGGCTTCCTCTTCCTGGGGACCCTGCTGGTGCCTGCAGGAGTGCCTGTCCCCGGGGCTCATCTTCCTTTCAAACTCACAGGCGGCCTCCATACCAGATTACCGGGGCCCTAACGGCGTGTGGACGCTGCTCCAGAAGGGGAGGCAGGTCAGGTAAGCAGCCCCGCCTAGCCTGGCCCCGCGGTGCGCGCAGGGCCGGTGCAGGCCTGACCTCCGCTTCCCTCCCTCCCGGCAGTGCCGCCGACCTGAGCGAGGCCGAGCCCACCCTCACGCACATGAGCATCGCCCGGCTGCATGAGCAGAAGCTGGTGAGAGCCCGGGGAGGCTGGCTGGCTGGCTGGCGGGTAGGGGTGCTTGCCACGTCCATGGCCTGGGCCCCGGAGTGCCACCTTGGTGCTTCCTCTCTGTGTCCACACGGGAGGGCTCACGGGGAACCTGGAGACCCTCTGTGGAGCCCCTCCAACCAAGGGAGCTTCCAGGGCTGAAACATAATGACCCAGAAGAGCATCTGGGCCCCAGCCCTGCCTGGCTGAGGGGGGCGATGCAAACATTTGCCTCCCAGGCTGCTCTGGGTGCTTCAGGGTTGTTGGGGGCGGGCCCTCCCTGGTCCTGCCAGGACCTGCCTGCTTCCCCGGCCTGGGGGCACGGGGCCAGCCGGACTTGGGGTGGTCCCGCCGCTGATTGCTGTGTGTCCCCCCTAGGTGCAGCACGTGGTGTCCCAGAACTGCGACGGGCTGCACCTGCGGAGCGGCCTGCCCCGCTCGGCCATCTCCGAGCTGCACGGGAACATGTACATCGAGGTGAGCGACCCCCCTGGCGACTCGGGGGCCGGGGCAGGCCTGCAGCTCTGGCTCATGGTGCCCGCCCCCCACCTTAGGTCTGCACAGCCTGTGCCCCCAACAGGGAGTACGTGCGGGTGTTCGACGTGACGGAGCGCACCGCCCTGCACCGGCACCAGACGGGCCGGGCCTGCCACAAGTGCGGGGCCCCGCTCCGGGACACCATCGTGCACTTCGGGGAGAGGGGCACCCTGGGGCAGCCTCTGAACTGGGAGGCGGCCACCCAGGCTGCCAGCAGAGCAGACACAATCCTGTGTTTGGGCTCCAGCTTAAAGGTACCCAGAGGGCACTGTGGGTGGGACGGGGGCGAGGCTGCTGGGCCCGCTGGGCGCTGGACCCTGGACCCGGCTCCCTATAGCCCTCTTCGCTGGTGTGTGCGTGTCCCGCCTGCCCCCACAGGTGTTGAAGAAGTACCCTCGCCTCTGGTGCATGACCAAGCCCCCCAGCCGGAGGCCCAAGCTCTACATCGTGAACTTACAGGTAACTTGGTGCTCAGAGCCGCGTCTTAGGCCCAGAGTCCCAGGATGTTCCCGCCCGGCACTCAGGCACCTCGGGAGGGGGCGAGGTGCTGGCCTCACTCGCCTTCCTCTGCCCCCAGTGGACCCCGAAGGACGACTGGGCTGTCCTGAAGCTCCATGGGAAGTGTGATGACGTCATGCAGCTCCTCATGGATGAGCTGGGCCTGGAGATCCCCACCTACAGCAGGTGAGGGGGCCCGGGCCCCGCCCCCTCCCTGCCCCCGTGTGGATGGGCTGTGTCTGTCTTTTCTCACGAGCTGAGCGTAGAGAGTTTGGAGGTGTCGCAGGCAGTGTCTGAGGCGTGACCACGGTGCGGTGGCCTCTGCAGGGCCTGGCCCAGGCGCTCCCCCCGCACGGCAGGCAGGCAGCCTGGAGGGGCGGGCAGTGCTGCTCGGACAGGTTCTTGGTTTGGGGAGCTGGCGGCCTCGGGGAAGCTTAAAGGAACTGTTCCTTGAAACAGAATTTGTGATAATTTAGACGTGGTGTGTGTATTGAGTAAAAAGTTTACACTTTCTTTCTCTGTGAATTTTCAGGGTCTTATAGGGGAAATCAATAACCTCTTTTAATCAAAGGGTTCAAGAATTAAGGATCCCTTCACCTTCTGGGCCTGGCAATTCTTGTATGTTATGTTTGTGGTGTTCTGTAATGTGGGCCTATCGTGTACTGTACTTTTTTTTTTTACATTAACTTAGCTCATTTTCCTTATCAGTGCTTATCTGTATCTTAAGTTTATACTATGTGGTTTACATCTCAGACACATGACCTCACCCGGGAGCCTGTAGGCCACACCTCCCTAGTCAGCTGACCTTCCCTCCCATCAGGTCTCCGGGTCCGGGAAGGGGGAGAGGGTCTGGTCCACCCGCCCTGGGCCTTCCAAGCGACAGTCGGGGCCCAGAGTTGCTAGTGACTCACCCCTGCCGGGACTCCTGCCGCCCCAACCGCGCGCGCCTGGCCGCTAGATCTCCAACGAGGACACGGTCTCCGACGAGGCCGAGCTAGTCTTGGGAGCCTACCCCCCTGCAGCTCAGGAAAGGTGGCACTGCCACCCAGCAGAGGCCGCCGCGGCTAAGACGGGGAGGGAGCAGGGCCGCCTCCCCAGTCAGCTCTCCTGTCCCGGGGCATGCTGTGACCTCGAGGGGCTCCCAGGCGCACCTGACCCAGCTTCCCCCTTCCGGCAGGTGGCAGGACCCCATCTTCTCCCTGGCTACCCCCCTGCGGGCCGGCGAGGAAGGCAGCCACAGTCGGAAGTCGCTGTGCAGAAGTCGCGAGGAGCTCCAGGCGGAGGACCAGGGTGCACCTCTGAGCTCAGCCCCCGTCCTGGGTGGCTGGTTTGGCAGGGGCTGCGCCAAAGGCACGAAAAGGAAGAGAGTGACATAGCGTGGCACTTGACTGACAGCAACACTGGCACTTTGCAGGCGGCTGGAACTCTCGACTCCGGGGGCTGGTGGCACCCAGGAGGCCAGGCCTGCCCCTCGGGGTCTAGTGAGACTTCTCTAGGAGTGACACCTTCACCGTGACCGGCTTAGCCATTCGTCTCGACGGGAAGCCCCTTGCACTGCTGTGGTTGCCCCCACACCCGGCCCATCCAGCCTCTTCTGAAGAGGTGGCGGCCACGCACTCCCGCGAGAACAGAGCTCGGGCTGTCCCCACCTGGCGGGCCCAGAGGAAGAAAACGCTGCCTTACCGCCCTCGCCAGGCTACTCTCAGGGCCCTCGACCCCGTTTCTACTTCCTACTACGAATGTTCACTTTACGGCAAACCTTCTTCTGCTTTGGTGTGCGGCACGGGGGCGGTTTGGAGCCTTGGCTCTCGGCAGGCCTTTCCGTGGCTATTAAACATCTCTGCACTGGCTTCCCCTGCCGCTGCGTGTCTGCCTTCCCCGCGTCGTCCGGAGCCGGCGCCCGCGCCCAGCGCCCGCGCCCGCGCCCAGCCGGGCTCCTCGGGGGCGTGGGGGGTGGGAGGTACTCCACGTAGTTATGCCCCGCCCCTCCGCCAGGTGCGAGCTCGGGGGACGGTGGTGCGCGCGTACACCATTGGCGGTGAGCCAAGGGAAGGGGGTGGGGCTCGGCCCAGGCGAGGCACGCCAGTGGCTGCACTCAGGGGGCGTGGCCCAACCCTGGTGAGGCCCGTGGCGCACTCCATTGGTCGCGCCAGGCAGATGGGCGGGGCGGCGCTCCCCATTGGCCGCGTGCGGCTGCTGAGGTCCGCGTGATAGCGCGTGCGCGGGCCGGGGCTGGGCAGACGGTGGCGGCTGCGAGCAGTTTCCGAGCCGTCCCGGCGAGCTGCTGCGGCGGGGCCATGATCCGAAACGGACACGGGGCGGCGGTCGGCGCCGAGCAGCCGGGCCCGGGGGGCAGGCCCGCCGTGCGAGTGTGGTGCGACGGCTGGTGAGTGTGGCGGCGGGCGTTGGCGAGCGTTGGCGGGCAGGGACTGGGTCGGGGCCGCGGGGGCCGCTGCGGCCGCTGCGCTGCCAGCCGCAGAGGCGTGTGTGAGCTGGCCTTCGCTTGGGGCCTTTCTTGGGGCCAGGGTTGGCCGTCGATTGCGGGGAGGGAGGCGGTGGTCAGCAGAGGCCGACCCGGGCTACCGGAGCCTGGAGGACGCTTGGGACCCGGGGCCGCCCCCACCACGGCTGCCCTGCCCGAGGGACCGCGACGCAGTCCAGGACGCTAGCCCCGTCTCGGAGACTCGGAGGGTTCTGGGAGAGGCGCCCTGCCTGCAAGCGCGCCTTCCCCGACGTTTGCCAGCAAGCCGCAGACAGAGCCAGGCCGGCCGCCCAGCTGGCGGGTCGCGGTGGCGAAAGTCGCGTGATGAATTTAATCGTTTTAGTGCCTTCTGAAGGAGCCAGGCACCCGCGGTCTCCCCCAGGGGTGTCTGTGTCGGGTTCCCCGGCCTGGCCAGCGCAGAGCCAGAGAGATTCTTCTGGGTGCCTGGGCAGTGTCAGCCGCGGGACTGGGGGACTGTGTCCAGGACCCCCACTGAAGCCCCTGGGTGCCCTCCTGCCCTCTCTTCCGTCGGGCCACATGGCGGGGTTGTTGGACGCTGTTTGGGGGTGTCAGCTGATGACTTACGGCCTGTGATGCTTCCTTGGCCCTCTCTCTCCTGGGGCGAGCAGAGAAGGAACTGTGCCCTTACCTACGGTGCCTGCACTTGAATCACCTTAGGCAAAGGGAGGGTGGCCTCGTGTCCTCGGACTCTGACCTTGGCCCTGGCCAGCAGGCCCTTGCCCCTGCTGTCACAGCCACAGGCAGCAGTGACTGGGACACACCCTGGCCCCACTGCCACCCTGCATTTCGTGCACCCCCGGCCCAGCCTGACCAGTGGGCACAGGGGACCGGCCTGGGTGCCCCTGGGCTTGGACTTCTTTCTCCCCTGACCCCAGAGCCAGAGCCCGGCCACCCCACGGGCTCGGCTGCCAGACCTGGTGTGGTGAGACCAGGGTCACAGATGGAACAGCTCTGAGTCCCCTGGAGAAGCAGCACAGCTGTGCCCACTCAGAGGGCGGCGGTGCTGGTGCGAGGCCGGGAGGAGCAGAGAACGGGCTTGAGGGCGCAGCCCGGGCCGGAGAGCAGCGTGGGTACCGGCACACACAGGGCACGCGGGGCCTTGGAGCCGGGAGGCCACTGTAACCAGGCCTGGCTGGGAAGATAAAGCTCCAGACCCAGCGACGGGAGGTGGCGGTCGCCCGCTCTCGGAAGCTCTGGGGACCCTGTGGGAGCAGCAGGCACCGCCCCCCGGGCGCTGGTTGGTCGTCGCTGCCTGTCGGCCTAAAGACTCTCCACTTGCCTCGGGCAGCAGCGGGTTCAGCCCGCCCTTGAGTTCTGCAGCTTAGAGGGACCACGCGTGGCATTTCCCATCTGGGAGAGGGCCCTGAGGGCCGTGCTGTCCCAGGAGTGGGGGGCAGGGCTGTTCTTTCTGCGCTCCGGCCCTCAGGACCCGCAGGCCTGGTCCCTGGGCACAGCTGGGCGCTTGCCGCCTCTGGCCCTGGGCCTGGGGACCAGCGCTGTGCGGAGCTGAGCACCCACCTCCCCGCCGAAAGCTCAGGCCCAGCCAGACGCTAGGGAGAAGGTCCTGGCAGTGGCCTCTGAGGGGGCTTTCTGGGGAAGGCACAGAGGAGCCAGGCCGTGCCCCTCGCTGCCCACGGGCCACTCAGCCCCAGCCCTCCCCAGCCCAAGGTGTGACTGCCCTGCCCTCCCGCAGCTACGACATGGTGCATTACGGCCACTCCAACCAGCTGCGCCAGGCGCGGGCCATGGGTGACTACCTCATCGTGGGTGTGCACACTGACGGTAGGCTGGGGTGGCCCTGCCCCCGTCCCCCCTCCCCCAACGCCCGCCTGGGGCGGCCCCGAGTTACCTGGGACTCTGGTTGGGTGAGGGGACCACGCACTTATCCAGCACACCGTCCCGAGCCGGTCGGGGGAGGGCAGTCGGGGGGGGGGCAGGGCGGTGGCCGCGCGGGCGTGGGAGGGCCCCCCCGAGGAGGGGCCGGTGAACCTGCAGCCCGGCCCAGCACACAGAGGGGTCACCAGCGTGTCCACCCCTCTGCTCTGGCCCCAGCGGAGATCGCCAAGCACAAGGGCCCGCCAGTGTTCACGCAGGAGGAGAGGCGCCGCATGGTGCAGGCCATCAAGTGGGTGGACGAGGTGGTGCCGGCGGCTCCCTACGTCACCACGCTGGAGACGCTGGACAAGTACAGCTGCGACTTCTGCGTCCACGGCAGTGAGTGGGCGCTCGGGGCAGGCTCCGGCTGTGGGGCCCCGGGCAGCGCTGGGCTTCCGCACGCTTCGGGGGGCCCTGAGCCCTTGGGGGCCTGAGGACACTCCAGGTCCCACCCCCCAGAGACAGGCCGGGCCATGAGGGCAGGCCCGGGAAGGGGGGTTGTGAGCCCAGCGGTCTCGGTGGTTTCGGGCTAAGGACCCTGCCCCCACATCGCCCTGTAGATGACATCACGCTGACTGTGGACGGCCGGGACACCTACGAGGAGGTGAAGCGGGCTGGGAGGTACAGGTGAGCCCCGTCTCGGGCCCTTTCGAGGGGCGGGACTCAGCGTTCGGGCGGCACGTCCGGGCCGCAGCCTGTGCGGCCTGGGCTGGGGCCGGGGGTCTTGCCAGCAGGGCGCCCCAGGTCTCTGCCACAGCCGGGAGCAGCCGGGAGCGGCGAGGACGTGCTGGTCTGTGGGCGGTGCGCCAGGAGGCGGGGCTGCCCTCGGCGGTGACCCGAGAGCTCCGACCCCACGTCTCCACCGCCACTCCTGTCCCCAGAGAGTGCAAGCGCACCCAGGGCGTGTCCACCACGGACCTCGTCGGCCGCATGCTGCTGGTCACCAAGGCCCACCACAGCAGCCAAGTGAGTCTGGGGAGGTGGGGCCGGGTCCCCAGGGTCCCCAGGGTCCCCCGGCTGCAGGCACCACCGGGAGGGAAGGAGGAACGCCTGCCCGCCCCGCCCGGGGCTGAAGGACGGTGGGCTGTGGTGTCCCGGGCTCGGCTGCGTCTGGAGGGCGCGGCACCTGACTCCCCGCCTTGCCTGGCAGGAAATGTCCTCAGAGTACCGGGAGTACGCAGACAGCTTTGGCAAGGTGAGTGTCCCCGGAGCCTCGCCCGCCACCCTGCTTCCTGCCTCTGGGCTCTGAGCGGGGACTGACCGTCGCTGCCTGGGGGGGGGGCGGCCTGGCCCCCTCACCTTCTCTAGTCCCCTCATCTGACCCCCCCCGAAGGAGACGCTTTTCTCAGAAGGCTCCTCCCAGGTGACCAGCGGTGCCCTTGGGGTGTGGGGCCCGCACAAGTGCTGTGCCCACTGGCCGCCTTCCTTCTGGACCTAGGTGGCAGTGGCTGCAGTTTCCGCTGTGACCATGGGGTGGGGCCACCACCCCACTTACCACAGGGGCCCTGCCCAGCCTGGCCCTGGTGTGTAGGGGAGACAGCCAGGAGTCAGCTGGCAGGCTGCGGCTGGGGTTTCGAGTCCTACCTTGTAGCCCCTGCACCTGCTGCCCCCCCGAACTGTGGCCCTCAGAGCAGGTGGGCAGGCACGCACAGGTAGTGCCAGGCTCTGGAGGGGGGGCAGGTGAGAAGAGGGGGCACGTGCCTGCAAAGTCTCTGTGGCTGATCAGAGCCCTCTTGGCCTGCAGTGCCCGGGGGGGCGGAACCCCTGGACGGGGGTGTCCCAGTTTCTGCAGACGTCCCAGAAGATCATCCAGTTCGCCTCGGGGAAGGAGCCGCAGCCCGGAGAGACGGTCATTTACGTGGCCGGTGCCTTTGACCTGTTCCGTATCCTCTAGGCCCTGGGGGTGGGGGAGTGGGGGGTGGCCCCCGCCCTTTCCTCTGTGTCCACACCGGCCCAAGGGACGTCTGGAGGCCCTGGGGTTGGCGGGCGGGCAGGCAGGGAGCGCGGGGCCTGCAGCGGCCCGGCCGCGTTGCTCGCTCCTGAACCTGGCGCAGACATCGGGCACGTGGACTTCCTGGAGAAGGTGCACGGCCTGGCGGAGCGGCCCTACATCATCGCCGGCCTGCACTTCGACCAGGTCTCGGGTCCCCACGGCCGGGTGCGGGGGGTGCGGGGGGGGGTGCCGTGGGGAGCGAGGCCCCGGGTGCTATGGGGGCCTCTCTGGGCGGGGCTGCCCTCCAGGCCACGCCCCCCTCCCGGGGGCCACTGGCGGGAGGCCCGCTGACCCGCCCTCACCCCTGCCTTAGGAGGTCAACCGCTACAAGGGCAAGAACTACCCCATCATGAACCTGCACGAGCGGACCCTGAGCGTGCTGGCCTGCCGGGTGAGCGCGGCTGGGCGGGGGGGCTGGGGGCCCCTCGGGGGCCCTGGGCACCTGGTCCTGCCTCCCCACGTCCCCTCATCCCCACCAGCAGTCCCGGCTGTCATCTGGGGCCACCCCTCACCCCGCTCCAGCCCGCCGGGGCCCCGCTGACCGGCCGCGCCCCCCGCCTCCGCAGTACGTGTCGGAGGTGGTGATCGGGGCCCCGTACGCAGTCACCGCGGAGCTGCTGGACCACTTCAAGGTGAGGCTCCCGGGCCAGGGTCCCCCAGCAGCTGGGCTGGGGCCGGGGCTGGGCAGTGCGCAGTGGCTGTCTCCCTGGGGTGGGGGCCACCTGACCCCCGCTCCCTCCGCAGGTGGACGTAGTGTGTCACGGGAAGACAGAAATCGTGCCTGACAGGGACGGCTCCGACCCGTACCAGGTGGGGCGTGCTGGGCTCGGCCCGTGCCGGTCTGGGGAACGGGTGTGGTGGCGGCGGCTGCTGCTCCGAGGGCCCCACAGTCCGGGGCGGGGGCAGGACGCTAACAAGCGAGGGTGACTGTCCTCACTGCGCTGGGCAGCCCCTGGGGGTCCAGGGCAGGGCCCACATTTCCCCCCTCCTCGACTCCAGGAGCCCAAGAGGAGGGGCATCTTCTGTCAGGTGGACAGCGGCAGCGACCTCACCACGGACCTCATCGTCCAGCGCATCATCACGAACAGGTGAGGTCTCCGAGGGGCCGCGGGGCGCGTGGAGCCCGAGGCCCCGGGGCTGAGCGGGCGGCTCACGCCCGCTGGCCCGCAGGCTGGAGTACGAGGCCCGGAACCAGAAGAAGGAGGCCAAGGAGCTGGCCTTCCTGGAGGCCATGAGGCGGCAGGAGCCACAGCCCGAGAGGGGGAGCGACACCCCCTTCTGACGACTGGACTGCACAGAGAGCCCTGGAGCTGGAGCGGGCCGCTCCAGCCCCGCCCACTGCCTCTAGGTGTCTGCCCGCCCTGGGTTTCACAGCGTGGCGGCCCCGCCCCCTGCGAGGCACCTGGCGTCCTCTCAGCCTCCCCCCTCAGCTGCACCAGGAGGGAGCCCCCAGGCAGGATGAGCAGAGGGGGCCGGTGACCAGAGGGGTGCCGCCCCGTGTGCCTGGAGGGGCCCCGCCCCCACCCTCCTGGCTGTACTGCCGCCCCGCCCCCTGCCCCCTTGGGAGGCTCCTGCAGACCCGAGCTGACTTCCTGCCCACCCACCTTGGCGAGAGTCCGCTTCAGGGAACAGGGACCCGAGGGCCCACAGCCTTTCCTCCTTGGGGCGCAGGCCAGGCCACCGCCCGCGCCAGCACCCTCTGGCTCGCGCTGTGTCCCTGGTGCCCCGAGCCCAGCTCCAGGGCCCTGCGCCCACCCCCCAGCCAGCCTCCTGCTCCCCCCATGGACTCCTCCGCTTTGTGCGTGACTGGCCGGTGTGCAACCAATAAAGCCGGTGGGAGACGCACTGTGTCGGGCTGCCAGCCCTGCTGCCCACCTGTCGCCTGAGGGACGAGAGGCTGCGTCCCTGCGGCTCCCACGCGGGAAGGATTGGGGCCCTCAGAATCTCGGGGTCTCCTGCACCCAAGTGACACCCACTGGGGGCAGCCTGGCGGCTGCAGGGCCACTTCTGGGGGCGGGGTCCCTGTGCAGCCGCCCCCAGGGAGCCGACACCCGCTCGGGCGGGACCCGAGAGCCAGCCCTGCCTTCTGACGTCGCCGTTTTGCCGACGTCAGAGGCAGAAGGGCAGCCTGTGTCCCCCGGGCGCACGCACCCGCTGGCTCACCTGCGCCCTGGCCGGGGGTCGGACCCGCGTCCTCAGGGCAGTGGGACAGCGCTCTCACCCACGGGGCCAAAGGGAGCGAGGGAGGGAAACCTCAGTGTGTGGGGCTGCCTCTCATGCGCCCACAACCCAGGCCTGTGCCCTGACTGGGAATCGAAACTCTGGGGCTTGTGGGGTGACGCCCAACCCACGGAACCACACTGGCTGGGGCTCAGTTTCACCCTGGGGTCCACCTCGGAGCCCCCGGCAGGAAACTGAAGCAAGGTGGCTGGGATGGTTCACACCCCAGCCGGGCAGCCACCACCCGCTTCCCCTCCCCACAACAGGACTTGAGGCTGTGAGAGGCCCAGGGCTCTCCCCACACCTCCCCCCATCTGGGCCCCCTGACCTTAGGAGCCCTATGGGGCCAGGCCTCCCTGCACTCAGACCCCTGGGCTCCAGGGAACCCCTGAGCAGAAGGACCGGACATCCCCCCGTAGACTCGGAAGGATAGGGCCAATGGGCCTTGGGACAGCTGGCTCAGCCCCAGGCCTTCCCAGAGCCCCCCTCCCAGGGTGCCACCTTGAGCGGGACACAGCCCCAAAGCCCCAGCTGGGGCCTGGGCGTGCGGGAGGGCACCCTCCCCAAAGAGACATCTATCTTGGTACAATGGAATTGTGAGGTCCACCCCCAGCCTCCCTGAGCAGCCACACTGCACAGGTGCTCCGTGGGGTGTGGGCACCCCCAGGGAGGCTCCGGACCTCCCTTGAGGCCCCAGCTCATGCTCTGGAGGGAGCTCGGGGGTGGGGGCAGGGGCCCACTTGCTGGGCTGCCCCCTGACCCTGGGCGTGCAGCTGCCCGCCTTCCTCAACGGCCCCTCCGCCCGCTCGGCAGGGGCGGCTGCCTGGCGCCAGGGGCACTCGCCCCAGTGGGTCAGTTAGAGGGAGGTACTCTGGCCACCCCGGCCACAGGCGCAGCCGCCCCGTCCTGCTGGACCCACCCTGCTCGCCGGCACCGCGCCAGACCCGTAGCTCTCGGCCGCTGCTGAGGAGGTAGGTGCTGGGGCTCCAAGGAGGGGGCGGCCCTAGAAGCCGTCCGTCTAGTACGGGACAGCTCTGGCCTCGGGAAACCCGGGGTTCGAGGCAGGAGGGCCGTCTGAGCGGGGTGATGGGGAGGCTGGCAGAACACCCCTCCCAGTGGCTGGGTGGGAGGTCAGGTGTGGGGAGCAGTGGGGACACCCGGAAGGCTCGCAGCACTGGATTGGAGCCCGGGGCCACGCCTGTGCGGGGTGCTCCCGCAGGGACCCGCAGCAGGCGGTGTGTGGCCGGACTCACGGACTGACCCTCGGGCCCTGCCCCCTCCCGTGGCGCCCCCACCACACACATGCGCACACAGGTGTGTCGTTGCCTCATTTAGCCGTTTACTGTGGAGACCCGGTGGGCGGTGCCCGGCGCCATCTCCTCGGGGGTCGAGGGGTGCGAGCCGGACTGCGGGAGGCGGGGACACCGCGGGCGTCAAGCGCGGCGGCAGTCGGCGGCGCGGAGCGACAGGAAGACGTCCGCCTTGCACTGGAAGGTGGCGCGGCCGTCGGGGAGTCGTTGGCAGCTCTGCAGGTTCGGGGCCACGTCCTTGACGCACACGGCCTGCGGGCAGGAGGCGGCTGAGGGGGCGCTCGGGGCCCGCCCGCCCCCCCACCCATCCCCCGTGGCCTCCCACCGGCTGCACTCACCGGGCTCCGTAGGCTGGGGCGCAGCTGCGGGGCAGTGCCGGCCCGGCCCGGGGGCCCCGCGCCCACGGGGGGTTCAGAGCGCCGCGC
Source organism: Phyllostomus discolor (assembly GCF_004126475.2). Lineage (NCBI taxonomy): Eukaryota > Metazoa > Chordata > Mammalia > Chiroptera > Phyllostomidae > Phyllostomus > Phyllostomus discolor. Next base: position 114,187,184 of record NC_040910.2, on the reverse strand, counting down.
GTACGGGGACCCGCGCAAGCCGGACAGCAGCCCCGCGGCGCGGCCCACCGAGTGGGCGCGGGGCCCCGCCGCTGGCTTGTACCAGGCGCGGCCGGGGGACGGCAGCAGCAGCAGGCTCAGCGCCAGGGCGGCGGCCAGTGCCGAGGGCTGGGCCATGGGGATGGGGTCGGGCGTCGGGCTCGGCGCCGCAGCAGCTGGGCACCTTATATCTGCGGCGGGCGGGGCGGGGGCGGCACGAGGACCTGTCCGGCCTCCTCAGACACAGGAGCTGGATGCGCTGGGCGGGGGGGGGGGGAGCCGACGCCCACACCCCCTAAACTGACTGCCCCGCCTGCTGCTGGGAGGGGGCGCCGGGCAGCTCCTACCACCCTCAGTGGGGCCCGAGGGCCCCTCAGAGCAGCAGCAAGTGTAGCTGCTGCACCCCCACCCATCCGAGGGTGCCCCAGCCCTGAGTCGCCCCCAGGGGCCCCCAAGGCTCACAAGACAGGAGAGCCACTGAGCGCACAGCGCCAGGGCTGCTGGAGGAGCGGGGCCTGAGGGTGGGTGGACCGGGGTCTGTCTCCCACGCAGCGAGGAGGGTTGGCCCCCTGTGGGAGGGGGGCAGCAGGCAGTCAGGCGGGGAGCTCTGGGAAGTGGACAGAGGAGTGGGTGGCCTCGGGCTTGGGGTGTTCTCTCCCCACCCCAAACGCTGGTCCGAAGACAGAAGTGCCACCAGAGGCTCATTTTTCACACACCTACTGTGTGCCGGCGTCCAGGAGACAACGGGACCCACTGGACCCAGGACTTAGGTGAAGCCCCTGGGCCCCCAAGGGCAGGTGAGGAGGAGGCAGATGGGGCTGGACTGTGCATGTGCAGGGCCTGGGGGACGACTGTGTGTCCTGCTTGAGGGGACCCAGCCAAGCACAGAGGCGTCCAGGTGGTGGGGGGTGTGGGTGGCCCCCAGCTGGGTGCCTGTGACTGGGGCTGAGGGCACTGTCCCAATGGGCAAGGGGGAAGCTGCCTGGGAGGCTGGGTCCCCGTGGGTCCCTCCTGTCTCCAGAGACAAGTCCCCAGGGAGGGAAGACGTCCAGGGGGCAGCCCAGGGTGGCCACACGCCCTGGGAAGCCGGGGGCCCTCTGCCGTGGCCGCGGCTGCCCCTGCTCCCTCCAGAGGTGCTGGTGAGCCCACAGCCCCAGGTGCACTGCACACCGGGGGGCCCCACCCGCGGAGGGGCTGTCCGGAGCCTGCGGATGCCGGGCAGGCCGCCAGACCTCGCCTGGCAGGGGACATGGGCCCACTCGGGCCCCTCCCCCACTGCCCAGCCGTCGCCCACGACCACAGGGACGGGCAGCCTCAGCAGTCTCCAGAACCCGCCCCAAACTCCTGGGGCTGGGACTGCAGCCCCCCAGGGCCACGCCCCCAGGGAGCTGTGGGGAAGCAGAGGGGCCTGGAGGAGCCACCCAGGGCTGCCCTTCCCTAGGCGGGGCGGCCCCGGACACCGGGGACACAACCTGTCCCTACCCAAGTCACAGCCTTGACGAGGAGCTGGCCCTCCGTGCCCCGTGGGAGACCGGGCTGCCAGACTCCTCCTCACTTCTTGGTGCAGCCACACGGGGCACAGCCTGGCCCCGCGCCACCAGCACCCGCTCGGACCGCCTTCTGGTGGGAGCTGTGCCCAGCCAGGCTCCCGTCAGGGGAGAGGCTGGCCGAGGGCCACAGGCCTCTGACCCCGGTTTCTCGGCCATCCGCAATGCACCCCTGGGCCTCTGTGCTGGCCCCCCCAGCCAGGGCCCGCCACCCTGCTCCCCTCCCCCGGCCGGCCCCGCACCCCTCCGCCCGCAGGAGTCGTGACTCGGGGCAGCAGCACTGCGGGGTGTTTATTCATGAGGCGTCTCGTATCCGTGCAGGCCGAGGCCGCGTCAGCGCCTCGCTCACAGGCACCCGGAGGCCTCCGGCGAGGCCCGGCAGTTTAATGAGCTCCACTTATCGGATGACGGTGTCGGCGTCGTGACAGCAGAGACAGCAGCGCGCCGAGCCGCCCGCCCGCGGGCCAGCGGCTCACTCCTTGAACTTCCACTCCTGGCGGCACATGGGGCAGTGCTGCTGCACCTGCTGCGCGTTCAGCCACTTGAGGATGCAGTGCATGTGGAAGCAGTGCGAGCACTGGCCCCACACCAGCGGGCAGTCGTCGCCCGGCACCTTGCCTGCGCGGGGACAGGAGAGGGCGTGGGTCACACGGGGCGCGTCCACCGCCGGGGGGTGGGGGGCAAGGCAGGGACCCCTTAGAGAGGACAGGTTCCGGAGTCAGGACCAGTCCTGCAGCAGGGCCACCCCTGTGCGAAGGTCGCAGGACCCCTGCCTGGTGGGAGCCGCTCAGGGTGGCTCGGTGTCAGGAAGAGCCCTGGCCGGTCCCTCGGCCCCTGACCGCTGGACTTCTAGAGCCTGGGCCCGTCGGCAGCCACCCCGCGGCCAGGACGCTGGACCTGCCACGCCAGGCTACAGTGTGACTGTGCCCCCCGGCTGAGCGGGACCCACTCCTCCAGCCAGGAGCCAGAGGCAGGGACCTCGAGACCTCACAGGGCCCCTCCCCGGGCAGCAGGGGCCCAGCGCAACACCCAGGAGCGGGCAGGGGGCCTGTCACAGGCTCCCTTCCCCTTTCTAGCCTGAAGGGCTCCCGCCTCCACGGCCCAGGGCTCCTGCTGCTGGCTCTCCACACCGCAGCCCTGGAAACTCGCCTCCGTGCAGGGCCCGAGGCTGAGAAACCACCGTCCTGACCCCCAGAACCTGGGGGACCCGGTCCGCCAGGTGCAGCCACAGTGCACAAGGACCTCCCCAGGCCCCACGGAGGGTCCCCACAGTCAGGGAGGAGTTGAAGCCTGCTCCCCACACCCTCTTCTCCCAGGGCCTCCTTCCCCCCACACCCCCGCCCTGGGGGGCCCTCTATACCTCACAAGCACTAGCTGTACCAGACGTCGCCGGCACACCCACGCGAGGAGCCACAAGGACGAGCCAGGGCCAGCTGGGCAGGGGACGAATTCTCCGGGCAGCACCTCCCTTTGCAGCGTGCATCCTAAGCGCGGAGGGCAGACACTGCCTCGGGGGGCCCGTGCCCAGGGGGCCCAGCCAGGTCACCTGTGGTCCTCACCTTGACACCAAACATGCAGATGCAAGGTTCTGCGGTGAGTCTGCCCCACCCTCACACCCAGCCCCCCAGGCAGGGGGTGGGGCCGCAGCTCCGCCTTCCTATCGATGGGCTGGGGGCAGTGTTTCCCCACCTTTTTTAAAAAAATCCTTTGGAGTCCCGAAAAGTCTTTTTTATAAGGCCCTGGACAGATAGTTTAGTTGGTTACAGCACCTTCACAAAGCCAAGGACTGGAATCCCTGGTGTGGTTCTGTGGGCTGGGTGTCATCCAGCAAAGTGAAAGGTCGCCAGTTCGATTCCCCCGAGGGCACGTGCCCAGCGTGCGGGATCAGTCTGTGGTGGGGCGCACTGAGAGACAACAGACTGATGTTTCTCTCCCTCTCTTTCTCCCTCCCTTCCCCTCTCCCTACAAATAGTCTTTTACAAAATTACTTATTTTAGAGAGAGGAGAAGGGAGGAGGAAAGGAAGAGAAACATCGGTGTGTGGTTGCCTCTTCTGTGCCCCCTACTGGGGACCTGGCCTACAACCCAGGCGTGTGCCCTGACTGGGAATTGAACCAGCAACGCTTTGGTTTGCAAGCTGACCCTGAATCCACTGAGTCACAACAGCCAGGGCAACAAATAATTATTTAAAAATCCTTTCTCCGAGGCCCTGGCCAGGCTGTTCAGCTGGTTACAGTGTGGCCCCCACGTGCCGAGGTTGCGAATCCCTGGTCCAGGCAACCGATTACAGAGGCAAACGATTAAAGAATCAGTAAGGGGGGCAGGTCTAACGATCAGGCTCTCCATCCCCTGGCCTCTGCAGCTGGCGGGCGGTGGACACAGAGACAGACACCAACCCCGCTGGGACTGCCCGCGGGGCTCTGCAGCCCACCGGGCCGGCCACGCTGGCTCCCCCGCCTGCATCACCCGGGGCCCCACCCAAAGATGGCCCGGAGCGCTTTTCTTCCCAGAGGGGAACAATCAAACCTGTGCTTGGAAAGTTCCCAGCGCTTGCCCCAGGGCCCTCCGCCTCTGCAGCACCCTTGGGAGACTAAGTTTAAACCACATTGAGTCAAACCTTGTGCCCCGCTGTTCTCATCAAGTAAAATCAGATCAAGCAGAATTAATCGGTTCTAAGATCCGATCCTCTTAAGATCCCAGCCCCTGACCTGATTAAATCAGGAGGGATTCTCTCCTGCAAATGAGATTTCCTGCTCAGCCCATGCAAGAAGGCGAGGTCTAGAACGAAACGGTGTTTGCACTGAAACTGAGTGGTTTGCACTTTGCGGCAGGAGTTCCCAGGCCCCACTTTCCTCCCGGGACCACGCTGGTCCCAGAGGGGACGCCCTGGCCCTTGCTTCTGCATTATGTTCACTTGGGCCTGAAGAAAAACAGTGCAAAAACCTGCTTTTGACCCAAATACACAATAAAACACCTCCGTGCGGAACACGGTGGGGACACAAGAACCACAAAGGAGAAATCGCACAAAGCCTGATGGTAGGCAGCGAGTGCAGCGGCCTCCCACGGGAGTCCGGAGTCAGAAGGAGAGAGAGAGAGGGTGGAGGAGGGCTGCTCCAGAGGAGCCAGCCAGGGGCAGAGCGGTGGGAGGCACAGCCCTGTCGCAGCCCACCCGAGAGCGAGGAGACATGGGGACAGCTGGAGCGGTGCGAACCAGCCCCGGGAACGGGCGACGACCGGGGGAATGCTGCCCGGGGTCCGGAGAAGTTAGGGACGCGGGTGCAGTGGGTGCCACGGGACGCCCGTTTTACCGCGGACTTTAAAACGCTTCCGCAGAACCACGAAGCAAACCCAGAACCGCCCCTCCGAGACCTGCGCCGGGCGAGGGGGGCGGGGTGTGCTCGCACAATTCCATGGTGTCGTTCGAGAATTTTCAGCTGACAAGGTAGCGCGTTCTCTGCCCCAGGTGTTTCCCAGCCCAGTCTGATGGCAAAAGGCTGCACTATTTTTCCTAACGAAAAACGTTCGCTGGCGTCTGGCGTCTGCGTATAAACAGGGACCCACGTCTCCTGCCCCTTTCTCGGCTAACTTTGCTCGAGGCCAGCGACTCGGTGCGGGCGGGAGTTTCTGGGGAGCCGCCTCGGCCGGGCGAGCTCGGGGGACACTCACAGTCCGGACAGCAGCCATTGAAGGCCATCCGGCAGATGCCGCAGTTCTCGTCGTTGGCCACCCACAGCCAAGTGGCCACGCCGTTCCAGCACTTAATCTTCACCTTCATGGCGGCAGCGCCTGCGGATGAGGGAAGAGAGCGCCTGCTGCCCTGAGTCGGCCGAGCCACAGCGCGCAGGCACCAGGCGAGGGTGCTGCCCGAGCCGGGGTCCGCTCGGAGAAACCGCTTTAGCCGCCCAGAGGAGCAAGGGCACCCGGGGGCGAGGTCGCCCGCGGGAACCCCGGGCGCCGCGGGGGCTCCGCACGCACTCGGGGCACCCGCAAAGGCCGCCGCCGCAGGGCGCGCTGGCTTCCCTTAACAAGTGCACAGATGCGCCGCGCAGCGCGCCGCTGACTCGGGGGCGGCCAACACACGGAGCCCCAAAGCCGCTCGCTAGGCTTGGGCGAGCAAACCGCCGCCCCGCCGGGGTCGCCCGAGGTGAGGGTGGAAAAGCGGCGAGCCCCGCCCCCGCAGCCGCACCCGGACCCGCCCTCGCACCCGAGCCGTCTTAATCGCGCGCAGCCCCGCCCGCCTTCAGTTGGCAGCGCCAGCGCCCGCGCGGGAAGGTACAAAAACGACCGCGACCGCGGCCGGGCGCCTCGCAGCGTTCCCCGCCGAGCCCCGAGCCCCAGCGCGCAGAAGCCGGCCCGCCCCCCGCCGCGCCCTTGGCCAATCGGCGGCCGCTCCGAGGACGCGGCTCCGGAAGACGCGGCGCAGCGTCGGAAGTGACGGGCCGGCGTGCTGACGCGCGGGCTTGAGCCGAGGCCGATTCCGCGCCCGCCATGGCCGACAAAATGGACATGTCCCTGGACGACATCATTAAGCTGAACCGGAGCCAGCGAGGCGGCCGCGGCGGGGGCCGGGGTCGAGGCCGGGCCGGCTCCCAGGGAGGCCGCGGCGGAGCGCAGGCTGCTGCACGAGTGAGCCGGGGCGGCGGGCCCATCCGGAACCGGGCGGCCCTAGCTCGCGGCGCGGCGGGCGGCGGCGGCAGGAACCGGCCGGCGCCCTACAGCAGGGTGAGTGCAGGGGCCCGCGGCGGGGGAGCGGGCCGGCGGGGTGGCGCGCGGCGGAGAGGGTGGAGGGCCGGGCCGAACCGGTGGGCGTGGGCGCCGGGCCGGGCGGGAAGGTCGCGCGCCGGCCGGGCCTGGGAGGCGGGGACCATCCCCGCCTTTGTGTGGGCTGGGCGCCTGGCCTCGTGGCGGCGGGGTACGAGGGGACGCAGGGCGCGGGCTCCTGGGCAGCGGGAAATTGGTTGGCGGGAACGGAGAAGTTGGGGCCCTTGGGGCTCCTGCGCGGGCGGGAAGCCGAGGGCTTCAGTCCCCTCCCCGCACTTTCCTCCGGGCCCAGAGGAGCCAGGGGTCTTGCCGTGCCTGCGAGGGAGGGAGACCGCTGGAATGAGACTCACGGGCTGGTGTCTGTTCTCGTGTTTTCCCCACTTTCCAGCCGAAACAACTACCTGACAAGTGGCAACATGACCTTTTCGACAGCGGTTTTGGGGGAGGCGCCGGAGTGGAGACCGGCGGGAAGCTGCTGGTGTCCAATCTGGATTTTGGAGTGTCCGACGCTGATATCCAGGTGAGGGACGCGGGTTTCTCGGTCAGCAGTTCACCCGCGCCGAGTGGATGGTGCTGTGTGGGCTGTGGCCCTGGACCCCTTTCCTCCTCTGGAGAGTGGGCCCTCCCAGGGACCCCGGGGGCCGTGTCCCCCCTAAGGGGCTGCCAGAGTACCAGGCAGAAGTCCCGCTGGAGTCGAGCCTCTGGCTAGTAGGTCGGTGTGTGTCGGGACAGGCCGCCAGCCCGGTCCGAGGAGCTGCTGCTCTTCCTGCTACAGCGTCCCGCGGGGGAGCGTTTCTGCTGGCGCTTCCTGTTTCTAGCGGGACTCGGTGCTCCCGTGAGAGTGGTTCCCTTGCCCGGCAGAGCCGGGCTGCTTGCGTGCCCTGGTGGCCGGGTCTCGGTTTGTGGGGAGGAGAAGGAGTGCACTCCGCAGAGCTGGCGGCACGGGGGCCAGAGCGGGCGCGTCTCCGGCTGCTTCCCCCGAGCCCCGCGTCCTATCTGTGTTGCTTCACTTCCCGCTCCTCCCCAGGTCTCGTCAGGGGCCTGGCTTTCAAACCCAGCTTGGGTTGAAGTCTCTAGTTTTTGTGTTTGTTTGTTTGTTTGTTTTTTTAATTGCCATCGATTGAACCCCAGAGGCGTTTAAATTTGTTCTCTGGTTCGGCGGCGACACCCTGGGGGTCCAGGTGCTGGGCCGTCCTGGGCTCAGCTTCCCAGCGCTCAGCTGCGGGAGTACGGAGCGAGGCTGGTGAGCACTCACAGTGTCTCAACGCTTCTTTTAAGGTGGTTTCTGGCCTCCACTGGAAACCGCTTTTGGTGACCTCCACTTCCCGCTGGGTGCCTGCAGCCGGAGTAGCCCCACACTCTGGGTTCCCTCTCCATCTCCCAGCCTGCCTGAGGTCAGGGCAGTTCCCATGGCAGCGCTTGACTTCAGACTTTGCGGCAGGCTTGAGTAGGAGGAGAGGGAAAGGTGAGCCAGAACTGCCCCGGGGGAGGGGCTGGGTCAGGGCTCCCAAACCGGCGGGCCCTCTGAGCTGGTCCGCCTGCCGGAAGGCCTCCCGTGTTGTGTGGTTTTGGCCTTTGCTGGTCGTCGGCACAGTCCTTGGGTGTCTTGCGGCCTTTCCTTTGTTGGAGAAGACAGCGACTTCGTTGCGTGCCCTTCACTGACGTGCTTTGCGGTCCTTTACCTGCATCGGGTGAAGGTGTCAGGCCCCCAAGTCGGCCAGGGTGCTCAGGCCCAGTGCTCCTGGAAGTTGCCTTCCTGCCTGCCCCAACCCCCTACGTCTCCCGCGACCACCTCCTGCCCCCGTGTGTCTGTCTGCCTCCCAGGGAAGCACCCTCAGGGTAGCTCGCACCCCCTGGGCCTGGCCCCTGGCCCCGCTGACGGTTGTGTTCTCTGACGCCAGGAACTCTTCGCTGAGTTCGGGACGCTGAAGAAGGCGGCCGTGCACTACGACCGCTCCGGCCGCAGCCTGGGCACGGCCGACGTGCACTTCGAGCGGAAGGCAGACGCCCTGAAGGCCATGAAACAGTACAACGGCGTCCCCTTGGACGGTGAGTGCGGGGGTGTGGGTCCCCCCCCCGTCTCTCGGCCATTCTGCTGCCTCACGCTGCCCCACACATCTGGCCGACCCCTTGTGAACCCCGGCCAGCAAGCTCCTCCCCTGCCCTTTCCGGGAGACCCATGCTGGGAAGTCTTCTCAGAACCTCTGTCTCGGGTGCAGGGCTGCAGTTAGCTTCTCTTTCTGTTCGGGCCTCCCACACCTGCCCCCCCCCCCCCCCCCCCCCCCCCCCCCCCCCCCCCCCCCCGCCAGCGACACCACCTGAGCCGGCCTGAGAACGGAGCAGGATGCTGGCTGGTTGTCGTCGCTGGTGCCCGCTCCTTCCCCCCACCCCTGCGAGGCCAGGGCAGCTGCTTTGGTGGGGGCGTCGGGGGCGCCTGGGGCCTGCAGGGAGCCGGCTCTGACGGCGGCGCGCCACCCTTCCCCCGCCACAGGCCGCCCCATGAACATCCAGCTCGTCACGTCACAGATCGACACACAGCGCAGACCGGCACAGAGGTGAGCGCAAAGCGGCGTCCCCCGCGGCTGCCCGGGGGCGCGGCGCCAGGCCTCCGAGTGACCCCACCCCTTCTCTCCAGCGTAAACAGAGGCGGCATGATCCGGAACCGCGGCTCCGGGGGCTTCGGGGGCGGTGGCGGCACGCGGAGAGGCGCCCGCGGAGGCAGCCGGGGCAGAGGCAGGGGCGCGGGCCGGAGCTCGAAGCAGCAGATCTCCGCGGAGGAGTTGGACGCCCAGCTGGACGCTTACAACGCGAGGGTGAGTCCCGGGCGCGGGCGGCCGGGGCCGGCGGGGGCCGGACCGGCGCGGGCAGGGCCCCTGGTGAGCGCGCCCCTCTCTCCCTTGCAGATGGACACCAGCTAGAGCGCCGCCGAGGCCGAGTGCGGAGCTGGGCCCAGATGCCTCGTCCCCGCGCCCGCCGGGGGTGGGCCGGGCTGTGTGGCTGACGATGGATTTGTTTCTTCTGTTTTAAAATAGGATTTAAAATTCATGTAAAGGTTTTCCTTTTTTTTTTCTTTTTTTTCTTTTTTTTAAATTCTGGAACCGACCTGTTTTGTACCGAGTTATTTTTGGGATAAACTTTACTGGTTGCTGTTGCGGGGGAGGTGGCCTGCGCACCTCTGCCCTAATAAACAGACGCGTGTGTAGAAGCGGAGCTCTGGTCGTCCCTGGGGCGGGGCCTCGCCTGCGGCTCTGGGAGGGGGGGGAGGGGACCCCGGCGGCGGGGAGCCGCCCTCCTGGCGCCTGGCTTCCTGGCAGGTGTTCGGCACTAGTGGGGGGTCGCCTCTCCGTCTGTCCTGCAGGCTCTGACCCCCTTTCCCCTGGCCTGGGAGGTGGGGGACGTGCGGCCGCCTGGGCTGCCGCCAGGTCCCAAGTGACTGGGTCGGGCTGTGCTCCTCTGCTGCCCAGGGCCTCAGGAACCTGGCGTCGGCAGCTCTGGCTCTGCGACGCCGTCCCCTCGTGGTGCGTGGCCCGGGGTGTCTTCTCAGTGCCAGTGGTGGAGGCAGCTGGTGGGAGCCGGCAGTGCCCCCTCTGACGTGCAGTGCGGGAGGGCTGGTGGTCACGTGTGTCCCTGAGCGCCCTTGGGACGCAAAGAGTGGGCCGGGACCACGCTGGGGGTGCACTTTGGGGGCTGAGGCCCCCAAGGGAGACCGTGCGAGGAGCCCTGCCTCACCTGTTTGCATCTTCTCCCGGGCCCCCTCTGGAGGGAGTGGCTGTGGCTGTGCAGGTCCTCCTGCAGCCCCGCCGGAGCGGAGGGTCCTGTTCTGCGGCCGCAGCACATTCTGGGGAGGGCGCGAGGGGCAGCCCTTAGCGCCCGAGGGCCGGCTGCGGGAAGGTGGCCACAGCCTGTGAGAACGAATCCTGGGAGGGCGGGGTGGGGACGGAGAGCGGAGCTCCAGAGTCTGCCCCCCCCCCCCCCCCAACCCAGTCTGCTGGCCGGGACCAGAGCGAGGTGGTCGCAGCGGGAAGGTGCATCCACACCTGCTCTGCCTGGCCTCTCTTGGGGGGGGGGGGCCACCTGCAGCTCAGGCGGCTCTCGGGGCACCACAGGGCTGGAGGGAGCCTCGCAGGAGTGTGGCCCAGGACGGCCCTTGAACTGCCCGCTGCCGCCCTGCCACTCGGCCCGAGCCTCACCAGCGCTGCGCGGCCCTCGGGCGTCAGACACCTGCCTTCAGCTGCTGTGACCCAAGGGGTGGCTGTGGGAGGGGTCGGGCCACCCGGCAGGGCAGGGCGAGTGTGGCCCTCCAGAGGTGGCCTGGGCTGAGCAGGCACCGGCCAGGCAGGGTGGCCCCTTTGAAGTGTGCGGGCAGACCGGGCAGGGTGGCCATGCTCCCGCTTTCTGGAAACTGATGCTCACACTGGCACAGCGCTGTCACCGGACCGCAGGCCGCACCCACCTTCAGCCAGTGTCCCAGTCGCCGGGGTCGTAAAGGCTGTTCCCGGGGCACGGGGAGAGGGTGCCGAGGCACTCTGGAGTGGCCGTGCCACCGGGCCTGGTCCGGCTTCGTGCGCTGGTGCACCCGGGGGGCGCACGGTGACACTGCTCTTCCCTACCGTTCCCGCGGGTGGGAGCTGCTCCCTTCTTGCAGGGGGAGCCCCCCAGTTTCTCTGCTGTGAGGCCAACATCCTTCCCTTGGCAGTCCACAACGTGGGGCGGCAGCTTTGAAACTGAGTGAAGCCCATTTCTTCAGCGCTGCCTACGAACTGCAGCCCCCTGCAGTGCCGGATTGGGGGTGCGGGTTAGCGGGGAGTTTCCACATCCCCCCTCCGCCCTTGGGCAGCAGTCAGAGCTTGGGGGTCGGGGGAAACGGCCTGTCTCCGCCCACTGTGGGCTACTGTGCCAACTCGGACTTGCCGCTCTCTGCTGACTGCGACTCACCATCTGCTGCCTGTGCTGCTCACGCTGTTTGGGCTCTGGCCGAGGGGAGCTCCTGAGGGCCGTCCCGTGCCCTTCGAACCTGCCAGGTCCTTGCCGAAGCACTTCCTGACTGCCCGGCGACTCGAGGGGCTCCGGGCTGGCCCATCCAGGCTCCTCTCGCAGAGGCTGGACCGCAGCCGCCCAGGCCCGGGTTCTGTGAGAGCGCCTCACGCCCAGGCCATTGCCCCAGGCCCTCTCGGGACAGAGCTGGGAGGCCACGGGCCCCATGCACACGGCCGCGTCTTTCCAGCCGTGTGCACACACGGAGGACCTGTGCTCAAGCCCCCGCCTCGCTCCCGCCTCCCACCCTTGCTTGGGACAAACCCAGCTGTCTTTGTCCCCATACGTGAGCTTCCAGGGCATGAGCATGCCCCCTGCCCCCACACCAGCCTGCAGCCCGCGGGGGAGCAGCACCGACACCTGCTCCTCCGGGCGGGGCTGAGGGCCGGGGAAGGCGCTGGCCCTGAGGTGTCTCCCTGAGCCTGTCCTCTTCCCGCCCCCTCGCGGGGTCTGTGCTGGCGCCGGGCTCCTCCTCACAGCCCGTGTCCCCGTGTGGCTCCCCCACGTCCCCTGCTGTTCTGCTGCTGGTGATTTACACGTGTTACCTGTCCTCAGGTTATGGATGGTTTTGTGATTAACGAGTCACTCTAGGATTACAGACTCTTTGGGGGAAATAGCAATAAATACTGCATCCTCAAAAAATTCAATGTAAAAATAAAGCCAGAAGGTAATCTCTTTAAGTGCCTCGCTCCGTCTGTGATCCGTAGCCTAAACTAGGACTGAGTTTGCTTGTATGTTATCTGTACTTGTTATACAAATAAACTGAAGCATTTTGGCACACTAGTTGTGCACTAGTATCTGTAAAAACCCACGTGAGCACACCGTTCAGGATGACGTAATGACACTTGAGAACACCTGGTGTCGCCTGTGGCGGCTCCTTGCTCACTAACTCATTCTAAAAACGGGCAAATAACAAGAAAGTACCAAACATTTTTTTCTTTACAAACTATTGTGAACGAATTAAGTCACTGGTGACAAAATAAAATTCTGGCTAAAAAACGCCAGTGAATTGGAAAGCGAGCATCGTGCCGGGCGTGGGAGTTCTGCACACACACACACACACACACACACACCCCTACCCCTCCTCGCCCTGTACACTCCTTGCCTCTGGCTGTCCCTGAGCTGCACCTTTTGGAATGACCCGGTGATCGTAAGTAGACAGCCCCTCTGAGTCGCGGGAGCTGTTTGGCAAAGCTTTGTGCCCGAGGGGGCAGTCTGCTGGCCCCACTGGGGCTGGCGCCTGCAGTCGGGGCGGCCCACGGGCCATCCCCGGGTGGAAGGCCTGGCTGGGCGCTGACAGCCAGCCCTCCCTGGGCCGCAGGATGTCCGCCCGCCCTGCACGCCCAAGAACCCGGCCAGGCTCCTGGGGCCCTCGGAGCGTGAGGGCTGGTGCTCGGCCACAGCCACCAGTCTGGAGCGTTTGCTGCGGACAGCCGGACACCGGGGCAGGCGCGATAATGGTGCTGGGACCCCAGGAGGGGCTTGCTCCTCAGACGTGGGTACAGGCTGAGGCACCTCCGGAGGACATGCTGGCGGAGGTTTGTGCTTCAGACTCGCTGCACGCGCAGGGGGTCGGGGCGCGGACGGAGCAGTCGTCCACCAGCTGAAGACCCTCAGGCGGCGAGCCAGGCCCACAGGGCTCCCAACACCACCCTTTGCACCTCGGGGCCGGCCCCGTGGCTCCCCGCCACGCCAGCCCGGGACAGGCTGTGTGGCCAGCACCGCGGGGGAGGTGGGTGGCGCAGCGCTTCTGAGGCCACACCATGGGGCTCTGCAGCCTTGCCCAGAGTGCTCGCCGTTCCTGCCTCTCCATCTGTCCATCTAGGCATCCTGTCCATGGGGGGGGGGGGGGGGCTTGGAGACCACAGCCCCCCACGAGAGACCCAGAGCCAGGACCACAAAGCCACCGAGCTACTTCCTGGCCCTCAGAAACTGTGGGAGATAATGAATGGTGGTCGAGTTACTGGCTTTCAAGACAGGAAGAGGGAAGGACGGAGGGAAACATCGACGTGTGAGAGACGCCGGGCGGTCTCCCATACTCGCCCCAATGACCGGGGACCGGACTTGCAGCCCAGGCTTGTGCCCCAATAGGGGGCAGACCCCTCGACCTTCCAGTTGACGGGATGACACTCCACCCCACCGAGCCCCACTGGCCAGGGCACGGCGGTGGTTTTCAGCAGATAAATTCCAGGGCACATTTTCACAGGGTGACAGATTCCTAGTGACGCGCACGGTCGACGTGCTCTGTAGGCGTCTGGGCTCTGCAGGGCCCTCGGCTGCCTCGGGGCAGACTCATCTGGGGACAGACGGCTTCGGCGGCAGCTGGCTGGTGCCCGGCTGGAGGGGGCAGCTGGTGGCCGACGGCACTTCCCACACGGGAGCCTGGCAGTGGGGCTCCTGGTCGCAGAAAGCTCACAGATACGCCCTAAAACCCGAGACACTCCCAGAGAGTAACGGGTCTCTCTCGAGTTGCTCTGTCACCCAGAATGCTCTCCCGTTCACAGTGGGTGTGGGCACACGGGCGACGCACGTCCACCCTGGGCTCCCCACCAGGCAGGGTGGGCTGGACAGGAGGCCCTGCCTCCCTGGAGTATAAGGGTCCCTGAAGGAGGCATCGGCCACTTCCACGTCATCACAGTCCCACAGGTGCTGGGGTGGAGGAGGGCAGCTCCTCCCCAGGGTGCCAGGAGGAGCGCTGAGGACTTTGGGCCCCAGGCCGGGGAGGGGTGCCCGGCTGGGGTCTGGGGGCACGGGCTCGGCCAGGCGAGCTGCGTCCCACGAAGCCCCTCCTGGTGCCGCAGACGTTTCTGTGTTTGGTGTGTGGGCCAGCACCCGACCTCTGGGACAGCCGGAGCGCGGAAGCGGCGATGCCTGGAAGCAGCCAAGTCACCTGTGCCAGAGGCTCCCCAAGTCCCAGGGGACAAGGCCTTCCTTGGGGACAGGCTTCCCCGAGGGTGCTGAGCCCGGGGACTTGCCTTGGTCTGGAAGGAAACGGCATGCAAGGGGGCCGGCTGCGCCAGGACCCCAGGGAGCGGCCCTGCCACTGAGCCTGGATCTTCATGGGGGTCCCCGGCGACAGAGGTCCACCTAGGGGCAGGGGTGTGACGAGAAGGACACGAAGTCCATGAAGTCGGTGTGGCTCCGCTGGCTTAAAATGGAGTCCGGACCGTGTCGAGCAGACCAAGTGGGCTGAGCGTGAGTGACAGGTTTCATTTCACCAGCCTGAGCGCTTCAACCCGCGCCCTTCCCGGCCGGGGGGCGCACGCCCGGAGAGCCGCGTCAACCCTATGGACAGCCCTGCGAAGGGCTCAGGGGAGACCGCCTGCCCTATCAGGCCCCACCCACGGGCTAAGAACGCGGGACCGTTCCTTTCCCGGGAAAGTGCCTTTTGCTTTTACAACGCTTGGCTTTTCTTTCTTCTCTGGGACACTCCGGCCGCGGTCCGAGCGTGTCTGCGGGTTGGCGACCCCAAACCCCTTGGGGGAACCTTTGCCACTTCTCTCATGCCAAAGCCTCCCGACTCAGGGCTGGGTTGACAAGACACCTGGAGAGGCCCGGCCCTCGGCCGTGGACGGGCGGACCCCGCGGGCGTCCTGGGAGCGGTCAGTGCAAACTCGAAGGGACGTCCTCTGGGGACTCCCGGGAGAGCGGGGCAAAGGCGGCAGGTGGAAGGGCTCCCGGCGCGGGCTCGTGCGGGCCGTGGGTGGGCCCGGCCGAACGCGTGGCTGCGCAGTCCGCTCGTCCCCGCACGCGGGCCGTGAGCCTGCACCGGGCGGCGTCCCCGCGCGTTACTGGCGGCGACAGCGCCCCGCCGAACCGCCACGACGTCCAGGCGGGGCGCACGCAAGACTGTGCCTGCCTCGTCCCCCGAAACAGTCTGAGCCGTGGGGTCCCGGGGGCCGGAGGGCGCCCGCAGCGAAGGGCACAGACCTCCGGGCGGACCGGCTCTCGCGAGCGACCACACACACTCTGCGCCGCCCACGCGGGACGCGCCCATAAGGCAGGTCCCGCAAGATGGCGGCCGCGCATGCGCCCCTGCCGGCCCGCCCGGCGCGAGCGGAAGTCGCGTGACCCCGGAAGTGGCCGGTCGGGCGCGCGCGGGCGGGGCACCGACGTTCGTCATTTCGTGCGGGAGGGAGCGCGAGCGCGGTGCGGTCGAGCCTCCGGTGAGCGCCAGGGCGGCGGCGGCGGGGCGGCGGCGGCGGCGGGGAGGCGGGGCGGAGGCCGAGGCTTTGCCCGCCCCGCCCGCCGGGGGGCGATCGGCGCCTGGCGGGGGCGGCGGTGACACCGGGCGGTGGCCCGAGCGCAGGGCGGGTCCCGGGCGCAGGGGCTTCCACGTGGGGGCGGGGGGCGCAGGCGTCCTTTGTGGCCGCCGCTCGTGCTCCGCGGCGCCCCAACCCCGCCGGTGCGCGTGGACCTGGACCAGGCCCTACACCCCTCCCTAGGCGAAGGCGCACCCGGCCTCGGGCCATTCCCGAGCGCCTAACCCCACCCCACCGCGCCCCGCGACCGGCCCAGATTGCGGGGCCTTGCGGAAGTGCGGGGCCGCGGCTTCGCGCGCGTAGGATCCTGTCGCCCGCGGCCTCACTTGGTGGCGTTAGGGCGTGAGCCTTCTAGAGGAATTCCGGAGAAAGCGCCTGGGAGGCCGGGAAGAGCGGGCGCGTCCGGCACGCCTGCAGGCGGCGGATCTGCTCGCACGGGGTGCCCAGCGGCGTTTTGTAGGATCCGGTAACGCGCGCAGGGCCGGGCTGCCAAGCTGGGGGCAGGCGTTGGTTACTCACCCGCAGCAGCCGGAGGTCTGCGGTTTGCTGGGCCCTGACCCGACTTGCACAGGCAGGACGGATGTGAGGGGTTTCGGATACTCCCTCAGGGATTTCACAGGGGCCAGGAGGGGGGACCTCAGCCTTACGCAGCTCCAAAGGCTCCAGCACCGGGGTCCACAAAGAGGGTCCGAGGAATACCCAGCGGTTGCAATTTCCAGCTCCAGGTCAACAACCCTCCCAACTGGAGAGAGCCTGGGCAGACACTGTGGGTCCCCGTGTCCTCTTGGGACCTACCTGTGGGACGCAGGCTGGCCCCGTTACCTGTTTCCTGTACAGGGGCCTTGCTTCCTGGCCAGGGCAGGGTCCAAGGGGCCTCTCTGGTCGGGGAGAAGCCCCCTGGTCTAGCAGGAGGGGTCCTTGGGGGTGAGGGCTTGGGCGACTTGGAAGGAGCAGCAGAACCTGAGGATTTTCCCCAGCCGGCGGCACTGGGGTTATAGCGGCCTCTCCCGCGAGGGGGCGGGGGGCGGGGGTGAGCCCAGTCTGTGGAGCAGGCTGCAGGGCCCGCTCGGTCCTGGGCCACCGGCTTCACGCGGCCCCTCTGGGCCTCGGAAGCCTGCGCTGGGCCCTTTGACAGGCTCGGGCTGCCGCCGCCCTGTGCCTCCAGGAGGTGCCCCGCCCCTCAGGCAGAGATAAGGGGCCTGGCTCTGAGAGGCCCCTTCCCTCAGCCTGCGCCTGGTGGCTGCTGCAGGGCCTGCGGAGGGCTGGGGGGAGGGCGGCACTGGGAGTCCCCCAGGCCGCCACAGTGCGCCCCTCCCGCAGGTGTCCCAGACCAGCCAGAGGGAGCATGGCCGAGCAGGAGCCCACCGCGGAGCAGCTGGCGCAGATCGCCGCCGAGAACGAGGAGGACGAGCACTCGGTCAACTACAAGCCACCGGCCCAGAAGAGCATCCAGGAGATCCAGGAGCTGGACAAGGACGACGAGAGCCTGCGCAAGTACAAGGAGGCCCTGCTGGGCCGCGTGGCCGTGTCTGCGGGTGAGTGGGCTGCCCGGGCGCCCCCGGCCCTCCCTCGGGTCCTGCTGCTGGCCCAGCCTGCTGGCGGCGCAGGGTGGGTGCCGCGGGCGGGAGGCCCCGCGGGTGGAGCCCTGACCTGCTGTCACTCTGCAGACCCCAACGTCCCCAACGTCGTCGTGACCCGCCTGACGCTGGTGTGCAGCAGCGCCCCGGGCCCCCTGGAGCTGGACCTGACAGGTGGGTGGGCCCCCAGGTCCCTGGCCCGGCTTCCTGGCTCCATATTACTTCCCTTACAGACAGTTTCTGGAGAGCTGGCGCCCTCTTGTGGGCAACACAGGAAGTGCGGTCAAGTGGTCTTGGAAGTTGCCTTGGCTTTGGAGAGACCTGAGTCTGGTGGGGGGTGGGGGCGGGTGGAAGGGGCAGTCAGGAGGGGAGCGCTCCCCCACCCCCCCACCCCAGGGCCCGAGCCTCCTACTGCAACGTCCTCCCAAACCCAGGTGACCTGGAGGCCTTCAAGAAGCAGTCCTTCGTGCTGAAGGAGGGTGTAGAGTACCGGATAAAGATCTCCTTCCGGGTAAGGCGGAGGGGCTGGCGGGGACCCGGAGGGGCTGGGGCCAGGGAGCCCCGCTGAGCCCCACTCGGGATCCTCCCCGCAGGTGAACCGGGAGATCGTGTCCGGCATGAAGTACATCCAGCACACGTACCGGAAAGGCGTCAAGAGTGAGTGGGGGCGGGCCAGCCCCGTGGGGGAGAGGGGAGGCGGAGCGTGCCCTCCCGGCGCCCTGCTTACTGACCCCCCCGCCCCGCAGTCGACAAGACCGACTACATGGTGGGCAGCTACGGGCCCCGGGCCCAGGAGTACGAGTTCCTCACCCCCATGGAGGAGGCGCCCAAGGGCATGCTGGCCCGCGGCAGCTACAACATCAAGTCCCGCTTCACGGACGACGACAAGACGGACCACCTGTCCTGGGAGTGGAACCTCACCATCAAAAAGGATTGGAAGGACTGAGTCTGGCCCGGGAGGCGGGCAGGGAGGACAGACGGAGGGATGTGCGCACCCCCGCCCCGCCCCGCCCCACCCCCCATACCAAAGTGCTGACGGGCCCCTGCCCACCTGCCCTCGCTGCCCCGGTCTGCCGCCCCCAGCCCACAGGCCCCGGCCTCCTGGATAGTCTAGTGTCGCTGCTGCTTCCGCCTGTGCCGTGGGGGTGGAGGCTGCGGCTCAGGCCTCCCCTCCCACGCCAG
This sequence comes from Phyllostomus discolor, assembly GCF_004126475.2. NCBI lineage: Eukaryota > Metazoa > Chordata > Mammalia > Chiroptera > Phyllostomidae > Phyllostomus > Phyllostomus discolor. The sequence continues at coordinate 114,168,804 of NC_040910.2, read as the reverse complement.
ACCCCTCCAGGGCCCCCCACTTGTCCTCACCCGACCAGAGGCCCTGGCTGTCCCGAGTAGGGGGTTCTGTCCCCGCTCTGGGGGGTGGGGTGGGGGAGGGCGCATGATGCAGAGCCCGGGGGGCCGGGCACCCTCCAGCTTGCACCCCCTGGTCAGCTCACCCATCGCTGTCTGTACCTGTCTAACCATGATGCCTTAACATGTGGAACGTGTGCTGTGGGGGCCGTCACTGACCTCTGACCCCTGTGTCTGCATGAGCATGTGGTCTCCCCCGGTCCCCGCCGCCCCGGACGCAGCCCTGCGGCCGGGGTGGTGTGGGACGTGCTGCTGCTGCTCCCGGGCTGCCCGGCCTGGCCAGCCCCTCTCCCCTCTCCCCTCTCCCAGCCAGGCTGTGGGGGACAGCTCCAGGGGCCTGGGGAAAGCCAAATTGCCAAAACCCAAGTGGCCTCCAGTCCCATCCGAGAGGCTGGGTGATCTTACGCCTTTGCTTTCTCCGTCCCAGCGGGCAGCGCCCAGACCCAGAGCCCCCGGCCCCAACAAAGCCCTCGGCGGACACAGCCGGCGGCCGAGCCTCACTTGTCCTGCCCGGGCCCTCGGGCCCGGAGGGGCATGCCTGGCCTGCCAGCATTTATTGCCTCCACCTGTGCCGTCCTCTGGGCCAGCCGGCCTGCCGCCTCTGCCCCCAGGCCCCAAGCCACCACCCCCGCCGGGCCCTCCCTGGACCCAGCCAGGACCACTGTGGGACCAAGCGTGCATGGGCGGAGCTGCCCCAGTGCCTCCTCCCAGGTCGGGCCCGGGCTGGGGTGCACAGGAACCCGTCCCTGCTTCTCCTCCGCTGACCGGGAAATAAACTCCCCCGAAGGAGCCGAGGCGTCTGCTACTGTCTCTGGGCAGGGGGGAGGGCGGGGCCAGGCTGTTCCCCTGCGGTCCCCCGGGGGCAAGGTGGGGCTGCCTCTGCCCTGCCCTGGTTGAAGGGTTCCGAGCCCTGCTTAAGCGCACTTGGCCCGGGTGCCCCATGGGTGCTTCCGACCTGGAAACTCCCCAAAGGACCAAGGGTCGAGGGTGGGGTGTGTGGCCAGGTCACAGTCCAGCTGACTGGTCCTCGAGCCCTTGGGCCCCCTGTCTGGTCTTGGAGGAAGTCCCCCGACCCCAACAAGTGGGGAGAAACCTCCGTGGAGATGAAACTCCCCAAGAAGCAATACTTGGGATCCTGAGGGGCGGGCGGCCAGTCCCGGGAAACCACCCCTGCCCCCCAAGCCACCATGGATCCCCTGGGTGTGGCTGAGCCCGAGGCCTGAGGGGGAGTGGGGCAGGGCAAAGGTGGAATGGCGAGGGTAGAGACAGTGTCCCCAGCTGCACGGAGGCCAAGGGATCCCTGTGGGCTGCCAGAGGCCAGGTGCATGGGACCACCTGCCCCACTGGCCAGCAGGGTCTCTGAGGGGCCTGGGGTGGCAGAGAGGGTGCCGTCTCCTCTGAGCAACACCCCCAAGGGTGCCCAGTGACTGACGCCCTCACCTGCCCTGGGTTGGGAAAGTGCACGTGGGCAGCCCAAGCTCCAGACAGGGCAGGCTCCAGAAACCACTTTTGCCGGGCTGATGTGGGTTTGTGGTCTGCGCCGGCCCAAGTGGTTCTGTGTTCCGTGGGCCGGGGCCAGGATGCTGCTGCCCGGCCATACACTCGGGCCCGCCCCCCTTCCCAGTGCTTCCAAGGTGAGCCCCGCCAGCAGGGGTGGGCTCCGAGATGCTGTCTCACTCCATAGGCCAGTGGCCACAGGGCGAGACAGGGCAGCTCCCATGGGGCTGGTCACCTCCTCCAGCCTCACTGGAACCCCTGTGGGACCCTGGAGGCTGGGCATGTGCTGGATGCCAGAACAGAAGGGTGCTTCCTGCAGCCGCTGGCCCAGACACGGGCCAAGAACAGCCCCAGGAAACAGCCTGGGACCCTGGCTCTCAGTCCATGGGGGCGAGGGCCCTGCCGGGGCTCTCTCAGAGCCGCCTGCCCCAGGCCCGGTGGGGCAGACTCAGGCGGGGCGGGGGGGGGGGGGGCCCTGAGGTTGCGAGCTCAGGCCTCGCCCACCGACGTCGGGCGCTGCCACCTGGACGCCATGCCCCTACCTCCAGAGAGGCCAGGCTCGGGCAGCATGCACTCGGCAGTTCAGCTTCTCGGGGAGGGCCTTGTGAGGCTCCATCAGGCCAGAAGGTCCCGTTTCCGTCCCTGGGTTTTTCAAGCTTTCGCGTGAACTCAGCCCCCAAGTGCCAGGTTGTACGGGCACAGCGCCAACAGCCAGGACTTTGTTCTGGCCCCTCCCCCGGTGCGGGGTAATGTGCGCTGGCACCTATAGAACCTGTACGACGTGTCCCTCAGGTCCCAAGTCTAATGGGATCTTCCTGGTTGCACCCTGACCCCCTGTCCAACCTGGTGCTTCTGGGCCTGGCCTCCCCACCCCATGGAGCAGAAGCCCGTGGTCCCCTCCCCTCCCGCTGTCCCCCAGTCACTCCCAAATAGACCCTTCTTCCTCTGAGGGGGTTGCCACCTTCACCAGATTAGGGCCCTCTGTGTGACCACCTAATCACCGAGACTTACGAGAACCTTCTCCATGCCCAGCACGGTCCACTCTGCAGTCCAGGCCCATGTCAGTCCCCCAGGCCCACACTCCCCAGGGCCGCTCCCACCAGGCCCCAGTGCTCCGTGACAAAGTCCCCGCCCCAGCTGCCACTCAGCAAAGAACCCGCAGACACGAGCTATCCCTTGGCAGCCAGGTGAACACGTTCTGGGTGTCTGCCAGCCCACTGGTCACCTCTCAGCATCTCCAACCCAGCTGTGGGCGAGAAGAGAACGGTTTCCTTCTGAGGACTATTTCTGAGAGTAGTTATTTATCAAAAACACACAATCACTCACGAGTTCAGCCGATGTTTAATGGGCACTGTTTCTGGGCATGAGAGACTCCAGGGGACACCCTGAAGCAGCTGTGCCATCGAGAAACGCCCAGCCGCAGCCACGAGTGGGGCGGCCCTGACCTCCAAGGGCAGCTCCAACTCGGGGCCCGAGCACAAGGGGGAACTACAGCCCTTCCCCTCCCCCCCCCCCCCCCCGAACCCAGGGGAAGGCCAGCGGAGGTGCTCCTCAGGCCTGCCTGGCCGTCGTGGGTGCTGGTCGCCCCTCTGCAGCTCCCTCACCCAGCTACTGACTGACCACCCGAGAGACCAGACGTCAGGCCTCCCCCAGGTTTGAGAACCCCACTCTGCTGCTCCCGCACGGCGGGTGCACGAGAGCAACCCGAGAAGCACCGAGACACGGAACCGTGTCCCTCATCTCAGGTCCCGAACTGCGGTCTGTAAAACGAGGTCGTCGCCACTACAAAAGCGCTGGGAGCCGGGAGCAGCAGACCAGGCGATCCCCACCTATGCCCAGAGAGCAGAGGGGGCTGCGCCCCGCCGAGCTCACAGCCCTTCCAGGCAGAAAGTCCCAGCTCCCGTGAAGGCACCCCTGGGAGGCAGGCAGGTATAGCCCAGCAGGTACAGCCGCCTCGGGCTGACCCTTCGCTACTGGAAGTGGGGGAGGTGCAGAGAAACCGGCTGTGACCTTCAGGGACTGGCCTTCCAGCTGAAGGAGTCCCACATAGCAGAGTGCAACGTACGAACAAGTGCAAACTCTCCAAAATAGGAAAGCATCGTTTTATTTCCTCATTTCTGAGACCAGAATGTTAGCCGACGTGTACATTTTATGTGCGAGTGTTTCCCCTTCCCCCGACGTTATAAATTAATGATGAGTCTTAAAATCGGCGGCGGCTCGCAAAGGAGGAAGTGACTACAAAGGGGAAAGGTTCTGAAGTGGGGGAGGGGGTTAAAGCGGTGAGCACGGGGAGGGGGAGGGGGGCGGACTCCCCTAGAGCCCACCTTTTAGCAAAAACAACATGCGAGCTACGTGTTATTTTATTTTTATTTATTTATTATTTTTAAAAAGATATATTTATTTTTAGAGAGAAAAGGGAGGGAGAGAGATCAGTGTGCGGTTGCTGGAGGTCATGACCTGCAACCCAGGCATGTGCCGACTAGGAATCGAACCTGCGACACTTTGGTTCGCAGCCCGCGCTCAATCCACTGAGCTACGCCAGCCAGGGCGAGCTACGTGTTATTTTAAATGTCCGTGGAGCCACGTTAAAAAAACGAAAAACACTCCAATGTGTCAATATAAAGGTCATTAGGGGAATATCGTTCGATCATTTCCCCGTACTATCCCGATCCGGTGTGCATTACACTCCGGGCCCGTCTCACACCGGCGGTCAGTAGCCTTGGTGGCAGTGGCGACCACCTGTTCCACAGCGCGCGTCTGGAGGGAGCTGCGCGCGGCCGGGCCTTCTCCGGCTGCTACTCAGCGCCCGAGGTATCTCGGGCAGCCTCGGGACGAGGCAGCCGAGAGCAAGGAGAGTGTAGTCCATGGGGCCTTCCGCCCGGGCGGGCGCCGAGGAGTCCTCTCGGCCCGCGGGCGGCTCCAGCCCTTGCGCAACATCTGCGCGGAGCCCCGGGTCGGTTTCCCCGTTTCTGGACCATTAGGAGGACCAGCCTGACCTCCCCTTCCTCCGCCTCACTCCGCGCAGGTCCCGCAGCCCAGCCCGTCCCACCCGCCGCCGCTGAGAGCGCGCCGGGCCCCCGAAGCGGGCGAGCGGCGAGCCGCGCCCAAGCAGCCCCAGACCCCCCAAGACCGGAGCCGCACGAGTCTCACGCGCGCCGGAAGTGGCGTCAGCCCAGGGGCCGGAGGGCGGTGCCAGTCGCGGATACGCGGTCCAGTAAGAATGCAACACGCGGGGTTTCGGGTGCACAGGCGCAGCCCCGCCCCCCGGCGGGGGCTCCGCCCCACTGCCACGTTTGAGGGAGGACTGCTCTGGGTGCGCGCCCCTCTCGGCCAATTAGGAGCCGCAGAGCCGGGGCCCCCGATGGTGGCAGCCATTCCCCCAGCGGAGAAAGTGTCGGAGAAAGCCACCAGTCACAAGTCGAGGGGGAGAAAGTTCTCCGTCGGGAGCCAATGAGAGGCGGGGTTACAGTGCGAGCGCGAGCCCCTCGGCCAATTCCGGGCGAGGGCGGTGGAGTCCGGCGGAGCTCTTCCGAGTCCGGGCCGCAGGCAGTGTGCAGGTCCACTCCGGGAGCGGAGGAGGCGGGCCCCGGCATCCGCCGGCCAATAGCGTGCGGGGGCGGGCGGGCACGCGCGCGGCGGCCGGCTTTATAAAGGCGAGGCGAGCGGCGCGCGCTCTCGTGGCCTCGCTGTCCGGCGGCGCCAACTGAAGCGCCGCGCTCGCAGTCGACATGCTGCGCCGCTCTCTGCTCTTCCTGGCCCTGGCCGTGCTGGCCCGCGCGGGCGCTGAGCCCGAGGAGGAGGACAATGTCCTGGTGCTCCGCAAGAGCAACTTCGAGGAGGCGCTGGCGGCCCACAAGTACCTGCTGGTGGAGTTCTGTGAGTGCTGCCCGGGCCTCGCCGCCGTCGCGGGGCGGGGACGGGGACCGAGCGGCGCCGGGGGCTCCCGGGACCCGAGGGCCGGGGGCGCGAGGCGGGGAGAGGGGGGACCGAGGGGCGGGCGCCCGTCCCACCCTCCCTCCTCAGCCCGGCGGTGGGTCGGGGTCCTGGGGGCTGTTAGCACTCCGTCCACCCCTGGACGCGCTGCTCCCCGGCCCCGCGGAGGCTCATCCCGGACGGGGCCATCCCCCGGCCCTGCTGTCAAAGCCTCTGCGCCGCAGGTGCCCTGGGGACATCCCTCCTGCCCCAGCTGGACCCTCGGGGAGCTGTGGGCCGAGAGCCAGGACTGCCATTGTGTCTGACATCCGCATGGCAGGACCCCTCTGCGCAGACAGGGTCGACGTGGGGCGGGGGGTGCTGCCGCGAGTACAAAGGGACCCACCAGGGTGCGGACCCCTCATCGCTCCCCAAAGCGCCCTGGGCCTGTGACAGCTCTCTCCAGGACCCAGACCTGGTGTTTACATGCGTTTAAGCCCTGCCCACCTGGGGTGCACACCTCGGCCCGACACAGCTGCTGCCCTTGGCTGAGAAGTAGTCTTGTCCCCGCAGTGTAAAGACCCAGCTGTGAACCTGAGGGCAGGTGTGCACAGGTGTGCACCACGTATTTGTGACCAGGTCCTGATGCGGGCGGCCTCCACCTCTTAACCTCTCAGCTTTCCCGAAGGGAATTTCTAAGGGCAGGTCTGCCCCAGGTGCCTGCACTCGGGGAAATAGGAAGTGGCTGGTCGTTAAAGAGTGTGTCTTCCTGTGCTGAATGGGGACGAAGCAGAGTGGGAAGTGGTGTTGGCTTGTCATTCATGGCCTCTGTCCCCACATTGCCCAAGAGCACCACGCTATCAGCTCAGCCTCGCACGTTGAGAGGGTTATCTCGCTGAGCAGATAAGGAGTTCGGGGAGGGAAGCGCCCAGGGAGGAGGGAAGCAGGGAGTTGGGTCCACTGCTTTCCAGCGTCTTGCTTTCCTTTCAGATGCCCCCTGGTGCGGCCACTGCAAAGCCCTGGCCCCCGAGTACGCCAAAGCGGCCGGGAAGCTGAAGGCGGAGGGCTCGGAGATCAGACTGGCGAAGGTCGACGCCACGGAGGAGTCCGACCTGGCCCAGCAGTACGGCGTCCGCGGCTACCCCACCATCAAGTTCTTCAAGAACGGGGACACGGCCTCCCCCCGAGAGTACACAGGTGTGGGCTCGGCTCCGCCCGTCCCCGGCCCAGAGCAGGTCCTGGGAGATTCCTGAGGGGTGGGGCCCCTTTTCAGAAAGGTGGAGGGAGCCGGTCCTTGGACCGGGTTCTTGGTCTAGTTCTCGTTCAGCCTTTGAGGAAAGCTCTCATCCTGGAAGAGCTTCCCAGGTGGAGAGGGACGTCCTGGCCGTGGACAGCAGGCCAGGAGCGGGGGGCGAGGGGCTGGAGCACCAAGGGCAGCATTGCCGTCAACCGTGCCGGCCACTAAGCCGGGCGCAGCCTGGGGGCTTTCCACCGGGAAGGGCCGGGGATCAGGTGGCCGGCTCACAGCTGTTGGGCAGAACTTGAATTCAAGCCCTGCTCCGTCAGCCCAGCCCTCAGCTGCTGCTGGCTCACTGTGACGCTGCTTGCGTGGGGCTGGGCCCTTTGTCACCCAGGCAGGACCTGTGACAACAGGAGACTCTTTTGTCCACAGAACCGGTTCTGTGGCTCAGCCGTCAGGGCCCACTGAGGCCGCCTGGCTCGTCAGTTCTGATGGCGACAGCTCTGGTCTGCCTGGGGTGCTGTGTGTGTTTTTTTGTTGGTTTTATATCGTCACCCAAGAACGTGCTTATGGATTTTAGAGAGGGGGGAGGAGAGGGACAAAGGAGGGGGAGAAACATCTGTGTGAGTGAAACAGTGATCGGTTGCTTCTTGTGTGGGCCTGGACCTGGGGCAGAGTCTGCAGCCCGGGCCTGTTCCCCGACCGGGAGTCAAACCCGATGAAGCCCAAGCAGCCGAGCCTCAGGGCGGCAGAATCTCACCCTGAGTGTGCGCCTCGGCTGGCCGGGGGTCAGACCCTGTCTCGGGAGGACGAGCTGTTTTCCTTCCCACTCTCCGCTCTGGGTGGCCGCGAGAGACCGTCTGTCGTCTTGCTGGTCCAGGGCTGTGGGGACGGGGCGCTTGGCTGGCCTGGGTGAGGGGGGCCGGTTCGGTCCGGCCCGTTTGTACCAGGAAGACCGGCAGCAGAGCCGGCTTTTCAAACAGTCCTGGTGCACCTCTAGTTGAGACGAAGCCGATGGGGGGGCCCTGCCTGTGTGTGCAGTGACCATAAACGTCAGGGACGGTCAGGAGGCGCGAAGGGGCTCCGGGAGAGAAGGACCAGCGACCCCGTGAGCCAGAGGCGGCCTCGGCCCCACATGCAGAGAGCCTTGGTGGGCCCTGGACCTCCCCCCCGGGCACGTGCACAAGGCACCTCCTCGGGGCGAGAGGCAGCTGTGCTCGGAGAGGGCGGAGGCGCGGGTGTGAGCGGGCCCTCCCTGTGTTTGGGTGCAGCTGGCAGAGAAGCCGACGACATCGTGAACTGGCTGAAGAAGCGCACGGGCCCCGCGGCCACCACGCTGCCGGATGGGGCCGCCGCGGAGGCCTTGGTGGAGTCCAGCGAGGTGACGGTCATCGGCTTCTTCAAGGTAGAGACTTTGGGGTTCGTCTCGGGTCTTATCGGCCAGGGCCCCCTGGCGGGCACTGCGGGCCGTCCTACTGGGGTCCCGGGGTCCCCGGCTCCGGGGGTGCCGCCACCTCTGGTTCTCCTCGACAGGACGTGGAGTCGGACGCCGCCAAGCAGTTCCTGCTGGCAGCGGAGGCTGTCGACGACATCCCCTTCGGGATCTCGTCCAGCAGCGACGTGTTCTCCAAGTACCAGCTGGCCAAGGACGGCGTCGCGCTCTTCAAGAAGGTGAGCGCCGGGGGCGGGGCCGGCGGGGCCTTCCTGTCGCCATCGCTCCTCAAGGACCTTGCTCGGGGATGCTGGGCTGCCAGCCTGGCGGTTATCGGGGCCTGTTGTGCAACGTCAGCCGTTAGCGCCGCTCCAACGTGCCCTTCGGCCCTTGCCTGCTCCTGTGGCAGCAGCGCAGCCGTTGTGTGAGGGCGGAGCCGCCTCGCAGGGTGAGCTTGGAGACAAAGTAACAGGCTGGCGGTTTGCAGTTCTGTGGCGTCAGCCACACCGTGTGTGTGATGCAACATTATTTCTCTCTCTGAAACTTTTCTTCCCCCAGCCTGGCCTAGGAGCTCCCCGGGCCCTGGTCCTGGTGTTCCTCTTGCTAAAGGGCTGCTGGTGTCGCAGCTGCAGGGAAGGGGCTCTGCCTCTTTTTTTTTTCCTTTTAATTTTCCCACTGATTGATTTCAGAGAGAGAAGCATTGTGTTCCACTTGTGTATGCGTTTGTTGGTTGATTTTCGTCTGTGCTCTGACCGGGGGTCAAACCCACAACCTTGGAGTATTGGGACAACGCTCTAACCAGCTGAGCTCCCGGGCCAGGGGCTGGGGGAGTCTTCGCCTTTTATTTCAGGCGGTGGGCAGGGGGGAGGCAGCCAGGCACCCCTGCTCTTGGAGCGGGGCTGTCCCTGGGTTGGGGGACAGAAAGCACGTGCGGAGTGGAGGAGGAGAGAGGGCTGGGCTGGGAGACGGGGGGCAGGTGCAGGCAGGGCTGCGCCTGGGGTATCGGGTACGCATGAGGACACGGGGCAGCCTGGTGTCCGAGGAGGGGAAGCTGTCGGGTGTCGCGCGAGGCCACGTCCGGAAGTCAGTTCAGGCTGAGAGACGCTGTCCGAGGCTTGGAGACCCGCCCGGGCCATTCCGGCCCCCCGGACACCCAGGGCGCCTGTCCTCCTGGAGGCGTGGGTTGGGGCGGTGACGCGCCCCCGAAGGGTCGGCCCGCCGTCCCTGTTCTGCGGACGCTGCGGTGACGGCCGGGGTCTGGCGCAAGCCCCCGTGGGGACCGGCCGTGTCCTTCCTCCCTGCACTGGCTTCCCGTCCTTCGGGCTCTTCGTCCCTGCTCCTCACGGCGCACGGAGTCGGCACGCGCTCCCGGGGCTGAGCCGGCTGCCGCGCGCTGGCCGGGTCCCGTGGCCGCACCGGCGGCACCGCAGCCCGTGAGCCCTGCTGGCGTCGCCGGCCCGGGGCCCGGGCGCCCTGCGTCTCTGTTCGGACCCCGCTCTGCCGGCGCCGTCTCCGGGGCCCGGCGGGGCTGGCTCCCGCGGCTGGACCCAACTCAATGCCCGCGGGCTGGCCGGCTGCTGGGGACCCACGTGGCCGGCGGACGTGGCGTCACGTGGCCACGTCACCAGAAAGACGGCGCGCAGCAGAGCGGCGGCCCCACGTGACATCGGGCCGACGCTGCTCGGAGGGGCGGTAGGGGGCGCTGTCTCCCCGCGCCGCCCCCCCATTCCGGGCGCAGCATCTCCCTGGGCGCGTGGGCCGGCCAGCGCCGCCGCCTCGCAGCGTCCGTGCTCTTGGCCGTGGCGGTTCTGCCCCTCTGACCGTCACTCCGCGCATCTGCGGGTTCGGGGAGGATGGAGCCGGCCTCGGCCGGCCCGGGCCTCACCTGGGCTCCTGGCGCCCGGCTCTCGGTGCGGCCTGTAGAGGGAGGCGGGAAGGGCCCCCTGCTCTTCTGGAAGTCCCTCGGGAGGAGTGCGGAGAGGACTGGCAGGAGGAAAGGCCTGCGGTTTCCCCGCAGGGCAGCCGGAGGGTGGCGGCGGGGGGCCCCCTGGACTGCCGCCCGGAGACGCTCGGGCCCGGGACACACCTGTGTGGGACAGCCCCCCACTTGTGGCCCCAGCACTTGACAGGGGCCCTGGAGAGCTGTTCGATTTTTGTTGTTGTTGTTGTTGTTGAAGAGCTTATTTATTTTTGGAGAGGGGAAAAGGGAGGGAGAAAGAGGGAAAGACATCAGTGTGTGGCTGCCTCTCGAGCGCCCCCAACTGGGGACCCAGCCTGCAACCCAGGCGTCTGCCCTGACTGGGAATAGAACCAGCGACGCTTTGGTTTACTGGCCAGTGTTCAATCCACTGAGCCACACCAGCCGGGGCTCAGAGAGCTTCTGTTTAAGTGCAACGTACTTGTTGGTCTTTATTATGTTACAAGTTAGAGCTGAGAAATGTTTTGAAACTTATTAAACGTAATTCATTCTAAAACAATAGAAAACTAGTCACAAGCTATCAAAATAAGGTCTTTATAAATGTTACCTCTTCCCGAGCTCAAGGCTTGGGCCGCTGGCCTCAGAGGACTGTGCAGGGCAGAGGGTGGGCTCCCCCGAGCCTAGAGGGCTGGGGGCTCCCGGCGGCCCCGGGGAGGCCTCGGCGCTCAGGGCCCTCTCTCTGCCCGCAGTTCGACGAAGGCCGGAACGACTTCGAGGGAGAGGTCACCAAAGAGAAGCTGCTGGATTTCATCAAGCACAACCAGCTCCCGCTGGTCATCGAGTTCACCGAGCAGGTGCGGCTCGCCGTGTGCCTGTCCCGGTGGTGGCGGGGGGGCCCCAGGCACCCCGCTCCCACAGCCCCCAGCCCGAGGCCGAGCCCCAGTAACCCGTGTGTGTGTGGTGCAGACGGCCCCGAAGATCTTTGGCGGCGAGATCAAGACGCACATCCTGCTGTTCCTGCCAAAGAGCGTGTCCGACTACGCGGGCAAGCTGAGCGACTTCAAGAAAGCCGCGGAGAACTTCAAGGGCAAGGTGCGCGGCCCTCCCCGGGCTCGAGGGCGGGGCCGAGGCCTCCCGCCGCTGGCGGCTGCCCCGTCTGCAGGGCCCTGCCGCTGCCGGGCGCCGCCCTCCTGTGGCTGTTCTCAGCGCCCCCTCTCTCCCCCAAGATCCTGTTCATCTTCATCGACAGCGACCACGCCGACAACCAGCGCATCCTGGAGTTCTTCGGCCTCAAGAAGGAGGAGTGCCCGGCCGTGCGCCTCATCACCCTGGAGGAGGAGATGACCAAGTACAAGCCCGAGTCCAACGAGCTGACCGCGGACAAGATCACGGACTTCTGCCGCCGCTTCCTGGAGGGCAAGGTCAAGGTGCGAGCCATGCCCGGGCTGGGCCCGGCCCACCAGCTCCTCATTTCCCAGTGTGGCCCCAAAACCGTGCGCTTGGGACCCTGAGGACGGGCCCCTGGCAGCGGGAGAGCGACCTCTGCTGCCGCTCTGCGTGGGCAGCTCGGGGCGCCTGGGGGCGGGGGCCGTGGGCGCCACATCCCTGACCCTGGCGCACCCGCCCTGCAGCCGCACCTGATGAGCCAGGAGCTGCCTGAGGACTGGGACAAGCACCCCGTGAAGGTGCTGGTCGGGAAGAACTTCGAAGAGGTTGCGTTCGACGAGAAGAAGAACGTGTTTGTGGAGTTCTGTGAGTGGGGCCGCTCCAGGCGGGGCTGGGGGCGGGGGGGGGGGGGGGGGGCGGGCTCCCGGCCCCGGGCACTGAGCCCCGCTCTCCCTCTGCCGCCTCCAGACGCCCCGTGGTGCGGCCACTGCAAGCAGCTGGCGCCCATCTGGGACAAGCTGGGGGAGACGTACAAGGACCACGAGAACATCGTCATCGCCAAGATGGACTCGACGGCCAACGAGGTGGAGGCCGTCAAAGTGCACAGCTTCCCCACGCTCAAGTTCTTCCCCGCCGGCGCGGACCGCACGGTGCGCCCCGGGCCTCGGGGGTGCCGGGGGTCGGTGGGGGGGAAGGTGCTGCCGGGGTTGGCCGCTCACACCCCCCTGCACCCCCCACCCCTCCTGCACACAGGTCATCGACTACAATGGGGAGCGGACGCTCGAGGGCTTCAAGAAGTTCCTGGAGAGCGGCGGCCAGGACGGGGCCGGCGATGACGACGTGAGTGGTGGTCCCCCTGGCCGGCCTCTGGGGCCACGGCCCGCAGGCCCCTGACACAGCGGCCGGGCCGGGAGAGGCCACCCCTCGCGCCGATGCCCCTCGCCCGTCAGCACCCGTGCTCGGGGGGCCGTGCAGGGGTCTCATGAAGTCTTAGCCCCGCCCCACATGGTTCCCTGCTGGACGCTGAGGTCCTCCCCCAGCCCCTCGCCGGAGGCACCCTCCGTGAGCCCCAGTCAGCCATGGGGCAGCAGAGGGGATGTCAAGACTTGGTCACAGGCCCCGAGGGTGCGGGGGGGGGGGGGGGGAGCTGCTGGCCACAGAACGTTTATGTTGAGAGCAGAGGCCCCAGGGAAGTGGGCGAGGGGCCCCCCCTCTGGCTGATGAGCTGGGCGTGACGGCATGGGTGGGTCGTCAGGCTGTCGCTGGCCCCACACCCCCTGAGGGCTGGAGGGGGCGGACCCGTGGGGGGCCGGCCGAGACCTTCCACGGACCCCCTCTCCCCACCCTGCACTCCGCCCAGGACCTGGAAGACCTGGAGGAGGCAGAGGAGCCCGACCTGGAGGAGGACGAGGACCACAAAGCTGTGAAGGACGAGCTGTGAGGGCAGACCGAACGGGCGCCCCGCCCCTCGGGCGCCGCACCCCCCAGCTCCACCGCCGGCCGCGCCCCCCGGGAGGACGGAGCCCGCTCGGAAACACAGGGGACTCTCTGACGCGACACCTCGCCCTCACACTCACGTCCGCCAACGCCCGTCCCTCCCTCTGCTTCTCAGGCCCCGGGCGGGGCTGCCCCGGGCCTCGGCGCGGTGGGACGCCCGCGTGCCGTCTGGCCTGCAGCGGCCGGGACTCGCGGGCTCGCTCGGGCAGTGCCGCCTCCCCGTCCTCCTGGCACTTCGGCGAGATCCCGCCTGGGGGTTTCTGGACATTTCGGGGTATCAGGGTGTCTGTGCGTCCCGCCTCGGCCGGGCCGCCCCGGGGACAGATGTCCCCGAACGGAGAGGGACTGCACCAGCCGGACGGGCCCCTCCCACCTGTGCCAGTGTTGCCACGACCGTGTGTGGTTCCCACGCAGTCTGGTCGGCGCAGACCCCAGGCCCTCTGTCCCCGGGGCCCTGCCACAACACTGGGGCCGTGGCCGCCGGCTGGGCCCAGATAGGGCCCCTCCCATAGCCAGCTCCCGGCTGCCCCGCGCCCAGCAGAGCCCGGGCCCCCGCCTCCGGGCCGGGCAGCAGCCGGGGGTCTCGACCCTGCCGGCTGTCAGCAGCTCTGCGGGCATCTCTCCCACACGACGAATTGGGACACATTGGCCAAATAAAGTGGAAATTCACTGCCCGCCTCTGCCTCCCCATCTCCCGGCCGGGGGGGGGGGGGGGGCGCTGCTCCCGCCCAGACACCTCCTTGGAGCGCCGAGAAGTGTGAGGCTTGCAGGGGCTGCCGCCACTGTCCCCCATCTGGCACCAAGTGCCTGGCCTGGGGGCACAGGCAGGTTGCCCGCCCCCACCCGTGCCCTGCCCTGGGGCTGGCTCCCTGGTCCGCCTGGGGCAGGCTTGTCCGCGATCTGGTCCTCCCCGGGGGGGGGGGTTCCTGCTTGGGACGCTGGGCATGGCCTGCCGTGGGGCAGGCCGGCCACAGGAGCAGGGGCCCTCCTGCCGCCGCCCGTGACCGCAGAGGGCCCCGAGGGGAGCTGGCCTTCTGGCTCCACGGACGGGCGAACTGTCCCCGGGAAACCGGCCATCGCCGGGTTTCTGAAGCGTGCTCTGACCTGCACATGCCCGACCTGCGGTTTGCTGTGGAGAGACGGGCTCGGGGGTGTGACGGGGCACCCGGGGGCCTGCAGGGCTCGGCGTCCGTGCCGACCTGCATTCCTGCAGGTGGGAAGGTCCCCCGGGCAAAGCCCCGTGGGGCCCGTCGAAGCCCCGTCCCTGACTTGCTGCCTGGAGCAGGGCCAGCGCGGGTCCTGGATCCAGCTGGGGGCTCCCGGGCTCTGGGTGCCGTCTCCCCCAGACTATCTCGCTCCTAGCAGGGGGCCCTGGTGCCCACCTTGCCCCCTCAGTGCCGCCAGCCAACACCCAGGCCCTCGGGACCCAGGGCCGCCCTCCCAGGGGAGGGCATGGCGTGCAGGACGACCGAGTGGACTCCCTGGGCAGCACCGGCCGGCCCGCCCGTCCCTGCTCCTTGTGTCCGGCACTGCTCCCCACAGCCAGCAGCCGTGTGCTCCCCTGGTTGCTGGTTACAGGGCAGCCCGAGTGAGGGCCGCTCTCCAGCCGGCCTGCCTGGGTTGGTGTGTGGCGCCCCCGTCCTGCTGACCGAGACATGTGCGTGGGGGTGGGGGTCGCTGAGAAGTCGGCTCTGCAGCCCAAACCTGGGCAGTGTCTCACTCAGCACAGCGGGCTGTCAGGCTCCCAGCTGGCAGGGGCGGGTTCTGTCCAACCCTGTGCTCCCCGCCCTGTGATCTCCCTGCCCCGTGACCGCACCGGGGGCCCCGGGAGCTGCCGAGGGAGGGAGGCCGGCCCTCCGCGCAGGCCACACCTGTCACGTGCCCCAGCAGGGGTGTCACCGATACCCGTCCCTTCTGCAGACTGCTGACGAGGCCGCCACTGGGCCTACTGGCTGGGAGGTGGCGGGTGGAGCCCGAGACCTGTCAGGGCCGCTCCGCCGGTGACCTAAGCAGCAGCCCCTCGAGGTGCTCCGGCCACCCAGGCTGTGGGGCGGGAGGCCCTGCAGGGGGCCCAGCCTGTGTCCCTGCCTCCCGGGTGGCGGGAGTGGGGAGGAGCGGGGCCCTTGGCCTCTTCAAGGTGAGCTTTCTGCGTCTGCTGCCCCCCAGGCGGCAGGAACTCAGGGTCCCAAAAACCAGCCACCTTGCCAGCCCGGCAGGCTGAGGAGGGTCAGGGCAGAACTGCCCGAACACACGCAGGCTCAGTTCCCACGGGGCTTCGGGAAGGGCAGGCCGTGCCCACGGGGGCAGGTCAGACTGCTGGTGGCCAGCGGCAGGGGAGCCGTCCCCAAGGAGCCAGCTGCAGGGCCCACCCACGGTTCTGCAGCCTCCCAGGGGGTCCGCAGTAACCTGGACGCTTTGCACACCAGCCCCTTCCGCAGCTTGCCATCAGCAGGTAGACCGGGAGACAGGCCCCTCTTGGGGTCTCCAGCCCACCCCCGCCCCTGCCCCCACCCTGGGCTTGCCCAGCCCGCCTCTGGCCCAGGTCCTGGTGGCTCCTGGGGAGGGCCGTGCCTCTGGGGCAGCGACACCCGTGGCCCTTTCATCTGATCCTCCGGGCGGGGAGGGTGCACAGAACTTTCCACAGCACCAGGAAAGCTAATCTTCATGTCAAAGGAAAGTTCTGTCTCCTGTCCTCAGGCTAGAACTTTCAGTCTCCGAGCTTCCTGTAAACAAGCCAGAAGAAACCACACCTGACTCCTGCCCAGAGACCAGGAGTGGGACCACCAGCCCGTCCTCCAAGCCCCCCGGGGGGCAGGGATGCTGAGCAGCACCCTTCCTTCTCTGGGGGCCCCCGTAGGGCCTGGGGTCACGAGGCAGCCAGAGAAAACCCGCCAGGGCCGGGGGCCATCTCGGGGGGCCCACTCTCCACAGGGTGGGGCTCGGCAGAAGGCTGTGCACCCACAGGGTGTAGAGTCCAGGGGTGAGCAAGGGCAGGTGGAGTGAGCGGCCATCGTGACCTGAAGGACAAATCATAAGTGAGGATACCACACGGTAACAACAGTAAGAAGACATGACAGCCCTGGCTGGCGTAGCTCAGTGGATTGAACTCGGGCTGTGAACCAAAGTGTCGCAGGTTCGATTCCCAGTCAGGGCACACGCCTGGGTTGCAGGCTATAACCCCCAGCAACCGCACATTGATGTTTCTTTCTCTCTCTATCTCCCTCCCTTCCCTCTCTAAAAGTAAATAAATAAATTATTAAAAAAAAAAAGACAAATGATACAAATAAATAATACAACAATGAATACTGGGCAACGCGAGAATAAACTGTGTCACGTATTCACAGCTGTAAACCCAGTTTTGCCCACCCTGTCGGTGTGGTGACTTGAGTTCGTTAGGCGGGGACCAGCTTGGTGACACAGGGAGCTGGTGACCCCGCTGCCTGCCCCTGCCCCGAGAAGCGTGCTGGCCAGCAGGGGCATCTCGCCGCGGTCAGGGGCTGCACTGCGTCACCCCGCCCCCCCCCAGCAGCCACACGTTGAAGCACCGACCCAGGACATCCGGGTGGGGCCTCATTTGGAAATGGGGTTGGTGCGAATGTCGTACAGAGAGGACTCCCTGGAGTGGGGGGGCCCTGCTCCGTCGGCCAGTGTCCTGACAAAGAGGGAATGTTGCCCACAGGCAGCCCCCGGGGGGAGCGCCCTGTGGACACGGGGCCGGGGACAGACCAAAGCACCGGCAGGGGAGAGCACCGAGGCGGACCGCCCACAGAGCCGGAGGACCCAACTTTCCCCGGAAATCCCAGGCCCCAGAACCAGGAGAGAATCGAGTCCTATAGTTGAGGGTCCCGCATCCAGCGCCCTGTCGCCGTGGCGAAATGGCCAGCTCAGGCGGGCAGGGCTTCCCTGACCCCGGCTCGGCCGGCCCCCACACGCGTCCAGGCTGCCATCCTTTCTGCCGGCTCCTCTCCCACAGACCCAGGCCCACACCTCACCCCGGGCCTCGGCGGCTGCCGTGACGGCAGGTGGCCCTGGCCCAGCCCGCTGGGCTGTTTTCTGAAAGTTCCACTGGCTGCTCTCCCGCAGGTAAGTGGGCACCGGGCCGGCTGCAGAGGACACACCCGTCCCTGGGACATCACGTCCCGTCCCTGGGGCGCAGACTCGGTGGCACCCGCCTTGTGAGCACGTGTCCCATTGCCAGCAGGAACCTGGAACTGGAACTGGGGGGCAGGGGCGGGGGGCGGGATGCAGAGGAGTGGGCCACGTGGGCACGGCCCGTGGAGGGTTCGGATGGGCCGGGCCGCACAGTCTGAGAGGGAGCTGGGGTGTCGGGACTCTAGCCTGGGGGGTTCTCCGGCAGGAGGGCGGCACCACCAAGACCCAGGTTTTGGTAGAAGTGCCGAGACTGGCAGGGCCGTACTGGAAAGGGATGTGCCAGGGAGGGGAGGCGGGTCGGGCCGGGCCGGGCCTTCTCCCCAGCACCGCCCCAATCTTCCTGGGAATCTTCCTGGGACCGGGCAGCCCTGGCCTTCTGGGAGGTGGAGGCGCCTCCTTCCCCACTGGATGTCACACGCCCTTCTCCCAGAGTTCCCGGCCCGGCCCTGGGGCCGGCTGGCCTGCCTTCCAGGCCCTGTCCTTCAGGTGCTCTCTGTGAGGCACCTTCTAAGTCCGGCCGAGGGGCCGGTGCGACGGCCGGCCAGGAAGGATCTGACCCCTTTGGCCGGGCACGGCGACAGGTGGGCTGAAAGACGAGCCGGTGAACTTGATCTGAGCGTGAGGCGGAAAGCGGCTCGGTTTCAGCTCTCATGGTGCGAGGGTGACCGTGCGGCTTTATATAGCCCTCGGGGGCCCATATAAATGGGGGCCGCTCCTGCAGCAGGGCCCAGGGAGCAGCTCCGTAGCCGTGCTGGAAGCCGCGGTCCCAGGCTCCAGGACCCTGCCCGCGAGACTGGGTCGGGCTGGGCCCCGTTCCTCCCCTGAGCAGTAGGGCCCTCCCAGGGCGGCCCACACGCAGCCCCCAGGATGCCCAGCAGAACGGTCCGCTACGTCCGCTACAGCCCACGGCAGCGGCGGCGGCGCCTGCTGGCCCAGCGCACCGTGCGCTTCCCCAACGACGTCCTGTTCCTGGACCACATCCGCCAGGGCGACCTGGAGCAGGTGGGGCGCTTCCTCCGGGCTCGGAAGGTGGCCCTGGACACCGTCCACCCCTCCGGTGAGTGCCCGCTGGGCCAGCCCAGGTCTGCGGGGGGGGGGCGGGCAGCGTGGGGAGGCCTGTGCCGTGACCCCGCCTGCCCTTCCCTCCCCAGGGCTGGCGGCCCTGCACGAGGCCGTCCTGTCTGGAAACCTGGAGTGCGTGAAGCTGCTGGTCAAACACGGGGCGGACATTCACCAGCGCGACGAGACGGGCTGGACGCCCCTGCACATCGCCTGCAGCGACGGGTACCCTGACATTGCCAGGTGAGAGGGTGAGGCCCCCGCTTCCTCCCAGCCCCTCCTGCCTCAAGTGGCCTCCAGGACGGGGTCTCCAAAGGCTGGTGGCCCTGGAGGCGCAGCCGAGAACCCTCAAGGCTCTTGGGAATCTCCTCTCTGCCCCGTTGCCCTCCCTAAAGAGCACGGAAAAGTCCGAGGTAGTTTCTGCAAGATCAGGTTTCCTACCCCTCACCCCACCTGGAAAAAGGAAAAGCAGGCGGGTCTCAGGGCTCCAGCCGGCTCCCCGGGGCTTTGAGGGGTTCCTCCAGGCCATGTCCCCACTGCAACCCGGGCGGCCCTTTCACCCCAGGTACCTCATCTCCCTGGGGGCAGACAGAGAGGCAGCCAACGACGACGGGGACCTGCCCTCCGACCTCATTGACCCGGACTTCAAGGACCTGGTGGAGCTCTTCCAGGGGACCAGGATGGACTGAGCCCGGCCCTGCCCTCCCGCGACTCGCACCCCGCGCCGCCGCGGGGCCGGGGCTGGCCGGGACCCCGTCAGCTGGGCACAACCCCGTTCCACCCCTCTGGCCTGGCTTTTTCTCCAGGTGAATTTTTTATTGTTGCACTTTTTACTTTTTCAATAAACATGATGCTTCAGCCCGTGGTGGTGCCATGACTGCTGGCGACACCTGCCCGTCCCGGCCTCAGGCTGCAGCCGCTCCCGGGGCTCAGCCGGCCCTGCCCTGCCGTCCCCGCCGGCGCGGAGCCCGGGGCAGCCCCCGAGCCCCGCAGGTCCCGAGGCTGCGGCCCCGCCGCCCCGCGGGCCCGAGCGCCGGCCGCCCGTCACGTGGCCCGCCGCGTCCTGCGCGTGCGCGTGCGCGGCGCGCGTCACTTCCGGCCGGGCCCCAGCTGGCGGAGGCGGCGGCGGCCGAGCGGCGAGGTGAGGCGGCGGCGGCGGGGGCGGGGGCGGAGCGGGCGCGGCCGGGACCCGCCCTGGCGCGGCGGCCGCGAGGGGAGGGCAGGGGCGGGTCGCGGAGGCCGCGCGCCCCACCCACCCCGCCCCGCGCCCGAGCCTGCTGGGGGCGCCCCGGCCGCGGCGGCGCGGGCGCGGGAGGCGGGTCGTGCGGAACGTGGCGCCGGGGCCACGGGGCAGGGCTGGGAGGGGCGGCGGGGCCGGGGCGCCCCGATGCGCCGTCTCGGGCTTCAGAGGGCCCCCCCGCCGCGTGCCCCCGGGCCCGGCCGCGGCCTCCCGCCCCCGGCGTCCTGCCTTCCGGGGCCGGGGGGTGCGGACGGGAAGGGGGCGGCGCGGCCTGCCACGCCCTCGCGGGGCTTGGGGCGGCCGCGGCGAGTGGGGCACAGGGTGCCCCCGCGGGGCCGGGCTGCCCGGTGGGAGCCGTGGGCATCCCACTTCTCTTACGGGCGCAGCCGGGGGTGTGAGAAGCCCAGGTCCTGTGCGGCTGCGAACGGAGCGTCCCCCGTCCGGCCCCGGGGAACTTCCGAGAGAAGGTGGTCTTTTAGCGGGACCCCAAGGACGAGGACAGAAGTTGGGGCAGAGGGGACAGCTTGCGCCAAGTCCCGCGGATGCCAGTGGGCAGCAGAGAGAGACCCTCGGGGCGCAGGTGTGGAGAGCTTCGAGGAGGACCCCGGGGGGCCCAGGGCGCAGAGCCTGAGTCCTGAAGGCGCGGTGGGGTTTCCAGGGGGCGCACACACTGGGGTCCGCTGCTGGCGCCGGAGATGCTGCTGTCACCCAGGGCGGCGGGGCCAGGGCCGGGCGCTGCTTGGAGGCCTTGCCCCCGGTCGTGTGGGGTCCAGTTCAGCAGTCTCCTGCTGGCCCTGCCATGGCAGTGGGTCATTCTCCAGAGGTCTCGTGGGCTGGACACCTCCGGGCTGCAAGCGCCCTGCACATACACAGCGACAGGCAAAGCGGAACCTAAGAACGTCTGAGTCTCGGAAACCCCGAAGGAGCACAGAACGCCCAGCCAGGGAGTCACGGGTTCCCACGGCGCCGTACCCGCGGTCACTGCTCCGGACAGCAGTGTCCTCCTCCCCTGTCTGCGGCCCACGGCTGCGTGGGGGGCAAGGGTTTGAGATGGGGGCGTCGGAGGCTAGGCTTCGGCAACCCCCACCCCCATCCCCCCTCATCCCCAGGGGGTTTCTGGAACCTTTGGTTCCCCTGGGAGAGCCAGGTGCCGGATGGACCCACCAGGAAGGCTGCCTCCAAGACCGAGCAAGGCCACGTGGGAGTCTAGGGGCCCAGGAGCCCGGGGCGGGGGGCGGGGGGGGGGGTCAGGCGAGGGAAGAGGCGGGCTCTGGGGTGCTCCTCCCCGCTGAGCCGTGCAGGCCAGCCCTGGCCGCCTGGCCCCCGGAGGCCCAGAGGTGGGTGCAGGCCCCGCTCTGCTGGGTGGCGGGCTGCTTCCCGCTGAGCCTCCGCGGCGCCCTGGTGTCAGCCCCTGGTGAGCATTGGCTGTGGGCCGGGGAGCTCCTGCTCCACGGGCCCCACGTTGTTTTCCCGGGGCCCCTCCTCCTCTGCGTGGGCTGGTTCCGCCCTGGGGTGCCCGGGACTGGCCTGGTTCACGCTTCGCCGTCAGCAGCGTCCCCCTCGCTCTCTGGAGCGCCTGTCCGGATAGACAGGATGTCCTTCTGTCACCGTCACGTGGGGTCAGGAGACCCAGAGCTCTCCTTCCAGGAGGTGCCCGTGCCCTGCTGGGGGCACCTCGGGGGCCACTGTGGCCCCCAGAGGGAAGGGACCTGCCTGGGGCAGCAGGGGTGGATGGCCCGCAGCCACAGAGCAGCTCAGGACTCTGCCGTGCACCCAGAAGCCCATGGGTGCCCAGGCTGAGGCCGCAGCAGCGTGCAGTGGCCGGGGGGGCGGGGGGGGGGGCGGTTCCCGGCGCTGACGGCGGCAGGCAGAGGCCGCTCTGTGGCAGAATCTGTGTCTGGGGCAGGATGGGGGCCACAGCAGGGGGCACCTGATGAAATAGGCTGGGGCCGTGCGCAGGGCTAGACGGCCGTAGAGGGCTGGGCGGCGGGCGGACGGCACGTGACTTGGGGAGTTGGTGCTGGTGAGGTCGTGCTGGCAGCAGGTGTGCGGGGTGAGGGAGGACAGCGCACCGGGAAGGGGGAGGTGACCGAGGTGCGTGGCAGCGGCTCTGGGCCTCGGGGAGATGGGACGGCGTCCTCAGCTCTAAGACTCGGGTCGTGGGCGTCCCGGCTCCTGCGGTGCTGCCACAGGGAGGCGCCGTCTCTCAGGGTGACGGCACGAGGTGTGTGACAGTGCGTGTGATGGTGCGCGTGTGACGGTGCACGTGTGACAGTGCGTGGGACGGTGCGTGGGCCAGTGTGTGGAGCTCAAGAGCCGAAGTGGTTGTGCCCCGTGACCCGTGTGAGTGAGAGCGAGGAAGACGACCAGCAGGGAGAGGGCCTGGGAAGGGGACAGCCCCCGCCCGCCCTTGCCCCTGGCGTGGCCGGGAGGGTTCCTGGACTCGGGCGGTGCAGCCCGCCCTCCCCCTGCACCCACCGCCCCCACCGAGCGGCCCAGCAGCTGCTCTCTGTCCAGCCGGACTTTGGTCTCTGGGCTCCCTGGTGCCCCCGGCGCTTTTCCAGGCCCGTGTCGTTCCCTCCAGCCCCGGGTCCCCCGGCCCCTCCGCCCCTTGTCGGTGGCCCTGCGCACGGCTTCCCTGGTGGGAAACACACCCCCGAGCCCTCGCTCAGCCAGACGCACGCTGCCACAGGCCCTCCCCGGGCTCCAGGCCTCCGGACCGGCCATCGGGGCTGAGCCCCACCCTCCTCCCCTCACCCCTTGAAGACCTGGCCACTGAGGGGGGTGGGGGTGGGGTGGCGCCGGTCCGGATGGAGGTCAGCTCTTGGTCTGGGTCTTCGCTGCCCCCTGCCCTGGAGTGGCTGTCACAGGGCATGCGCGTGTGCCGTCGGTTTTTAAAGTTTCATTTACTAACTTAGACGGGAAGGGAGAGAGAAAGAGAGGTGCAGAAACATCCATGTGTGGGAGCCTCTCACACACCCTCCACTGGGGACCTGGCCCACAACCCAGGCAGGTGCCCTGACTGGGAATCGAACCAGCGACCCTTTGGTTCACAGCCTAGTGTTCAGTTCATGGAGCCACACCAGCCAGGGCTCGTTTGATTTTTAATGGGAATTTTGGGGGCCAGAGTCGGGCCCAGCTCCTTGCAGGAAGCCCAGGAGGTGACGAGGGTGCGCGAGCTGCTGCCCCTCCTGTCCGTCCCCCGGGGCAGCAGGTGCCTGGCCTTAGGGGAGGCTGCCAGCGGGTCCTCGGGTCACCTCGGTGCTTGGAGTCCGGCCAGGGGCAGGGTCTGAGCGAGAGAGACCCGGGGACGCAGGCCGGGCTGGGGGGGGCGGGTGGGGGGGATTTGAAGGCCCCTCCCATCTGGGCTGGCCTGTCGGTGAGACACAGCAGGACACAGGCCGTAGGAGTCAGGCCCGGCGGGGTGTGACCCCCCCCCACACACACACACACCGTGAGAGGAGGCAGGCAGCGGCCCTCCGGTGTCAGGGCGTGGGGGCCTGCTGTGTGTCTGGCCCCTGGCACCTCCGGAGCCGGCCGCCTCCACAGGCTCCCAGGCTGGCCAGGAGGCCCGGCCAGTAGCGAGTGCTGCGAGGTGGTCCCCAGCACAGAGACCAAGGGCTCTGGGGGTCTGGGGCTTATCCCTTGGGTTGGGTCCCCTGCAGACCAGCTGCTCTGGGCCCAGGGCGACCCGGCCGGGGACCGCAGAGGCGAAGGGGGTGGGCGAGGCTGCGGGAGGCCAAGGAGGTGGTTGGCCGGGGGGAGGAGGGCCTGTTGGCACCTCCATCCCGGACGTAATTGGAGCTTCCGCCCTCTGGTGAGGGCCGGCAGCCCCTTGGGAAGTGTCCCAGGGCGACCTCCCGTGGGGTGACCCCGGGCGAGAGAACGGGGCTGGAGGCCGTTGGATGCCTTTTTGCTGTTTCTGCCTTGGCCTGGGGGCTTCCGCTCACCTGGGCAGGAGTTTCGACGTGGCCGTTTGCCAGGCAGGACGCCCACCCTGTCCTCCCCTGGCCTTCTGGGGGGGGGGTTGCTGCTCGGGCTCAGGGTGGGTGGGGCAGGCCCTTGCGCTCAAAGCCCCCTCCCAGGCCCCCCCACCCCCGGCAGCTGGGGGTGCCCAGCAGTGGGGCAAGGCAGGGCTGCGGCCAGTCCTGTGCAGCCAGAGAGGGGACACTGTCCAGCTGGCGAGTCCCAGGGCGAACCTAAAAATAGGCTCACACCGCGGGCTGCAAATCCCCGGGGCAGAGTGTCCAGGCCTCGGTCACTGGGTCAGGCCCCCGGCCGGGCCACTTCCTCCCTGTGCACACCCCTCCCCCGCCCTCCCGCCCAGCTGGCCCCCAGGACCGGGAGGCCGCAGGGGCAGAGCTAGGGTTTGCCGGGGGGGGGGGGGGGCTCCCCAGGCAGTGGAGGTCCAGGTCGCGCATGTCACTGCCCCTCCCCCGCCTCTACCTCCCACCAGTTGAGCCTGCCGCCTCCCTAGTCAGTCAGCGGGCTGCACCCTCGGGTCCCCTGGTGACAGTGAGGTCACAGCAGTGGGCCAGCAGCTTCAGGGCAGGAAGCTGACGGGGGGGGGGGGGGGGGGGCGCGCCCCCTCCCCTCCTGGAGGCCCCGCCCCTCCTGGAGGCCGCTCCGGGGAGGGTGACGCGCCCGGTGGCCCCGGCCCCCCTTTCAGAGGCTGAGGGGATCCCGCAGCAGAGTGAGCGGACCGGACGCCCCAGCGATGACCAGGTGGGTCTTGGGCAGCGGAGTGGCCTCCGCCTGGGGGTGAGGGGAGTGGGGCCCCTGCCCTGCCCCCGCCGCCCCTCACCGGCCCGGCGCCC
Organism: Phyllostomus discolor; assembly: GCF_004126475.2. Lineage (NCBI taxonomy): Eukaryota > Metazoa > Chordata > Mammalia > Chiroptera > Phyllostomidae > Phyllostomus > Phyllostomus discolor. Next base: position 114,144,579 of record NC_040910.2, on the reverse strand, counting down.
CAGCTCCCCCGTCTCCAGGGTCGTCTACAACGGCAAGAGGAACAGCAGCCCCCGCTCGCCCCCCAGCGGCGGCGAGATCTTCACCCCGGCCCACGAGGAGAACGTGCGCTTCATTTACGAAGGTACCGGCCCGGCCCTCCGCCCGCCGCCCCACCTCCGAGGCCAGTCTGGGGGAACAGGCTCCTGCAGCGGGGGCGGGGGCAGTGCCCCCAGACGGGGCAGCGCCTGGAGCTGGTCGGGCTCCTCCGGGGAGGGCGCGCCACGGGAGACAGTTGCCCGCTCTGGGTGAGCCTGAGCCGCAGGGCTGCTTGGCCCCGCAGCGGCTCGCCCGTGCCTCCGTGACCGGAGCCCTGGTCGCGGTGGTCCGGGCAGGGCTTCCTGCCTGAGTGGGGGCGCGCTGGGGGCCGGACGCTGTGAAGGGGGGGGCTGGGGGTGGGGGCAGGCCCGCGGGGACCCTCTGAAGGGGGCGGGCACTCCTGGCGGGGGACCGGGCCCTGGGCGGGGCCCTGAGCCGGCCCCGCCTCCCCGCAGCCTGGCAGGGCGTGGAGCGGGACCTGAGGAGCCAGGTCTCCGGCAGCGAGCGGGGCCTGGTGGAGGAGTACGTGGAGAAGGTCCCGAACCCCAGCCTGAAGAGTGAGTGGGCCGGCCCGCGGGGTGGCGGGCGGAGGGCTTTGGGGGGGGGGGCCGCCCCCGGAGCCCACTGCTGACCTGTGGCCTGTGTCCGTGCAGCCTTCAAGCCCATCGACCTGAGTGACCTGAAGCGCCGTGGCACGCAGGATGCCAAGAAGTCCTAGAGCCCCCGCGGGCGCCGCCCCGGCCTCCGGGAGATGTGGGCGCAGCCTGACGCCCGTCTGCCCCCCTGCGGGCCCAGTTCCTGGCAGGGGGGGCGGGGCCGTGCGCCCAGGGGCCCACAGGCCCCAGGACCGGGACAGCGAGATGGCAACAGGTGGCCATGGCCTGCCCCTCCTCCCCCAGCCCCCTCTTCCCCTCTTGGCGGGCTCCGCTGCCAGACACCGGGAGGGTCTGGGCCCTGCCGGCCCCTGAGCCCTCCTGGGCCCAGCTGCCTGGGTGTCTTTGCGGCCCCCTGGCCCTGCCTGCCCCCAAGGACTCGACCCTGACTCCTCTGCCCTTTCCTCTTCCCCACCGCCCCACTGACCCCTGGCCACTTCCAGGATCAGGACAGAGATGAGAGGGCCGCTGTGGTCTGTGGGCCCGTGGGGCTGTGGCCCGAGTGCCACATTTATCCCCGAGGTGGCCGGAAGGCAGGACGAGGGCAGCCCCGCCCACCGCTGGCGTGGGCCTGTCACCTCGCTGCTGCTCTGGCCCGGACACGGGGAAGCGTGTGGGCCTCCCCACCCCCCTGTCCAGCCTGGCCCCTTTTTTCCTGCATTAGCTTCTGGGCAGCACCAGCTACTAGCCTGGGACACCTCGGGCACCCCCACGGGTCCTGGGCACCCAGGCTGGGCCCTCGGTGTCCACAGCCTCCTGGGGCAAGACTGTGCTGGGGCCTGGAGGGGTCACCGGGGCCCTACCCCCGTGGCTGGAGCCTGGGACTGGAGAATAAAGGTGGGCAGCCCTGGTCGGCCTCCTGGCGTTCTGTCCCTGCAGCCCTCGCAGTGCCCGAGACCCGAGTGTGCGGTCACGGCCCCCAAGCCCGGGAACTTTGGTCCCTGGGCTCCCCGGGGGCTCAGCCTCTGGGGGCGGCTGCTAGGGGATGGGAGCCTCCTGGAGGGCAGGGAGGGGGTTCCTGCAGGCTACAAGGGGCCTGTCCCTCTGGGGCCCCGCCCACCCGGAGACCCTGCCTGCGCTGGCCCTGCATGCCCAGAGGAGAGCCGAGGCGGCTGCAGCAGACACGGCATGCCAGACCAGAGTTCCCTGCAGGGCAGCATTCCCCGGAGGAGTACTCTGGGGCGGGATTGGCCCCACGGGTGTCCGTGGGAGGCCTCTCTCCCTGGGGGTGGCTCCCCCAGGGCTGGAGCACAGGAAGGACAGCTCTTGTGTGTGTGCTGATGGGTCTCAGTGGGAGAGGGAGGGGAAGAATCTCTGGTCTGTTCCATCTGCTGAAGCCATCCTGGATCACTGAGCGCGCCCTGCCCGGGGCGCGAGCCTGCAACCTGGGAGGGCGGGATGGTGCCCCGGCCGGGGTGCACGGGCCCACTTAATGAGTGGCCACCGAGGGTGCTGGCCGGTGTCAGGCCCTGAGCTGAGTCCACGTGACCCCGTGACCACCTCTGCACCTCGGGGACCTACCTGTGAGGGTTTTAACGCCTGCTGGGCTGGGTTGCCTGAGCCGTCCCCCCACTGTCTGGGGCCGGGAAGGGGTGTAGGTGCCCTCCAGCTGGGGTACACATCACACCCCTCACCCCAACCCCACCTACACCGCGGAAAGTGGGGTGGAGTAAGGCTGGGCAGAGGGCCAGCCCCCTGTGCTGCCCTGGGTGGCCAGCAGGGGTCCTGCTGGGGCGTCAAGCGGTGGCCTGGCTGCGCGTGTGGCCTGAGCAGCGTCTCAGCCCGAGTTTCCTCTCGGAGACGGGTTCCTGCCCCTGAGGGCGCTGCCCGGGACTCGTGCCTGCTGCCACGGCGGATCACCTTGTGGGTGGGTGACTGCACCCTGGGCCTTGGCACAGTGAGCACAGCCCGCGGGACCTCAGGGTCCTGGACCACTGCTGCTGGCGGCCAGGTCCGCCCAGCTGTGGGCCAGGGGGGTCACACTGCCGTCCAGCTGGAGTGTCCGTTCTGGAGAACTCAGCTGTGGGCCGTGGTGGTCAGCCCCCGGCCTGAGCTCCCTTCAGCCCCACGGCCCTGGAATCAGCCTGCCCTGCCCCCCTCACTAGCGGTGGTCCTGCTGGGCCTGTACCTGCTCCCCACGCGGGTGGGCCCCTGGGGCACCCTCAGGCTGTTACACACACGGACACACACACACTCCTGCCAGTCCAGCTTTCCTGCAGGGTGGGGGGCCTGGGGCAGGGACAGGGGTGGGGGGGAGAGGAAGCACAGAGAGGGTGTGTGGCGGGGGAGACAGGGCCCAGCCCATGGAGGCCTGTCTGGGCCTGGAGCCCCAACCCGGCGGGCCTGTGGTCCAGGGCCCCTTCCTCCCGCGATGCCCGGATGCCCAGGCATCCCCGTGGGCGGGCACCTGGTGTGCTCACAAGTGGGGGTGGGAGTGTGCCCCCTGCAGGGAGGCCTGGACGGGGGCATGGCCGTCCCCTCCCCCTGCCCCTTGTGGGGCGAGGACAGCGGAGCCTCGGGCATGTCCTGGTGGCCCTGGGGCGCGTGCTCCTGTCTACTACACCCGCCTGGCCAGCGGGAGCCCCAGCCGGACAGCTCCGGGGGCGGGTCTGCCGCCCCGGTCCTCCTGCTGCTGCTGGCGCGGCCTCGCGCTGGGCCGCTCGCCTTCACGCCCCTCACGTGTGCGTGTGGTGAGTGCCGATCCCCTCGTGTGTGTGGAGGGCGCGCAGCCCGCCCCCGGGCCGCGTCTTCAGGCCTCCTCTGCCCTCCGTGTGGGTCGGAGCCCACCCCACCTCCGCACGGGGGGCGGGGTTCCCACGCGGTGGGTTTGGCGGGCTGCGCCCTGTGGGGGCGACGGGCCTTCTGCCCCCTCGACCTGTGGCCTGGGCCGGGACGCGAGGGCTTGGCTCCGTGGGCTTTGCAGAGGCCTCGGGCGTCAGAGGACCCCTCGGCCCCCGTGCCCAGCACAGGCTGGGGGGCCCCGGAGGAGCGGGGGGACCTGCAGGGGGGGCTCAGTGTGAACGGCGTGTGCGGCCTGGAGGTGCCCCGGGTGAGCAGGGTCCGAGGTGCAGAGTAGGGGGGCCCTGGGGCTGCAGGCGCAGACGGGGCGTCTCCGAACACCGAGTGCTAGAGCTCCATGACGGAGGGAGCAGGGCTGGACCCCTGGGCCCCTCGGTGGGAGGAGGGGGTGGAAGGACTGAGCGGAGGGGGGGGGCCCAGCCGAGCGCCCCCCCCAGAGGCAGCCACCTCAGCCCCAAGGACGGCCCTCCGCCCTGTGTCCCCACCTTCAAAGCACAGACTCTCCCGCTGGGCTCCCCCTCCGCCCTCCCTAGAACCCGCCCCCCCCCCCAGGACTTCCGCGTCTCGGCCGAGTTTACATCGTGACGCCTGTGTTTGTGCTCGGGCTCAGCTGCGCCGTGAACGGGGATCTCTCCCTCCCGCCCCGCTCGCTGTTTTCCTCGTCGTTACTGCCTGCCTCCCCTCCCTCTGGCCCCGCTCCCGGGCGCCGGTCCCACTGGGGTCCTGACTCCCGCCGGGACCGCGCAGTCCCCTCTCGCTGGGCTCGGCCACTCTGGCCCACCGGAGGGTGCAGCCCCTGCGGCCTCGGCCCTGCCCCGGTCCCCAGTGACCCCCTGGGCCCAGCCCCCACTTCGGGCACCTGCCCTGGCACTCCCGGGTCTGACCCCCCCCTCGGTGTCCACCCTCAGCCCAGCAGCACCCGGGTGGGCAGCTCCGTCATTGTGGGGGGGGGGGGGGGGCCTGAGTGAGGGGAAGGACTGGGGTGGGGGGGCAGCAGAGCTAGGGATGGGGCAGAGGAACTGGGGTGTCCACCTCCCAGGCGGAGTGACGAGAACGGCCCCCCCCACCTGCAGAGCTCCCCGTCAGAAGCGGGGTGCGCTGGCTGCTCAGGCCCAGCCCCCGGCGGGCCTGCGCCTCTGAGCCCGCACCCACTGGCCCGCTCTAGTTCCTCTGGGGACAGACGGGGTGACAGAGGACAAGGGCAGAGGGATCCGGGTGGGGGGGGCCATCGGGAGGCCCCCCGTGAGCACGCGGCCCCAGGCGGCGCCGGCCCGAGCTCAGCTGGCGTGAAGGAGAGCCGGAGCCGTCCCTGTGCCGGCGGCCGGCGCCAGCTCCCCAGCACTGAGGGCTGGGGGGGCCGGGGGGGCCTGGGCGGCTGGGGGTGCAGACCCCCCCAGGAGGGCCCCAGTGCCTGTGGGTTAGTAATTCTATTTACCTTTCCTGAGAGGCCTCCTGTCCTCTCATCTGCTCCGATCAGCCGGAGCAGGCCCAGCCCACGTGGCTGCAGGGCCGTGGGCGCCCCTCCCCCCGGGCGCAGCGAGGCCTCCTGGCAGCTCCAGGAGCAGGGACACCTGGCGGGCCTGCCCGCTGCTGCCTTCGGCTCCTGCGCCCGCTCCACGCCACGCACGCACGCCCCGGCAGGCACCTGGCCCTGCTGCAGGGGGCGCTCTGGAGGGGTGACCGCCTGCAGCCCCAGGCAGCCCCCGGCCCTGCCCCGGCCTCCGGCCCCGCTGTCAGGCCCACTGCGCTCGGTGGCCGCCGGACCTCGAGGTGCATCCTGGGCCGCTGCCCACCCCCCGGTGCGCGCCCGGCTCTCTCTCCAGCCGACACTCAGCTCCCCCCTGGCAGCGTCAGCCCCCGCCCCACCCCCCACCCCGGCCAAGCAGGGGGCCCAGCACCCCGCAATGGCTGTGTCCTCGCTGCGCACAGCTGCCCTCGTGGGCGAGGACGGGGCGGCCACACCTCGGCCAGTGAGCACCCCCGGCTGTGCAGAGACCCGTCTCTCTCCACCTCACCCGCTGGGCCGCCTGGGACCTGCCGGGATCACCCACCGCAGCCAGGACAGGGCCGAGGCCGAGAGGACGCCAGACCTGGAGGGGGCCGTGTGACCGTGCCCCCCTCCCCCAGCCCGAGCCCGGCCCTGGTGGGTGTCCACAGCCGCCGGGACAAGTGTGATGTAGTTCCTCCCTCAGCTGTCACCCCATGAGGTCCTCTCGCTGGCAGACGGTGACCTTGTGGGGGCCGGGGGCAACAGCTCGTGGGGGGCTTCCACTCTGGCCTGGGGTGGGGGTCCGGCCCCCTGAGCCGGAGGGGAGGGGCGCTGCCAGCCACCACTCACACTTTGGGTCCCCTCAGGTGCTCTAGCCCCAGTTCATCTGCCAAAACGGGGGCACCAGCTCAAGGGGTGGGCAGGCCCCCCACCTGCGGCTGCTCCACCTCCGCTCCCTGGGTGGCCCTGGGCCCGGCCCACCCCACCCCCAGGCCCAGGGGGTGCACGGCAGCCCTGCTGCGAGCTCCAGCTCTTTATTGTCGGGGGACCCGCCTTCCCTCCCCGCACCTGCGCACGCAGGCCCACCACACCCGTCCCCCACCTGGCCGGCAGGTGCTGGGAGGCCCCGCCCCTCAGACTGCCGCCTAGGGACCCCCCCACCAGCTCCCCCAGCCTCTCCAGGAGAGTGGGCTGAGGTCCGAACTGTTCGTTGCTGCCCTTCTGGCTCCTGAGTCCAGCCCCGGCTGGGGCTCCGAGGGCCTCAGAAGGGGCTGTCGGCCGGCCCGGGGAGGCTGCCGGCTGTGAGGGGCCCCACGGAGGGGCCCTGGCTGGTCCCGCTGCCGGCCCGGCCCCGGGAGAGCAGCAGCTTCTCGGTGGCGGCTCCGCTGGTGGGCCTCGCCGAGGCCGGGTGGCCGCCGCCCTGGGTCTCCCCTCGGAGAGCCTCGCCCACGCGCCAGCGGCGCCAGCTCCGCAGCAGCTCCGCCTGCACCTGCGGGCGGCCAGCAGGTGGGGTCGGGCCCAGGACCCACCCCTGCCCCCCAGAACCCCCAACTCTGGCCTCGAAGGGCATGGGGTGCCGGGGTCGGTGGGCGTGGCTGGCTGGCTGGCACCCCTCCCTGCACAGTCCCCGAGGACCAGGCTGAGGGGGGCACGAGGGCCAGCTGCCCGAGCTCCACCCCCGCCTGACCCCGGGCCGGCCCCCGACCCCGGCGCACCCACCTCCTTGTTGAGGAAGCAGTAGAGGACGGCCACCAGCAGGCCCTGCAGAGAGGGGGGTCAGAGCAGCCCTGGGGAGCGGGGAGCGGGGCGGCCCCGGGGGGCCGGGGGGGGGTACCTGGAAGGAGCTGAGGAAGAGGTCGAAGAAGAGCTTGGCGAAGCGCAGGGCGCCCTGGGCCTGCTCATCCGTCACGAAGGCGAACACCACCTCATGGACACCCAGCAGGGGGATGAGGGTCAGCGTGGACTTGGCCAGCCTGTGGGGTCCGAGCCTGAGCGCCGGCCGTGCCCCGCCCGGACCCCCGCCCCGCTGCCGCCGCCGCCGCGCACACCCACCGGAACTTGTAGTCCGAGTGGCGCATCTGGCGGGCGCGCAGCTTGGCCAGGAGGATGTGCAGGATGCGGATGAAGATGAAGAAGTTGATCTGTGCCCGGGGGGGGGGGCGGGGGGGGCAGAGGGCGGGGCTCAGGGCGGCCCCCGGGCCCCCCCACCCCCGCCTGCGCCTCCTGGCTCTGTAGACCCGGGGCTGGCGGGCGCCCAGCCAAGGACGGGCAGCCGGCTCCGGCCAGGGCGCCGGCCAGTGTCCCAGCTGAGTGCTGGGGCCCCCCTCCCCGTCCACCCAGGCAGGATGCTGTCTGTCTCCTCGGCCACCGCAGGCCCCCAAGGAAGGGGGGGCCGCAGGCTGACCCCGTGTCCCCCCCACGCCTCCCTGCGGGGCGGCCTGTCCCGTCCTCACCAAGATGGCCAGGAAGACGGGGAGGCGCAGGATCCACCAGAAGGCCATGTTGTTGTTGCTGGTCCAGCACCTGGGTGGGGCGGGGCGGGGGTGGGGGGGCCCGCTCAGGTTCTGTTGCCACCCCCCGCCCGCCCCCGAGCCCCAGGGAGCTAGTGAGGGCCCCGGCAGAGAAAGGGAGACAGTCACCGAGGACCCGCACCCTGGGCACCCGGTTTGCTCGCCCCCCGCTGCCCAGGGGCCGGGCTGCATGGCCGCGGCCCACAGGCCCTGCCCGGTGCCCGGAGGGGCCGGCCCGGACCCCGGCCCAGCCCGCACTCACTGGACGTTCTCGAACACAGACTTGACCACGGCCCAGGGCACCACGAACAGCATGGGGGCGCCTGCGGGGGGCGGCAGCTGTGGCTCCGGGGCTGCGATCGGCCTGCCCTGCCCCCCCTCCCCCCCGCGGGGGCGGCCCACTCACCCCAGCCGATGCCCAGGTAGAGCGAGAAGAAGCTCCTCTCGGGGCCGGCGGCCAGGCCCAGCAGGCTGTGCAGGTACACGCCCTCCGCCAGCAGCCAGCAGTAGTTGGCAACCACTCCGTACTGCATGAACACCGCGGCCACCCGGCAGCCGGCCAGCGCCTGGCCGCGGGGCGGCGGGCGTGAGCAGGCCGGGTCCCTCCTCGCCGCCCGCCTCCGGGCCCCGTTGGGTGGGGAGCGGGGGCTCTGCACGCTCACCCCGCCGCTCAGCCAGCTGCTCACGCTGAGGTCGTCGCCGATGTTCTGGCTGTAGCGGGTCCTGAGCAGCGCGTCCACGGCCAGCACGGAGCTGGCCCTGAGCACGAAGGACAGGAACAGGTTCGCGTGGATGTAGTTGCGAGTGCAGTGCAGCCTCCTGCGGGATGGGGGGTCAGCGCCTGCCCGCACCCGGCCCGCTGCAGCCCCCGCCCCCGAGCAGGGCCGGTGGGCGTAGTACCTGAGGCCCAGCAGGATGGCCAGGGCCAGCAGCAGCGCGCCCAGCGAGAGGCAGTAGCCCACGGTGTACATCGCCTGGGAGGCTCCGTACAGCTTGGCCTCCTCCCTCTGCGAATCACGGGGCAGGTCAGGCCGGGCTGCGTGGAGGCCCCCCGCCCCGCCCCCGGCCTCTGCCCCGCCGGCCGCCGGCTGACCTGGACCTTAACCTCTTCCTCGTCCATCTGGCACTGCGAGGCGTTCCTCCACGGCTGCCCCCGGGGCCCGCGCACCCACTGCCCGTCGGGCCCGCACGTCTTGTAGACGAAGCCGTGCTGGACTGGGGGGAGGCTCCGGTGAGCGCCCCGCCCGCAGGCCGGACCCCGGCCACCCCCACCGCCCGCCCCTGCCGTTACCTTTGCGGTGCCAGGGCAGGTACCAGGGGCAGGGGATGCTGGCCGTGGTGTTGGGGGGCGTGTCGGGCCAGCAGGAGTACTTGTCGAAGGTCCGGTTACAGACCAGCTCTGCGGAGCAGGGCCAAGGGCCCCTCAGCCAGGCCCTCTGGGGACCCCTGAGCATCGCCCGCTGCTCCCCAGCACCAGCTGTCCCCCAGGTCTCTCTGCCTGCCCTCCCACCCCACCCCCCGGACCTCCAGCCCGGCCTGGTCCCTAGCTGCAGCCCCCATAGCCCCTCCGGCCGTACTTTGTATCTCCAACTTGCCCCCAGTCCACCTGGGGGACCCCCCTCCCCAGTTCCCTTCCTGAAGTGCCTCCCTCTCTGGGGGCTGAACCCCGATTCTGTGGACGCCCTTCCAGAGCCCGGCACCGACTCTGAGGTCACCTCCTGGCCCCCTGCCCCGCGCACAGGGCCCTGCTCCGTCTGGGCAGCGGCCGGGCCCCAGGGCAGCGCCTCCTGCTCTGGCCCCTGTGCTCTCAGGGGCCTTCAGAGCCGGTCCCTGTGCTCCACCCCCTCCCTGCTCTCCCCCGCCCCCTCCCAGGCCCCCGAAGCCCCTCCCCCATGCTCAGCCTGCCCAGTGGCCGGGGAGGGCATGAGACGCCCAGCCCTGGGCCCAGTCTTTCCTCTGCTCCCCTGTTGGGTGCCCGTGGGCAAGTACCCGGCCTCTCCGGGACCCCGTCCCCTCCCCTCACCAGGGCCTCCCCCACAGCAAGAGCTCAGGGAGGATGCTCCGGGCAGGCGGAGCGGGGCAGAGCGGGGGAGCAGGGGAGTGGGGGCTCACCCGTGGGGGGCGGCAGCAGGCTCAGGTTGTGCAGACACTGCTCCCCGTACAGCTTCCACCTCTCCAGCAGGGAGTCCATCACCTGCGCGGACGGGGCCTGCGGCTGGGACAGCGAGGGGTGGGCGGAGCGTCCGGGGTCAGCCCCGGCAGGCCCGCGGGTGGGCACCGGGGGCGGGGGCGGGCGGGTGAGGGCTCACCTGGCAGGCCAGCAGCAGCAGCAGCAGCAGCAGGAGGGCGGGGGGGCCTCGGCGAGGCCGGGTGGGGGTCATGCCTCTGGGCGGCCGCCCCCCACATCTGGCTGGGGCTGCGTGGCTGGAACACAGGGTCCTCGTGGGCTCGCAGGCGCCTGGGGCCGGGGGGCGTCGGGGCGGCAGGGGCTGGGGAGAGGCCCCCGAGTCAGTAGACTCAGCTGGGCTCTGCCGTGGCCACCGGGGTGTCCTGCCCCCCAAAGGCCACCCATCCGAGCCGCCGGGTCCCATGGGTGAGGTCGGGTGGGGGGAGCGGCCACCCTTTCCCAGTAGGCCCTGCCCGTGTCCTGGGGGCTGTGCCGCGCCCCCGGGGTCTGCTGCTCGAGGCTCTGAGCCCACGGGGCCCCGCCCCTCCGCGCTGGTGGCGGGTCCCAGCACTGGGGCAGGGGGTCGGGCAGGGTCCCCAGGAGCCCGCGGCCCCCCTAGGCCCGCACTGGCCTCCCCACCTATTCTTAGTCCCTGGGAAAGTCATCTTGCCGGGCGGGGGCAGGGTGCCGGGCCATCCATCACTGAGCCCCGGTGCCGGCACTACCGGGGCGGCGCCCGGCCAGCTCCCAGCCTGGCCAGCGGCCAGGAGCACCAGGGCCCCTTTCCCGGGGCTGGAGTGTCTAGGGGGCCCCCTGGGCTCCACCCCCAGGCCCAGGCCGAGTTCTGGGTCCCGGGGGCCCAGTGTGCAGGCAGCTGGCAGCACATTCTTTCGAGATTAGAGCTGCTGGGTCCAGACACGGGCCCTACCCTCAGGGGCCTGCGGGGGGGTCAGCCAAGGGGCCAGGCCTTGGGCTGCCCGTCTGACCCGGGGTTCTGGGGCAGCGGCAGCCCCATAAATCCTCCTTCCAGGCCCCCAGAGCCCTCTTTTGCTCAGACCGAGTCCCCTGGGGGCAGAGGGAGGGGCCTCCCTCGGGGCCCGGGTGCAGGACCCAGGGGCTCTGGGTACGCCCTTCTTTGGGCACACTGGCATGGGGGGGGCAGGTGACGGATGGACAGATGGACAAACGGGACAGCTGCCTGGCTGGGCCTTGCTGGGGAGAAGCCAGGAAGGGGGGGGGCAGGCAGTGCAGGCTGTGGCCTGAAGGTGGAGTGTCTCGGGACACCCCGGATTTCAGCCTCCTCCCATCAGTCCCACTAGGTCCCTGTGAGTCCGTTTCCACCCAGGGGTCACCCCAGTGGGGACCCTGAGTTGCCCCCGTGCCGGGTGAGAGCTGAGTGGCCTGGGCAGACATGTGAGTCACAGCCTGCTCTGGGGCGCCTGACCCCAGCCCCAGGCCTCAGACGGCGGCCAGGCCAGGCGAGGGGAGCCGCAGTGCGGTGGGTGCTCCTGGCGGAGAAGGTGGCAGGCAGAAGGGCGAGGGGCCAGGCAGTGGGAAAGGGTCCGAGGTGGAGACGAGGACCAGACGGCCCATGAGTGGCTCCGCCCCACAGAGCTCGTGGGGAGCAGCAGCCGGGGGCAGGCCTCCCCCCTGCCCGCCGCCGCCCGGCTGCTGGTGTGGGAGGGGTGGTGGGTGTGCAGGCTCCGGGCTCCGGGGTGGCCTGAGCAGCGAGGGGCTCTGGGATCAAGGGAGGGGCTGGCCGGGGCCGAACGGACAGAGGAGTCGCAGCAGGGGGTGAGGGAGGAAGGACACTGCCCGATAAGCTGTTCCCCGCTCAGGGGCCCCGCTCAAGGGGGTGGGGGAGCGGGGGTGAAGCTGCGGACCGCCCAGCCCGAGGGGAGCTCCGCCAAACCCCGACGGGCCTGGGGGCCGGCCCTGGGGCCTGTCAGGGCTCGGCAGCCAGGCCCCCCCAGTGGCCGGTCATTCTGGGGACCCAGGGAGAAGCAGGGCCCAGGGGAGAGGGGAGGGCCGGGTGGGCTGCCCTGGGGCTCCTCCTTCTGCCCCTCCCAGACTATTCTCCTCGGCAGCCACGGCCAAACAAGGGGGGCTCTCTGGGTCCCCCATGCCCACCCCCGTCTGGTCTGGCGGTGGGGTTAGGCAGGCGACCCCCACAAGGAGATTCTAGACACTGTGTGAACAGGGGTGCAGAGCCGAGGTCCGGGGGTCCCTGCCCTGGGCACCCGAGGGTGAGGCCGGCTCCATGGGGTGGCACCATTGCAATGCGCAGTCCCGGGCCCAGGGCAAACCGTCTCACTTCCCGGAGCCTCGGTTTGCCCACTGGTGACGGGGGTGGGGAGGGGGCTCCCTTGGCCGTGGTGAGCTCTGCCACCCGACGGGCAGGCCCCTCGCTGCCGTGGGGGCCCGGGACCACGGGCAGCCCCCACCCCCCATCAGCAGCTGGGAGGACGACCTGTCAGAGGAACCGGAGGACGGAGCCCCAGACGGCGAGGAGCCTGCACAGAGGCTCGCTCTGGGGCTCCCCTGGTCACTTCAGTGTCCTCCGGGCACTGGCCGCCGGGCGGGCGGGGGATGCTGGCAGGGGGACCACCCCTGTCCCTTCAGGGACCAGGACTGAACCCACACGGACGTCAGCCCAGGACTGGAGACGCAGGGCGGGGGGAGTTGGGGGCTCACGTGGACACAGGCGGGCAGGGGGCTCTCGCCCCTGGATTCACCCCGCCTGCCCCCCACCTGCCAGGCTGGCCCGTGCCTGGCAGAACCCACCACTCCCGAGGGGTCACGGCTTGGCCAGTGTCCACCAGCTCCCACTGGGGATGGCGGAGGGACTCGGGGACCTGGGGGAGGGACTGCTGGGCTGGGGGAGGGCGGGAGAGTCCGCGGGCGCAGGGCCGAGGCCTCCCAGGCCCCGAGGTGTGTGACATGGGGGGGGGGGGGTGTTTTTGTGAAACCGGAGCAAATGCCGGAACGCGGTGGCCGGGGGCGGATCAGGGGACAGGGCTGTTGATGCGGCCGGAGCCCTGCGCCCTTCAGCCCCAGCCCGTGGGGGCGGGGCGGGCCGGCCTGGGCGCGGGCCAGGGTGCAGTCCCCCAGCACCGGGGAGTGAAAAGCAGCCCCGGCGGACGCGAGCGCCCAGACGCCAGGGGTCAGCGGGGCCGGGTCGGAGGAAGGAGAAACCCGGCGGCGGAGAGGCGGGAGCGGGGACGGCTGGGGCGGCGCGGCAGGGCGTCACTGGCCCTCGCAGCGGGTCAAAGGGACAGACGTGGGCTTCGCGGCGGAGCGGACCCGCGGGGCGCTGAGCCCCTCGCCCCCTCCCGGGACTGGGACACTGCTGGGGGCGTTCGGGGTGCAGGGCCCGCAGAAGGGGCGGCCGGGCTCGGCAGGACCCGCGCCCAGGGGTGTCTCCGCTGGGCTGCCCGTGGGGGAGGGGTGCCCCCCTCGGGACGGGAGCCGCAGCCGAGGGGGACAGACGGACACCCCCACCCTGGCAGCGCTCCCCGGGGAGGAAGCAGGTCTGAGCGCAGAGACCCCCAGCCCGCCCGCCGCGTCCGCGCCGGAACGGCGAGCCCCGGGGGCTGGGGACGGCGGTGTCCGACGGGGATGAGGCCTCGCGGCCCACGACAGGGGTCCCCGTCTGCCCCGCGCCCCGCACTCTGCCCGTCCCGCGCCGGCCCGGGCGGGCTCCCCGAGCGTCCCCTCGGTCCGGGCCCCAGTGCTCACCGCTACAGTCCAGTCCGGCTCCGCGCTCCCCGCCGGCTCCGCGCCCGCGCCCCGCGCCAGCCGCGCGCAAACTTTCCGGCCGCGACGCTGGGCGGCGGGGGCGGGGCAGAGCGGCGGCCGAGGGTCCGCGCTCGCGCCCCGGTCCTCCCGGCGGCGCCCCGGCTCCCGCCTCGCGGTCTCACCCCCTCGGTCCCGGCGGACGTGGCGCCCAGACGCCGGACCAGGAGCCAGAGGACGCACAGGTGGGGGGCGCGCGGCCGCGGTGGGGCTGGGACGCGGCGCCCCCTTCTCTCGGTCCCTCTCCTTCCCGGTCCTCACCGCTGGGCCCCGGGCGTGGCGCTGATTTGCTGAGAGGACTGACCCCCAGGCACCCCCACGGCGGCTCTTGGTGACGCCTCCACCCAGCGCGCGCGGAGCAGGCCCGGCCGCGGGGCAGGGGCAGACCCGGCGAGGAAGGCCCCGCGCGGGCTGAGCCCAGGCGGGCGGGAAGGGCGCCCGGTTGACGCGGGTCTCAGGGTCCCCGGCCTCTCCGTCCAGCCCGCTCACGGCCCGGACTCCCACACTCGTCTCCCCAGACCCCTCGTGAGCCAGCGCGTTCCCTCCTCCCCTCTCCCCGCCCCCGGGTCTAGAGCCCGCACCCCAGCCCCTGCTCTGGGACCTCTCCCCTTTCTCACCTGCCAACCGCTCCCGCACGTCCCACCCAGGGTCCAGCGCCCTCAGGGCCCCCGAACCTGCGGGAACTTTAGGGCCCCGCCAGGCTGATGCCCTCCTTCTAGAAAGTTCTCCCGGGGCCATGGCTTCCAGGGCGACACTCCCCTCCACGGTCCCTCACGCAGTGCCCACCCTGGTCTCCAGATGCCTCCAGGGCCGCTGCTCCCACTTCCTGGGTGCGCCTCGCCCCCGGGGCCGCCCGGCAGTGGCCCGGAAGCCCCCACATCCCGACCCCCCCCCCCACGTCTCCCCGGTGGGGCCGGGGCCTCTCCTGCTCCGACAGCCACCCTCTGGCCGTTGCCACCCGGGACTCCCCGCTTGCCGCCCTTCGTCTCCGGGGCCCCCTCCCTACCCCCCTTCTGTCTTGGGGTCCTTGGAGCCCGCGGCCACCCCCTGTGGTGCCCCCCCCCCCAGCTCACGGAGCTGAGCAATGCCCAAGCCGCCGCCCGCAGGTGGCCGGTCTGTCAGCACACCTGCGTCCAGCCACCGTCTGAAGCCGCAGGGGGAGGGGCACCCCTGGGGGCACGCTCCAGACCCCCATCCTTACCACGCACGCCGGAGGCCCTGCCTCCAGACAGAGCGGCCTTTCTGTGTCAGCGCAGGGGGTGGCCAGAAGGCAAAGGTCAGAGGCAAAGGTCAGAGGCAAAGGTCAGGGAGCCGGGTCCCGCCGCCAGTGCAAAGGCAGGGCGCTGGGGTGAGGGAGGGGTCTCCCCAGCGTGTGCCCAAAGACCCCTCCCTCCTGTCCCCTGCCCCACACCCCTCCTCCAGCCGCCCCCGCCTGACCCCCAGGGGCCCGTGCACCCCTGTGGCCGGCGCAGGTCTGGGTCAGTGCCGGAGTGTCCTCCAGCCTCGGTGAGTTCCACCCGTGAGTGGGGTGGCCGGGACCACCTCTGGGTGGCCCCCACTGGATGGCCCTTCCTTCTCTGGACGGCATCTACCCCCGGACGGCTCTGGCTGGGCCTGGGCCGGGCAGCCCGGGGGAGGCAGTGGACAGTGGAGTCGGGGCCCAGCGGGAAGGGACATGGAGGAACCCGTGTGGGTGGGCCAGGTGGGGGGGTGGGGGCAGCACCTGAGACGCGTGGCCGCAGTGGGGAGCAGAAGGAGAGGGGGGCTGGTCGGGGGGGGCCCCGCTCTGGGCAGGGCCACCTCTATTTACATAACTGAATTCATAACCCGTAAACACAGCGGGCCTGGGAACATGGGGGGCTGGGCCTTCCCACAGAGCAGCCGGGCGGGCACCCCGGGACCGGGGAGGCGCGGCCCCCTGCTGACCCCCAAGGGTCCTGTTGGGGGTGGCCGCCCCGGAGGTGTGCCGGCCCCTGTGCTCCGGGACAGGGTGGGGTGTGCAGCTCCCCACCCCCTGCCAGCCTGCCTCGCCCCGGCCCCCCAGTTGGGGCTCCGACTGCCTGCCCTGGGGGCTCGGGCGTTCCACCAGGTTCTGGAGCTGGCACTGCCCCCAGGGCCCGGCCCCGGCCTGCCCGCCAGCCTGGGGGACCACACACCCCACCCTCCTGGTCTGTGGGGAGGACCAGGGTGAGCAGCAAAGCAAGAGGTGGCCGGGCGGGCAGGCAGTGCCGGCAGGAATCGGGGCAGAGGGGCCGGGGTTGGGGGCTGCGGGGACGGATGGACGGAGGAGGGGGAGGGGACGGCGCCCCAGGCCCAGCTGCTGGTGGTGCCCCAGGCTGCTGCGCCCGGGCCCCTGACTGCGCCCTGACCCGTTACCTCCGACACAGATTTCTCCGCTCCCCTCGGTACGAGCTACGGGCGTTTGTCCCCTGAAGACGTCCTGTCACGTGGCTGCGCTGGGGCGCTGCGGGCACTGCTGTGCGGCCCCTCGGGCCTGAGCCCGCGGAGCCCAGGCGGCAGGGACCCGACACCCCACACCCACGCCCGGGGGAACCGCCACCGGCCGGACCGAGGGCCCCAGGCACGTCCGCGAGGCTGGGAGCCACCGGAGAACAGGGCAGTGGGGGAACCGGCTGGCACAGGGAACAGAAGAACGTTCCAGAAACATCCTAACGACTCGGCGGGCCTTAGAGAGAGGCGGAAGATGAGGGACCCTTCCCACCCCGACGGGCACTCGGGAAAGCAGGCCGAGGGCGAGCGAGAAGGGGCCCTGGGAAACCGAGATGTCCTGTCCACAATGTCCCAACCGCGGCGGAGCCGGAAGGGCCAGCTGAGGACCCCCCTTGGGAGCCAGCGCGGGGCGCTGGAGACGGTGGCACAGAGAGAGGACGGGGACGGCGGGGGCTCCGGAAAGGGACCCGGGAAGGGGAGACGCCCAGGAGAGCGACGGGAAGCACGGCAGGGCGGCCCAGCACGACCAGCGCACAGAGACAACGGCGGGCAGACGAGCCAGGGACACGACGCGGTGAGTGGCAGCGTGGTGCAGTGCCAGCGCGACCGGAGTGAGCAGAAGGTTCCGGGAGTTCCGGAGGGAGCAGGTTTCCCCGGCCTGAGCGTGGTCAGGGGGACGCCTGGCGGTCACCCTCGGGCACGCCACCCCCAGGGCCCACGGCCCATGTGCGGGGGCGGACGGGGGACGCCGCAGGGGCCGTGGCTGCCGGGAGCCGGAGGGTCAGCCGGGGGCCGGGACGGGGAGCGGGGGCCCCCTGCAGGGTAAACTCCGGGGTGCGAAGGTGGAGTCCAAACCCCAGAGCGTAAAACCGCCCGAGAATCATCCGTGCACCGACCGCACACTGAGATGCTCTTCCCGACACGGGGTCCACAGAAGGCACCACGGACACTGATGTCGCCCGTTCCCCGTTACCTCGTGGGCGTGGCTCGGAGGCGCGCTGGGCAGCGGTTCTGTTGGGACGGGCGCTCCCCGCGCCTCCACGGTGAGGTTCCCACCGTGAGGGTGTGAGCCGGACCGTGGGCCCCACGGAAGGGCACGGCGCCCCTGAACCGGGAGGCCCGTCCCCGACTGGGCCATCAGAGAACTGAGACCAGGCCAACAGCACGGGTCCGAGTGAGCGCCGACTGTGGCCGGGTGCCGTGGTGGACCGGGGGACAGGTGACCGTGGGCAGGGACGGACGGCACAAAGCCCCGCAGGCTGGCCGTGATGGTGGGTTCTGGTGAGGGCTGGAAGGGACAATAAAGCAGGGTGATGAGATAGTGAAGAAGTTTCCATTTTACTTTATTATTATCTGTCTTCATTACTATTATTATTGTGAAGATCTGTTTTCTTTCAGAGAGGGGAGAAGGGAGGGAGAGAGGGAGAGAAACATCCGTGTGTGGTTGCCTCTCGTGCGCCCCCTACTGGGGACCTGGCCCACAAACCAGGCTTGTGCCCTGACTGGGGATCGAACCAGCGACCCTTAGGGTTTGCAGACCAGGATTCAATCCTCTGAACCACACCAGCCGCACCAGCCAGGGCTCCCCTGACTATTTTTATCACTGGCAGTTGTACTTCTTAACCTGTTACATATTAGTATCTGTTTTAGATAGTTTCTTTTAAAGATACTGTGAAACATTTCAAACAAACGAAAGTATACAAAGTGTCAGTTGCCTGCGCGGATCCCCTGCCCGGCGCACGCGGCAGCAGCTCCTGTCCCTCTCTCTCCCACATCAGTAACATCAGTAACAGTAACGTGAAAAGCCAGAGCACGGACGCTCACCCAGCTGCCCCTGCCGCCCCTGCACTCCCTCAAACCCGGGTCTCTCTCTCTGTGTGCCCACACCCGGGACACCGGGGAATGTGGACCCGGTGTGTCACGTCAGAGGGACCTTCCCGAGGGAGCGGGGGCACTGACCGCACACAGTGGGCTCCTCGGCTCAGGGGGAGGCTTGGCCGTTCGCCTGTGCTGGGCCCCGCTTGGGGTCCCCCGCCGTGCTGCGTGACGCTCCAGGCCGTGGGAACCCGCCTGGCTCAGCCCCCAGCCACGCATACCTCCGGCCTCTCCTGGCAGGGCACCGCTGTCTCGGGCTGGGCAGTGTGCCCTGCCCGTCTGCTCCCCGGGATGGCTGTGCCAGGGCACAGCCCTACAGCAGGGATGGAGGGCTCCTGGGCACACCCTCCCCAGCACCCTCGTGTATTCCCAAACGCGCACAAGTGTCGATGTGACGGCCTATCTCAAGAGTCAGATATACTGAAGCGGCATTTACAGACGGAACGGTTGACCGTGAGAAGCGAGTGGGTCAGCGGTTTTCCGCAGACGGGGTGTGGCCACAGGGGCGAGCCTGTAGGGGGAGCCGCCATCCTCCACTGGGAGGGGCCTCGGCCCCCCGAGCACGGGGGGGGGGGGGCATAGCGGGCTGTGCACCCACTGGGCGGGGTGGGAAGCAGTGAGAAGACCCGCGTGGGTCTGTGGTTCCGGGTGAGTCCGACTCAGGGCAGTTCCAGGTTTAATTTACTGAGACCCGGTGGGACCCTCCCTGTCTCTCCCAGCGCCACCGCCCCCCCCAGCCCCCCTTGGCCTGGCGCGTCCTGCGGGAGCCCTGTCTCCCTGGACCCCCCCGCCCCGGGCTCGCCTCCCGGCCCGACAGCTCAGATGGGGCCTGTGGCTTGTCCCTTCCCTCCAGACCCCGAGCTCCTGGGTGAGGGGCGTCTTGCCCTGCTACCTGCTCCCGTGTCCCTGCCCACCTGTCCCCAGCCAGGGCCACTGCCCCCTCCCCCGCCGCCCCTACTCTGCTGTTGACCCAAGCCTGGCACCAGTCGCTGCTGGAGGCCCCAGGGCCCCTCCCGCCGCCACCACCATCCGTCTGAGCGGCCCCTGATTCAATCGAGGCGGCTGGAGGCTGCCCTAATGCGACTCCGTGGAGCCTGATGGCCGTGAGGGTGGCTTGGGGCGGGAGGCGGCTGGCGGGACGGAGGACAGGACCCCGGCACCTCAGGACGCGGCTGCCTCTGGGGGGGGGGGGCCTCACACCGGTGGTGCGGGCAGCCTGGGTCGTCAGGGCGGGCCCCGTCCAACCTGACCGCGAGGACCTCAGGACAGACGCAGGTGGAGGGACGAAGGGCTCAGGACACAGGGAGGGGGGCCTCCGGGGAGACTCCCCTGCCCACAGCTGGACCGCAGAGCCGGGGGCCCTGGACTCGGAGGTGAGAACCGGCTGTCGGCAAAGCCCCCTGGCTGCGGCACCCGCCATCGCAGCCCGGGACGCGCGCTCGGCCACCAGGGCGGCGCCTGGAGTCCTCGCTCCTGCAGCCAGCGGGGCGGACTCCTCCGAAGACCGGGCTGCAGCCTGTACTCCCGGGGGAGGGGGGAGGGGAGGGGGCGGGGCTGCCAGGGCCGTGGGGGGCTGCCTGACCTCCAGCCCCGAAAGGTCAGGAGTGGGGGACCCCCCACCCACACCTCAGCCCCCGCTTGGTCTCAGACCGCTGCGCCCCGCCCGCGGGGGCCACTCGGGTCCTCCCAGACCTGCAGAGAAGGCTGTGAGCCGAGCCGCCGTGGGGGGCGGTGTCGCCCTCGGCCTTGAGACGCAGGACAGCCGGGCTCAGACCCGTGCGCTCCGCGGCCCCGGGGAGGGAGCGGCCCGGACGCCGGCGCAGAGGTGGAGGGAGTCGGCCTGGGAACCGCAGGGCGTCCCGCCGCCTGCCGCCGCCAGGGGGCGCGCTCGGGGAGGGGGTGGGTCCGGGTGGGTCCGGGTCACCGCGCGGCGCTGAGCCCCCGGACCGCGATGCGGCGATGTCGCGGCGAGCCAACCCCACGCCCGTCCAGGCATCCCCGCGCACATCGTGGGGTCGCCTGCACCGCACACCGCGGGCTCCCGAGGGTGCCGCAGCGCGGGGCGAACCCTGGCGCCCGGCGTGAGGACGCGGGGGGGTCTCGCGGGCGGGGCGCCGGCCTGACCCCGATGGGCGCGCGGCGCCGCTGGTGCACGGCCCAGAGAGGCGGCCCGTGTTCAGGCGTATCACACGCCTGTACTGTCCGCTCTTCGTTGTGTTTTACTGTACTTGAGCACAACGCAAGATTTAGAAAGGCGACAGGTGCGGGGAGGCAGTGCCCCCGGGGCCTGCTTCATTCTGGGCCACGAGGCCCGCTGGGTCTCGGACCCAGAGCCCCTCCCAGGGGTGGGGGGAGCAGCGGGGCCCCCGCAGGCACAGGACAGGCCACTCTGGGGCCGGGGGAGGGGCAGCGAGCTCGGCACTCCCCACTCCCCCGGGAGCCGGCTGCACGCGCGCCCGCCCTCCGTCCAGGGCGCCTGAAGGCTCCTGCCCGCACCCACGAGTCCCGTGTCTGGAAATGGGCCGCGTCAGCAGGGCTCTGCCAGCCGTGTGTCCTTGGAAACTGAAGTCGAGGGGGCTGGAGGGGCGAGTGGACCCGGATGGGAAAGGGTCGGGTCTGGCCTGAGGCCAAAGGGCACGACCCCGGGAGGGACGGCCTGTGGAGCCCGCAGGCCTCCAGGGAACACAGGCTCTAGCGGGGTGGGGGGGCACCTGGGCCCCCCAGGCCTGTCGTGGGAGGTGGGGCCCCTGCAGTGGCTCTGGGGGCCGGCGGAGGCGGTGGGGGCCGGCCCTCCAATCGCCGCTCGTGTCCGGGGCTCTCAGTGCTGGGGGCAGAGGACGGACCAGGACAGGGGCCAGGGCCTCCGGGCAGCCCTCGTGGGCCCTGGCGCTGTCTCCCGGGAAAGGAAGCTGCGCTCGGCTGGCTTTCGGGGGGCGAGGGAGCCCCCGGCTGCAGGCAGGACGGACCGGCGCAGGGTCTGGACCCACTCTTCCTCCGTCCCCCAGGCTGGTGCAGGCCCCACAGGCCCCGAGTGTCCCTCCCGCGCCACCACCCGTTGCCCTGTGCACCCGGCCCGGTCCCTCCTCCCGTGTCTGCCCCGGGCTCCCCAGAGCAGGGGCAGGCTGGGGTCAGGCCAGGAGCCTCCCGCTCCGGCTCCCGTCCTCAGGGCGGAGGGCACGCGGGCCTGAGGAAGCCTGTGATCTAGGGCCCTCCCACCCAGCAGCCCCGTCTCCGAGGCCCCTGGGGCCGGCTCCTCCACTGGGTGAGCGGCTGGGGCTCTGGGCCCCGGAGTTTTCCAGAGTGTGTGTGTGTTCCGGGCCAACTCCGGGAGTCTCGGCTGCCCACCCTTCCTGTGTTTACTCCCTCCACCCTGGAAGGTCCCCGCCAGGCCCCGCCCGCCGCCACAACACCCCTGGGTCACCTCCGCCCAGGCGACCGGCCCTCCTGGCCATCAGCGTCACCTGGCTGCCACCCAGTGGCCACTCGGGGAGTGACATGCTTCTCCGGGGCTGCTGGCCTGCCAGGGGCACCCACCCACCGCTGGGTTTCTCCCGTCCGGTTCTTTCCTCCCTGCCCGCCCGCTCACGGGGCACACAGCCCTGAGCGCAGCTGGGCAGGTCTGTGGCCGCAGGGACGCGGAAGTCACAGCCCTGTTCCGCCAGCAGAACGCGGACGAGACGGGTGGGGCGGGGGCCGTCTCCTGCCCCGGCCTCAGGGCCGCTCCTGCCGCCCCGCCCGGGGCCCCTGCTGGGCCGGGGGACTCGCCGGAGCAGGGGCATGCGGCCGAATCGCCCGTGGACACCGCTGTCCCCAGGGGCCACCCTCCCCCCGCCCCTCCCTTCTTCACGCAGCTGCAAGCAGTGACCTTTTTTCCGTTTTTTAAAATCAGCTTTGTTGAGACGCAGTTCCCGCGTCACACGCTTCACCCACGAAGGTGCAGGCGACGGTCGTTTGCATGTTTTCGGAGTCACACAACTGTCCCCGGCCAGTCTGAGGACATCTCCCCGCTTCAGAGAGAAGCCCCTGAGCTCGGGCCTCGCCCCCCGCCCCTCGCCCCCCGCCCCAGGCCAACCAGCTGCTGAGTGTCTCCCTGTCGGTGCACACGCGCCCGTGCCAGGGCCTCGCACACACGTGGGGTCTCCACGTCTGTCCTTCGTGGGGGGCAAGGCCCTCACGCTGGGCCCGGAGCGGGGGGCACCAGGGCTCCGCCCGTCGTCAGGCTGGGAGCCGCCCGCCCATGGTTTGCTGGTCCAGCCCCCGCCGATGGACACCTGGCTGGCTCCCCGCTGTTGGCCACTGGGGGTGCGGCTGCTGTGGCCCCGGCCCTGCAGCCTCCTGGGCGGACCCGTTCCCATCATCTCGAATGCCCACCCGCCCAGGAGAGAAGTGGCTGGGCCGGGCGCCGACTCTGCTCCGTTGTCCAAGAGCCACCGGCCACGGGATCCTCCTCGCCCCTGACCCTGGCCTGGGAGCCGGGCTGTGCTGCCACCACACCGGGCAGGGCCCTCCCTCCGCTCCTTGTTGGGGTCTCAGCCCCGGCAGGCCGGCTCCCAGCCCCTCCTGCAGTCCGTGCGAGGAGAGCCCAGGCCTGGAGGCCCCAGGAGGGCGAGCGCAGGGTTTCGGGGTGCACAGCAGACACTCCCTCCCCGCCCTGAGGTGAAGAACAAGTCCTTCTCACAGGAGGGGACCCAGAGCAGTTCGAGCTTCCGGACCGGGCGGCGGTAGGCAGGGCTCCCCCCTCTCCCCCCCGTTTTCTGTCAACAGCCTCTTGGGGTGTGCTGTGGGGGCTCTGCCCCCACTCCGTCTTCGGGGGGCTGGACAGGCAGGCTCGGCTGGCCAGCCCACACTTGACTCAGGTGGGCAAACAGCTCAGGAGCTCGGGTGGGGCCAGCGAAGTGTCACCCAGGTCCCTCCCGCCCGTCCCCGTGGGGAATCAGGGCTGGTGGGACGCGGCCACGGTCGGAGGAGAGGCCCCCCGGGAGCGATGCCACGCGGACGCCGGCCAGGCTGGGGACAGGAAACGAGGACTGGGCGAGGCACCTGGATGGAACCAGACCTGAAGCCGCACACCCACGCCTTTCAGTTCTGCGAGCCAACCCCTTCCCTCTCCCCCCGCCAGTTTAAACCGGTCACCAGGCCTCGTCACCCAGCGGCTCCTGGTTCGTGAGGCGTCCCGGGGCCACGAAAGATGAGCCGCCAGCCCACTCTTCTCCAGGTGGGTCTTCCTTTTGTTTAGCGTGGTTAGGATGGCGAGTTTTATTTTGTTTGATTGACTTCTTGGGGCGACGTTGGCTCTGAACCACACAGGGTGCAGGTGTACCACCCTAAGACACAGCGCACCACCTGTGTGTCTGTGTGCTCCCCGCGGTGACCGGTAGGAGCGGGCAGCTAACACGCTGAGGACCTTTGATCGTGTGCTCTGTTCTGCAGGTGTTTCTTCTGGCGTGTAGTTTGCATGTGTGCTTGCCGATAGAACATTTTCCAATGCACGACTTTAGTTATTTGAAGATTTTTATTTATTTATCCCCAGCTGGCGTGGCTCTGCCTCTTCAAGGGGGTGCCCTTCAGCAGACCCGGGGATTGTTTCTCCCTCCGGGGAGGTTTCTGAGAATCCCACGTGGGCACCAACTCGTGCCGTGGGCTCTTCCTGCCGCCATGGGGGTGGCCAGGGGTGTCCCCCTCCCGTGGGTGAGGGGCAGGCTGTCCCTCAGAAGTCCCGCCATGGGCCCGCACGGGCACGGGGACGGGGACCACCGCACACCGCACGCCGCTTCCTCCGGCTTCTCCCTTCATTTCGGCCGGAGGACTCGGCCCCACCCCGCCCCTCCCTCCAGGGCTCCCCACCCTGGGGACCGACCTGGGACCAGTTACCAGGGCAGCGCCACCCTCTCTGGGTCCACCGGCTCCAGGGAGCTAGTGCAGCTGAGCTTTGGGCAGGAGTGTGGCCCAGGTGGTGGTGGTGGTGGGGAGGGAGGCGGATGGGTGATCTCAGGCCCACTGGGAGGGCTGCTCCCTGCTCTGGTCCTCCTCTGCGCCCTGGGCTGGGGGGCGGGGCGGGGCAGCCGGTCACCAAACCCCGGAGAAACGGGGCCCTGAACTGCCCAGGACAGAGCAGCTGGGTGTGCGGGGCGGCCAGAAGCAGGAAGCGGGGAAGGAAAGGGACCGGCAGCCTGCGCACACACTCAGGAGGGGGGAGAGGAGGAGAGAGACACGGGAACAAAGGCCCAGCTGCAGGCCCGGAACGAGCTCCCCATCTGGGGAAGATCGGCCCCAGGGAAGGGCACTCAGACGGAATTAGCGGCGCTGCCTCCAGCCGGCCGCCGCGGGCGCGCACACAGAGGGGCACAAAGCCGCGGCGGGGGGCCGACGCCCGGGAACAAAGGGCCGGGGCTGGGCGGCGGGCCGGGCCCTTCCAGAGCCGGGAAACAGGCCGGAAACAATGGGGCCGGCCCTGAGGGGTCGCACCGAGGGTGGGGAGGAAGGCGGTCTGAGCAGAGAACAGGTGTGGGGGACAAAGACCCCCCGGGAGGAGGGCCCTCTGGCGGGGGGGGGGGGGGGGACCCTCCTGGGACAGAGCACGGTCTCCAGGGGCGGGACCGACTGCTGTCACAGGGACAGCTGCTCCAGGAACAAGTGACCAGCCCACCGGCCCTGCGGCCGATCCTGGCTGTTGCCGACCCTCCGGGTTCAGGGGTCACGGGGGCCCCGGGGCCTGACCCCCCCCCAGCCGTGGGCGGTGGGCAGTGGGGGTGGAAACTACAGGTGGGTGCAATGCCCAGCCCTCGGGGGTTTCCACGTGTTTGAGCCAAAACTAACGCCTCGGGCCTCGGGGCGTGACCTCCGGCCTCGTGAGTGACCTCAGACACGTGACCTCAGACGCCTGGAGAGCGGCAGTTTGCAGCTGTTTTTCCAGGTTCGGGATTGAGGAGGGGACTCGAGGGGCAGGTGGCAGAGGTCGGATTGCAGGAGAGTGAACCGGGTTTTGTCCGCCCCTTGGAGGGGCCTCCCTCCCCGCATCCCACAGCTGTGCTCGCCGCATGCAGAGGAGCAATGGAGGGGGCGGGCCTGGGGCCGAGAGGGCCTTGCACAAAGGAGTTACACCTGGGCGTTATACCTGGCCCCAGTTACACCTGGGGCTCACACCTGGGCCTCACACCTGGGCGGGACTCTGCAGCTATAAGAACCTGAGACCCTGGGAGCGCAAGGTCAGTGGCCCCCAGAAGTCCGGCCTGCCGGGCTGCAGCCTCTCAGCCCTGAAAGCAAACCGGGCGGCCCCAAGCCCCAGGGAGGGGGCTGCCGAGGGAAGGAGGACCTTGTCACCCACAGAGACGGTGTCTAGGCCTTGACCGTGCGGGGCCCAGGGGGTGACTATGAGGAAGGGACCGGAAGGGAGGGCCCGTCCTGGGCCGCAGGGCACCCCCGGCCTCCCGAGCGCGGAGCTCCAGCCTCTGCGCCTTCTCGTCCGGCGGCCTGCTCGTTTCCCTTCGACTTGTCGTCCGAGCTCTGCCGTTCAGCTCCAGTCCGTTGGGAGCTCCCTCCGGGGCGCGTGCGGCCGGGCCCGGAGTCGCTGTTCCGCCAGGCGCCGCTCCGTCGTCCGCACCGCTCTCGGACAGGACCGCTCTACTGAGGAGTCTTCCGGTGCCCTCGCGGAAACTTTTGTTTTAAAGATTTTTATTTATTTATTTTGAGAGAGGGAAGGAAGGAAGAAAGACAGAGAAACGAGAAACATCACTGTGCGGTTGCTGGGGACCGTGGCCTGCAACCCAGGCGTGTGCCCTGACTGGGGATCGAACCTGCGACACTTTGGTTCGCAGGCCGGCGCTCAGTCCCCTGAGCCATGTCAGCCAGGGCTGAAATTTCTTGACAGCCAATACTCACCGTGCAGCTTTTTGTGAAACGTCGTCTCTCTCTTTTTTAAAAAGATTTTATTTTATTTATTTTAGAGAGAGGGAAAGAGAGAGAGAGAAACATCATGTGTGGTTGCCTCTCACACGCCCCCGACTGGGGACCTGGCCTGCAACCCAGGCCTGTGCCCTGAGTGGGAACTGAACCGGCGACCCTTTGGTTCACAGGCCAGCACTCAGTCCACTGAGCCACAGCAGCCAGGCCAGCATCAGCTTTATTTTAGAAGAACACCTGGGGGTGGCGTTCTCCTTCCCGGGAGCACATCTGTGCCTCCCCTGTCCCCCTTCGTCCCCCACAGGCAGCGCCTCCTAAACTCTAGGGGTCCCCACAAGACTTGCAGCCAGTGGCTGTGAGGACCCCCTTCTCTGACTTCTCGGTGAGCTGAGGCAGCCCCGCCTGGGCTCCCTCCTGTGCCCTTCCTCCTTTCTCTCTTTGCCTGTCCCTGGTTTTAGTAAACAGACTCCATTAAAAAAAAAAAAGTCCCAAGCTGACCCGTGAAATGCTAATTGGCTTCCCCTGTGGGCAGTGGCCGGCAGGTGGGAGCCCAAGAGCTGGGACTGAGGGCTGAGGCTGTGCTGTTGCAGGAAGCCACGGGGCTGAGGGGTGGGAGGGCACTCTGCCCTCTGCCCTCTGCCCTCCGCCCTCCCCAGTGACCCGGACACTCCGGTCCCACCCGCCCCTCCCCCTGCCCTCTGCCCCGCACTGGTCCCCGGCCAGGCCCATCCCTGCCAAACCGCCTAACCAGACGGGGCACTTTCTCCCCTGGGTCCTGGTCCGGGGAGGGTTGCACAACGGGCCTGGGGGGCGGAGGCTGGGGACGGGCCAGCTGCCCCTGCCCGGGCTGCACCTGCGCACGGGGGGCCGGCCGGACAACGCAGCCGGTTTCTGGAACCTGCTGCCTCCTGTTTTCCTGCCAACTTCAGTTGCCGCTGAGAACCGTTTGGGGTCAGCCTCAGGTGTCCAGCTCAGCGGTCTGCAGCAACCTGGCTTACCGAGCCCCCAGAGTTCCAGTGCCCGCCCACCCGGCGCCGCCCACGGTTCTCAGGACACCGCTGGCCGTGCTCCCCGTGTGGGACGGTGGGGCTCGGGCCGGCCTGTGACAACCCTGTTGTCCTTCCCAGTCCCTCCGCCTTCTTCATCCAGCCCCCACCCCCACTCCTCCCCTCTGGCGGCCGTCAGTCTGTTCTCTGTGCCAGTTTTTGTTTCTGTTTTGTCCCTTTGTTCTTTCGGTTCTGCAAACGTGTGCACCCGTGGGGTGTCGTCCTCCTCTGACACTGTCCTGGGCCCTCCCCGCCTTTCCCCCTCGCCTGGGGCCCGAGAGAGGCGGCAGCCTCCCCCATGACCGTGGTCGCCCCCTCCGGCTCCAGGGTCACTGCCTGGGCTGCGGGCTCCACCGGCCTCTGGGCTGCTGGGAGGGAGAGGGGGGCTTCCCACCGGGGCCTTCAGCCTGTGTTTGGGCCCCGAGTACCGGCAGAGCTGGGCGCTGGGAGCCCTTCCCAAGGGGTATGCCAGCCCTGAAGCCAGGCCCCACCCACAACCCAAGCCTCGCACCTCCCCAGGGGACCTGGGAGTCTGGCTCCAGGCCCGGCCACACCCCCAGATACAGGACACCCCACTCGTCCACCCTGCACACCAGATACTGTGTCCCCCACGGGAGACCGGATGCAGAGCTTTCTGCCAGCCTTCGGGAACTGGGAACAGAGCAAAGGGCCACATCCAAGGGGGGGGGGACAGTGGGCAGGAGGGTGTGGCTGGCCCTGCCCTGAAGGGGTGGGGAGGGACTCCAGTGAAGGCCACTCCGGGCAGCACAGCCGTGGCCCGGGGACCCGGTGACAGTCCACTGACCGTTGTGTCCCAACACACAGCCAGCGACCACTGTAGCTTAAACTTCAAAACACTCAAAGAGGTTCTGAGAGTGGGGGAGACCCACCATCATCTGTTCCACTCGTGCTGCACCCGCTGGGTGACCCTCGGGCCCCGACTGGGACGGAAGCGGCAGCCTTGGCGTTTCAGGAGGAACCTCCGGCCCCCGGAGCCACAGGGCTGGGCTGCAGCTCCGGCATCTTAAAGGCCCTTTTCACCGACGCAGGAGGCACTTGTGCACACAGGCAGCGGCAGCAGCGTCTGGGCCTCGCTCCGGATGACCCAGGGACAACGGGAGGGGTCTGCAGGGCGTGCCCCTCGCTGAGGCTGAGCTAGCTGCTTCTCAGAAGGGCCCGTGGATTTCAGTGGTCACAGCTGTGCGGCCACTGCGGCCCCTCAACCTCCCCTTTCCATGCTCCAGCGCGCCCAGGCGGGGGCATCAAGGGTCCGGATGCTGCGTCTGCCCTGCAGGTCTCCCAGCTGGGGCGGCAGAGGCCCCAGGCGGCTCCCACTGTCCTGGGGTGTCAACAGGCCACAAGGTGCTGCCCTGACCAGCCCCCTGCACCTGTCCACCTGTCTGAGGGCTTACAGCCCAGGGCTGACTCAGGGGGTACCTCCCACTGCCAGGAAAGGGCTCCCCAGGGAGGCCCCCCAGCCTGGCTAGGGGGTGCTTGCTGAGAAGGCGGGGACCAGACCCCTGGACTCACACACCCGCCCTCCCTGTCCGGCAGTGGGTGTGGGCTTGTGCCCCCTCACACACACCCAGCCCCACTGCCCACAGGCCCAGGACTGCGTGTTTCCCGTTCCGGGTCCTTCCCCACCCACACGAGCCTGCCTTGGAGGGTGCAGAGGGGTCCGGCCGCCCCTGGACGGCTCTGAGCGGCCCGGATGCAGACGGGGACCAGACGGGGGCAGTTCACTGTCCTTTATTACGGGCCCTGCAGAAAGGCCGCCTGCTGGGGAGGGGGCACAGCCCCAAGGGACTCCGGGAAGCGGGCAGGCGCAGCCCCCAGCTTTGCTGGCGGGGAATGGGCTGCTTTGGCTGACCAGCTGCGGGGGGGCCTTGAGGGGTGACCACCATCCACTCCGAGAGCGGCCCTGAGGACACGCCACAGCCCGCACGGCCCCCCGGAGACAGCTGTGGCCTCTGGGTACTGAGAGGTTTTTTGGTGAAATTGTTAAAGCAACTGAGGGTGGACGGGACACCCCCACTCGGAGGCCCCCCGAGCCCGCCTCCTTTGTTCCCTGGCCGAGCAGCAGTGGGGCCCCGCTAGCCCCCACCCGGAGAGAATCGTGAAGCCCAGCCCCCCCCCCCCCAAGGTAAACGTGCCCACGCGGGTCCTGGGTGGGAGCTGCTGGAAGACAGAGCTGGGGGCCCAGGGCAGCTGTCCCGAGAAAGAAGCCTCAGGCCAGGGCCCCCGGGGACCTGGACAGCCTGCCCCTCCCGCCTCCAGTGTAACCGCCTGCCTACGGGGGCGGAGAGAGACCCTGGGTGGGCACGCCCCCTCCAGGGGGCGGGGCGGGGCCTGGGGGAGGTGTGTGGGCGCTGACCCGCCCGGTGGTCCTGGGCCAGGGGGAGGGAGGCGGAGCTCCGCCGGGTGGACGCGGGAGGAGCGTGGCGCTAGGTGCTCCCTCGCCCCGTCAGGACAGCACCGCCAGGCCGAAGTGCTTGCGCAGCTGCTCCAGGAACACGAACGTGAGCACAGTGTGCGGCATGAGGCGGATGCCGGCAGGCAGCAGGCCCTGGGGGCGGGGGGAGAGGGGTGAGGAGCTGGGGGGCCCGGGCCCCCGCCGCCCCACCGCCGCCCTCCCCACGCCCAGACCCCGCCCGGACCTTGTAAAAGGCCAGCGGCCCGAGCTTGGCCGTCTCCATGGTGCAGTGCAGCACGCCCTGCGGGGAGAGACAGGCGGGGCGTGAAAGGAAGAGCCGAGTCGCACTCAAGGGGCGGAAACCGCACACGGGCCCCGCAGCACCGGCCGGCGGCCCCGGGGGCTGATGGGAGCAGGCGGCTGGGCGACCGGCACACGGCGTGGCCGGCAGCGTGCAGAGCTCAACGGGGGAGGACAAGTGAGCACAAAGGTCACGGCTGCCCCGGCTGACCGCTGACGCAGCAGCCCGGGCCCTGGAGCTGCGCCCAGTGTGCCTGGCGGCAGGCTGACCTGAGGGCACGGGGCGGGTGGGTCGAGCAGGGGCGTGGTCTCAGGCGCCGGAAGACACAGAACGGGCCACGGGCACCGTGGGGCCTCAGGCCGGGCCCTGGGCCCCTGCCCCCTCCCAGGGTGAGCACATGGGTCCACCGGCCACAGAGCCGGGCAGCAGCAGGGCGGAGACCCCCAGTGTGGGGACCCACTCACCCGATACTCGCCCTTGGAGTTCATCAGGCGGGTCTTCAGCACGTCCAGGGGCTGGCACAGGACCGTGGCACATCCGCCCTGGGTGGGGGGGGACGCATCTCTGATGAGCCTGCCACGCGGGACGCCTGGGCACCCCCCAACCCCCACAGGGCGACCCAAGTCCCCAGGAGGCGTCCCGAGGGCCACGGGGGGACTCCAGGAGCCGCTCTAGCCTGGGCGCAGCCAGGGGGACCTGCGGTCTGAGGGGGGGTGACCGCCAACACAGCCGGCCCCTCCTGCCTCCTGAGCCCTGGCCCTCAGGCTCCGAGCTGGCCGGGGACCCCGCCCCGTGCCGCGGCCGGCACTCACAGCAATGAAGCTGGCGACAAAGTGTGTGAGGATCCCGTCGTCCAGGTACCCGGTGCTGAGGACCAGCTGCTTGGCCTGGTCGTAGCAGGACAGCTGTGGGGGGGGGCGTGCAGCATGCTCAGGGCCAGAAGGACGGCCCCACTTGAGGGGATGCAGACAGGGGCCCCGGGGACACCACCCAGGCCGGCCACGCCCCTGCTCCCCAGTCCCCTGCGTGGCACTGTGGCCTCGAGGGCAGCGAGGCCCTGACCGGGAGGGCCTGCCCCAGGTCCCACGCCTGACCTGCCCGTGCCCATCTGCGCTCTGCGGCCCCCACACCCCCTGCAACCTCTGGGGGTGCTCCTCTGAGAGCCCCGCCCAGGCAGGAGCCCTACCTGGCCCACGGTGACCAACATCCCTCGACTGGATGCCATGGTCGCACCCGAGAACAGCTTCCGCAGCCCCTCTGCCGGGGGAAGGGGGCAGGTTGGGCGCCCGCCCAAATCCGTTGGGACCCCCCCCCCCGCCCTGGGTCCTGGACAAAGCCCCCCGCCCCCTCGGGACTCTCCGTGGCCGAGCTGGGGGCTGCCCCAGGCTCCTCACCTTCCCGGGCCACGCGGTACAGGCCGTCCAGGGCGTGGGCGTAGCTGCCGGGGACACAGAAAGGGCCCCGTGAGGGCTTTCCCCAAGAGGAGCCTAAGACCCCCAAGGCAGCACTGCAGGGGCCAACGCAGGCTTGTCCGACAGCTGGGCTCTGCCTCCTCCCGCCCTCAGGGGACCTCAGCACCTGCAGGTCCCCGCTGAGACCCCAGGAGGACAGCTGGGCACCAGCCCTGAGGCCGGTCCCCAGTGCGGCTGTTCCTGAGGGTGGGGGGAGGTCGGGGCAGGACGCGCTGCTGGGCCCCTTCCACCAGTGCCCTCCGTCCGCCTTCCCCACGGCCCCCACCCCGGCTGGAGTACGGACGGCGGGCTGTGGTGGAGCCACCCTCCCCCGCACCAACGCATGTCCCAGTCTCAGGGCGGCATCCGAAACAAACAGGGCTTAGAGTTGACCGCGTCTTAGCTTCACGAAAAATGGTGTTTTTATCATAAAAATAAATCCCAACTCCCAAGCCCTTTGGAAGGTTCAGACTCGAACTTCTAAAACATCCTCCACGGAAGCACGCACACACGGGGCAGAGAGAGGGGCAGGCCGGTGACCGACCGGCCCCCGTCCCTGGTCCCAGGGTCCTCCCCGGGGGGGACACTCAGAGGTCCTGGGGACGCCTCCCGGCTCCGGGACAGACGTGCTCGGTGTGGGCTTCCGAGAGCCGCTGGCCGCCCGGCTCTGCCCCGGGCGGCCTGTGGGAGTCCCAGCTGAGCCCCCACCTCGTGGCTTGGGGCCTCGTCCTGGCCTGGGCCCCCCTACACCTACCAGCCACACCCCCAGGGCAGGACGCGGCCCCCGCTGCTACTCACTTCCGGCGCTGACTGGGGGGCAGCTTCACGTCGTTCTGCATTCTGAAACAACCGCGGGTTCAGGGGCGGCAGGGCCCCCCATGCCCAGGATGCCAAGGTCCAGGGCCTCCCGCCAGGCTGGGCCCTGACCCCATCTGGGGACAGCACGGACCCTCCCCTCGGGCGGCCCCACTGACCTGACGTTGACCATGTCTGCCGGAGTCCCCACGAAGCCACCGATGCAACCTGGGGCGACAGACCCCAGAGTCGACGTGGGACCCTTGGCCGGCTGCCCTCGTGGCCCCGCCCAAGCGCGTCCCCCCCCCCGGCCCGCCCCGGCCCCCCCCCCTCCAGACCCGTGCTTGGCTGTCAGCCCGCCCAGCTGCTCACCACTGATGGCGCCCAGAAGCACCTTCTTGTAGAACGGCAGGGGCCCCTCGCTGCCCTTGGCCACCTGGTCCCGCACCGTCTCATAGATGGCGAACCGCGTCAGGGAGTAGGTCATCTGGCGGGGGGGGGGCGCCCAGCTCAGAGGGGGCGGGGGCAGGATGGTGCTGGGCACAGCCTGCACCCCGTGGCCCCCCACCCCAGACGGCCTGGGGCACGGCCGTCATGTGTGGACCACGGGGACACGGAGGAGCCCTCCCAAGGCCACGTGGCCAACGAATGGCTGAGCCAACGTGCAGACCCCTTTTGGTGCCCAGGCCTCGGTTTCCCCAGCTGTAAGGGGAGGTCTCCGGCCAGCTGTGAGCCAGGGCAGACCCTGCGGAAGGGCCACCGGTGCCCTGGGCTCTGTGGTGCCTTCCTCCCACCCCACGCAGCCTTGGGAAGGAGGAGGTTGCCTGATGCCTGCGGGTGCCCACGGCGGTGAGGTCCAGGCGTGAGGCATGCCGGCCGTCCCCGCTCAGAGCACAGGCTCTGGGCCCAGGACCTGCCCAGGGAGGTGGGGCCCCGGTACCTGTCTGCACAGGGACGCGCTCAGGCCGTTGTAGAGCGCCAGGATGCCGTCCGAGCGCACCACCTGCAGCGCCATGCCCGTCATGCGCAGCTTCACCTCCTGCTGCGTCTGCAGGTGCACCTGTGGGGGGCAGGGACCACCGCTCAGAGCCGCCAGCTGGCCCGCAGCTGCGCTGGGCC
Organism: Phyllostomus discolor; assembly: GCF_004126475.2. NCBI lineage: Eukaryota > Metazoa > Chordata > Mammalia > Chiroptera > Phyllostomidae > Phyllostomus > Phyllostomus discolor. Next base: position 114,111,740 of record NC_040910.2, on the reverse strand, counting down.
CTTCCTTCCCACAATGACCTGGAGGGCAAGGGCTATGACTGCACCCCCATTTAGAGACGGGAAACTGAGGCACGGGGAGGCAAAGCGGCCTCCTAAGGGCCCCCCCAGTGAGTGGCGCTGGGCCGCCACAGCGTGCTACAGGTGATACCACCAGGTGACCAGTGCGCCCACCGGGCCTGTGGGTGGCGCTCCGCAGCTGCCCGAGTGCTCTGGGCACCTGCTGTGGGCGGGGTCCCCCAGTCTCAATTTGCACGGGGGAAACCGAGGCAGGACGCCCCTAGGGTGGCTGCAGGGTCCCACCCACCATTCAGCCTTCTCGGGGACAAAGTTCTGGGGACTCAGAGGCAGCCCGAAGACACACACACACACGGGGGACTGGCGGAGGCAGGGAGGGGCTCAGCAGTGGGGGGCAAAGGTGAGGGCCGAGGGGGGCCTCGTGCCAGCTCGGTGACGAGAGCAGCGTCGTCCTGCTGGCTGGGCGAGGCTGGGCAGGACCGGGCCCTGGGCCCGCGGGCAGGATGGCCGCGGCCACGCGGGCAGCCACTCCTGTCCCGGCAAGAAGAGGCTGCGGGTCGAGTCAGGACACGAGGCAGGGGACGATCAAGGAGCTTTACAATAATTTTTCCAGTGACCCCGCTGGGAGGTAGAAACCCCAGCCTGGGCCTCCCTCCAGGGCCGGCCTCCACACCCTGGCACAGGGCCGCGTGCTCCCTGGGACAGAGGGCGGCCGCATTCCTGTGGCCGCCTGCTCCCCTGACCCGCCCTGGCAGCGCTCTGCGGCGAAACAGCATCTGGGAGGCAGAGCGAGGGGCAGTGACGCCCAAACAGGCCTTGGACGAGGGACGAGGGGCTGGGCCAGCCCGGGGGCCGGGAGGGCACGGGGTCCCTGGAGGCTGTGCCTGCTCCCGGTCAGCCCGACACTCCATGGCCCCGTGCTGGTGGCGGTGGGGGACGTGGGGGCCTGCGTGGGCATCCGGAAGGCAAGCAGAACAGCTGGGGCTCCGCCTCCTCCAGCCCAAAACCCACAGTCTGGCCACCTGGTGGTCAGAGGCCCCGGGGGGCGCTCCCAGACACGCCCACCGCTTGTCCTGCGGTGGCTGGCGTTTCTACCAATCAGAATCAACGACTTCCCTTCAGGAGAAAGCTGCTAACGGAGGCACAGGAGACCCCTGAGGGCCCCAGGTCGGCCCAGGCCGCAGGAGCCAACTCCCCTGAGGCGGCCGGAGTGGGCACAGGGAGCTCAAGAGCGCAGGGTGCCGGCACGGAAGGGGGTGGCCAGGCACTGGCCCCCTGCCCACAGACCCCATGTGACTCGGGGCCAGCTGCCTGGGTGGACTGGTTTCTGCCTCTAGCCCTTTCTTCTTTGTTCCCTGGGGTGACACAGGGCAGAACACGACCCACAGGGCTGGTCCTGGAGGCCAGGAAATTGTATCTTACGCTGCCCGTTAGCCCTGAACAAACACAACAACAGAGTCAATGCTTCCGGCTCTCAGATGCGCCCCCTCCTCACAGGGCAGGCCCTGCAAGCACGCAGGGCCCCGGGTTCCAGGCGCCCGCCCAGCCCAGGAGCAGTCGCCGGGGCCACAGCCTCCATTCCCTCTCCCTCCCTCGTGTGCCAGGGCCCCCACCTCGCGGGGGGCAGCTGGGCCCATGCCCTGAGCGCGCTAGTGCCCGAGCACCCCGCAGAACACCTTTCAACTCCCATCAGGCAGGACAGGCGTCCTCAAGGGTGTGGGAGAAGTTGGCTCGGGGTGGCCAAGAAACTGCCCAAGGTCACAAAGGTAGTTAAAGAGCAGAGCTACGGCCGGGGACGAGCCCGCCGACCGCTAGAAGTGGGCTGGGACCCCTGACGCCGCGGCTGCTTCCTCTTGGGGTCTGCAGGGCCAGGGGGGGCCTCCCTCCAACCCTCTGCGTGCCGCATCTCCGCGGGGAAGCAGCGAGCCCGGGACTGCGGCCCTCCGGGCAGGGCAGGGTCAAGCGGGCCAGTGCCCACGGGCGTGGAGCCAGGGTGGGCGCGGAGCCCGGGCCCCTTGCAGCCGCCCGACCCCCCACCCCCGCACCGGCCCGTGCCACCCTCACCTTGAGCAGGTCCAGGGGGTGCGTGCAGCAGGCGGCCCCGCACGAGGCCAGGCCCCCGAAGTACCAGCGCGACACGCGCGCCTCGGCCGCCATGTCCGGAGAAGCGCCGGCTGCCCGGGTCCGATCTGCCTGGACCCCGATCCCGACCCCGACTGCAGCCCGCGCCGCCACCCCGGCACCGGGTTCAAAGCGCCGTCCGCCACCCGCGCCCGGCGCAACCAATGCGCCCGCGCGCTCAGAGGCGTGTCTAGATCCGGGGCGGGGTCGACGCCGGGGGCCTGGCCTGAGAGGCCCCGCCCCCAGAGCCTTAAACGGGCCTCGGTCTCGCAGACAGGAAGCGGTGCCGGGTGGAACCCACTGTCCCCGTTTTGTGGCGCGCGGCTTCAGGGGACCTGCCGCGTGGGCCTCCACCAATGCTCCCAGGAACCTGGGGTCCCTCCCCAGCCGGGACCGCAGGGCCACCCCACACCTAGGGCACATGTCCGTAGGGCAAGGCCTCCCCCTTGGGCTCTGCCAGGGTCCCCCACTCCACCTACCGGAAGCCGGTCTCCGCAGTAACCCCCCACCCCAGCCGTGGTCCCGAACCTGCATCCAGTGCCCACCCGGCCACGCAGGGACGCAGGCCAAGCCGGCCCGCCCCCAGGAGAGCAGCTGCAAGAAGTAGCAGAGGCCCTGGCCCGGTTGTTCAGTGGTTAGAGCGTCCTCCGGACATGCTAAGGTTGTGGGTTTGATCCCCCTTCAGGGCACATACAAGACTAAACCATTAAGTTAATAAATCAATAAATTAAAAAAAAAATAAGTATCAAAAACCTTCCTTGTGCCCTGGCTGGTGTGGCTCAGAGGATTGAGTGTGGCCTGGGAACCAAAGCGTTGGTGGTTCAATTCCCAGTCAGGGCACATGCCCAGGTCTCCAGTAGGGGGCGCACGAGAGGCAACCACATATTGATGTTTCCCTCTCTTCCTCCCTTCCCCTCTGAAAATAAATTAAACCTTAAAAAACAAACAAACCCACAATACCCTCCTTGGGATCACTTAAAACTAAGGGCAAAAGGCGATTTGGAGAGACCATCGGTCCCTGTCCCCTACACACCACCTCCAGCCTGAGCTCTCCCAGCCCAGCCCAGCCCAGCCCAGCCTCAGGCCTCCCTCCGACCTCCGGCCCCAGGCTGGAGGAGGCCTGGGAGGCAGCGCTCTGGGCCTCAGCGTCCTGGCTTGGCCTCCCGGGGCTGGCTGGCAGCAAGCAGGGCCTGGCCCCAGGGGGAGGCTCCTGCCTGTGTGCACAGGGTCAGGCAGGAAGAAGTCCGGCTGTTGTTAGTAACGGACCGGTCAGCGTGTGGCATCGATGTGACCCGGCAGGCAAGGCGACTGGGCTGGAACGCGCATGTGTGAACAATGACGACTTCACCGTTCTGGTCAGGGGGGGCGGGAGGTGCCCCTGTGCCTGGCTACTGGGTGGCCGTCACAGTCAAAGTGACTGAGCGAGTAGAGCGATGAGTCTGCGTCAGATCTTGCGTTAGGCTTGAACGTTCCGCCGCAGAAACCACGGGGGTGACTCAGAGGCCACAGCTGTGGGCGACCGGCGACTGGCAGCTGCATCAGGACGTGCTCGCTCACGCATCACGTCTGGGGCAGAGTTTTTGGCAAAACGTCTGTCACCCAGGTGGCTCAGCTGCCCTACAGCCCAGATGTGGTGCCCTGCAACTTCTAGCTTTCCCCAAAACTAAAATCCCCTTTGAAAGGGAAGACATTTCAGACTGTCAGTGAGATTCAGGAAAACATGACGGGGCAGCTGATGGCGATTGGGAGAACCATTTGAGGTCCCAATTTGGAGGGGACTGAGGTGTCACTGTCCTGTGTACAGTGTTTCTTGTGTTTGTATCTTCAGTAAATGTATGGTTTTCACATTGCATGTCTGGGCACCTTCTGGACGAACCTTGCACAGCAGGTTCCCACTCTCATCCCACCTCCTAGCAAACAACAGGAAGTGCGGGTGGGCTCCGGGGCCAAAGTGGAGGCCAAGTCCCCAGGGCCACTTTCCGAAAGGACCATGGGGGGCCCAGGGGCTCTCTGTGGGGCCAGCCTCTCATCTCACAGCGGGGGGAGCCAGAGCCCCCCCCCCCCCCCAGGGCAGAACCTGGGCCCAGCGTGGCCACTGCAGCACCCACCCCAGGGGGGAAGGGGGAAGGTCATTGGGGGAACCACTCCTGGTCCTTGAACCTGGGAGGTGCCGGAGTAACGGTCCCCGGGGAGGGGAGCTGCTGGGGCAGGAGGCATGTAAGTCGGTGCCAGCCGGCTCTCAGCCCTGTCCTGGGGCCCTGGCACCAGGGTGGACAAGCCACTCCCACTGGCATCCAAGGGGCCCTGTGGTGCCATGGGGGTGCCAACAGGGCCACGCAGGAAGCACAGCGGACCGGCCTCCCAGTACAGAGCTTTTGGGCCGTGGCCCAGCAGGCTCCTGGGACCAGGGCCCCACACGCTTCTTCAGGGGCCACCTGCAGCTGCAGTACATCACAGGAGGCTGGGAGTGGTGGGCCAGGACCCCCACCTGGAGGTCCAGGGTCTGCCCAGTGCCTTCAGGAGTCTGACTGTGGGCGGAATGCTGGTGGCTAGACGGCCCTGGAGGTGCAGGGCCACCCCAGGACGAAGCATAGGACCCCAGTGCCCTATTTGTTCCCCTGGGAACGCTGGACAAGGGCCTGTGACCCTGCAGGCCAAGGCCCTCTCTGAGCCCCATGCACTCCTGGCCTCAGGCCGCCCAGCAGCCCCCTGGGGAGGGAAGGCAGGGCCGGAGACCTGCCGCTGAGAATCATTAACCTGGCCAGATGGCACACCTCCCTGGGTCAGGGAGCAGCCTGCCTCCGCCTCCTTGGACCCCACCCACGAGGCTCAGCAGGGAGCACACCAGGAGGGAGGCCCTGGCTTTGGACTGGACGGGGAGGATGGGCAAGCCTCCCACCCAGAGGCACAGCGCCCCCTGCAGGCCCCACAGCGCTGATCCTGCAGATCGCTCCTCCAACAGGGCCGCAGCGTGTGGAGGGCAGAGGCCCCTGGGGTCATGGCCACCCAACCCACAGCGCAGCCTCCCTCCCTCCTGCTCTCTGCCCCAGGCCCCAGGGTTCTCGTGCTCAGGGATGGGGGCGGGAATCCAGTGCACCCAGGGAAGGAAACCCAGGGTCCCCGGAGCAAGGCCCCAGGGCTGCCGTCCGCGGTGGCCATGGCCACCAGTAAGAGCCACACGTGGGCACCGGGCCACCCCTCGCCTCCCTGGCTCCCAGGCCCAGCCCCCGAGTCGTCCTCTCTCGGGGAAGCAGGCTGTGCAAGGTTGTCTCTTGCAGGGAGGGCTGCCCGGGGGCACGGGCTCACCCCTGCCGGTTGGGGCAGAGCACAGCCGGCTCCCGAGTGAAGATCTGGTGTCGTCTACGCAGGTGCTGCCGGAACCTCCAAACGATCGCAGGCTGACCCCCGCCCATCCCACCACCCAGACACAGAACGTGTGGCCGGAACCGTGTATTTTCTCAGCAGCCACCAGGGGGCGCACGGGAACTGGGGGCACGTTCCAGAGTCCTCCCCGGGGCGCTCACAGGTGGCAGCCGCCCCCTCCGGTCTCAGTAGGTCCATGCCTGTCCCAGAGCTGGCTGCCCCGAGGTGATGGGGTGGAGTTCCGCTCTGGCGTGCTATCAGCTGAGCCTGGGTGCTTGGCAGAGCAGGCAGGGCCTCGCCCGGGGCCCCCGGTGCACAAGTCCACAGCGCCGGCCGGCCTACTCCAGGACCACGGTGCCGCCCACCGCCTCCAGGGCCGCCTTGATCTTCTCGGCCTCGGCCTTGGCGACGTTCGCCTTGATCTCCTGGGGCAGCGACTCCACCAGCTTCTTCGCCTGCCAGAGAGCACGGTCAGACGCCCGGCCGGGGCCCCTGGGCCAGGCCCGGCTGGGGAGGGCACAGCCCCGGACTCACCTGCACGAGGTTGATGCCCTGCACGTAGTTCTTGATCTCCTTGATCAGCTTCACCTTGTCCACGGGCTTGGCCTCCGTTAGGCGGACGGTGAAATGCGTCTGTTCTTTCTGTTTGGGGACGTACTCTTCTTCTACCTGGGGGAGCGGGGGCGGGGGCCGCCAGGTGAGAAGGGGGGCCGTGCCGCAGGTGCACCCGCTCCTGGGCTGCCTGGCCTGTGACCCCAAAGGCAAGGCCTCCGCAGAGCCTGGGATTCCAACAGGAGCCAGGCCGGGCCAGCGCCCCCACCCTGAGTCGCTCCTGGGCCAGCCTGGGCCCCACCGCCCAGAACTGCCCCGAACCGCCCCAACTCTGCAGAGGCTGCTTGCTTGGCCCCTGCCTCCCTGCCCAGCGCCCGGCACTCGTCCCTTAAACACCGCCACTTACGAGACAAGGCAGAGTGACAATGAAGGTGCTGTGTGGTCAAGTAATGTCACAGAAATGCAGGGCCACTCTGTCCTCCACCAAGCCCGAGGCTGTGCCCCAGGACTAGACAAAGTGACAGCCAGCCTCTGCCCCGCCCTCACCCCCAAGTGGCCAGGAGTGGACAGCAGGGAGCGACAGAGCTCCTGGAGTCTGAGCAGGCTGGGGCGGGAGGTCCCTGTCAATGCCCCTCGTGCGAGGGGCTCCTGGGCCCTGTGTTGCCAGGGGTGTGCCTCGGCCTCCAGGGCAGGAGGCACAAGTGTGACAAGACATTAATGATTAGGCTACGGGCACAGAAGTGAAGGTGTTATTATTCCCGCTGTGCATGGTGAGATTTTTTTTTTTAAAGATTTATTTATTTATTTTTAGAGAGGGAAGGGAGGGGGAAAGAGAGAGAGAGAAACAGGAATGTGCGGTTGCTGGGGGCCGTGGCCTGCAACCCTGGCATGTGCCCTGACTGGGAATCGAACCTGCAACACTTTGGTTTGCAGCCCGCGCTCAATCCACTGAGCTACGCCAGCCAGGGCTGCATAGTGAGATTTTTAAGATAATTAATATTGGGAAAAAAAGTGTGAGGCTCCCAGTCTGCTGGTTTCCTCGCAGACACTCGAACTGTGCCCCGGAGGAGGGGGCTGCCCTTTGCCTGCCCACCCTCTCGGCCCTCACACGGGCGGGTGCCACCCCTGCGCAGGGGTCGCCTTGCTCTCTCCCTCAGCTGCTCTGCTCAAGAGCCACCTGCTGCCCCGGCTGGGCGGCTCACTGGGTTGGAGCGCTGTCCCGTACCCCAGAAGTCTGAGGGTTCGATCCCAGGTCAGGGCACATGCCTAACACCTTGGCCGAGGGTTTGGAGCAGGGGCCCCCACATCCTTGGCAGGGAGGAGGTCCCGGTGCTGACGGGGGCCGCAGGCAGAGGCGCACAGATCGGTAGGGCGCACTAATTGGCGCAGGACTGAGACGAGGGACAGTGAGAGAAGTCTGGCCACCTGGCGTGAGGGAGCAGGGGGACTGGGCGCCAGAGAGACACATCCTGGGCTCACCTCGGGGGCCGCTGCGGCTGGGGCGGGACCAGGCATCATGCCGCCCATCGGCATGAGCCCCACATCCTGGATCTTCAAGGTTTTCTGCAGGGACAGAGGAGAGCAGTCTCAGAGGCGGCTGTCACACCCAGACACACTCAGGCACAAGGCTGGCCCGTCCCCACACGCGGGGGAGCACTTTCCGCAATGGACCAAGTGCCCCAGGAACAAGGCCCAGGTCCCAGATTTCACTGCCCAGGTCTGGCCCCGGTACCTTCAGGAGCTCGTTGAGGTCCGAGATCTCCAGGAGCGTGAGGCTGGCAATGTCCTGGACCAGCTGCTGGATTTTGGGGGGGTACTCCTTGGGGGCGTTATCTAGGGGTGCACCGGCGAGGGCCTCGCCCCTTCGATGGCTGCTGCATCTCATCAGCCGCACGGTGCAGACGCGTGGCACCTGTTGCCTAAACCCCAAACAAAGCCGTCAGCCACGCACGTGTGGGCGCCGCGGTCCAGGCAGGTAGGTGCCGGTGAGCTCAGCTCTAGCCCCTTGGCCCCAACCCAGGGTTCTCAGACTCGAGGGTCCACTCTACGCTCTTCAAAACCCTTAGAAACCCACATTATTGTTGCAAAATCCTGCCCACGACGTTAACTTCCTGGTTTGAATGAACCGCGGCCGCTCACGGGGGCAATGCAACACCGTGCATGCCTTCGCTGCTCAGGGCCTTCCAGGACCTGGGTCCCTGGAGGGCGGGACGCCGGCTGCACTGAAGGCAGCCCTACCGCGCCACTGGGCTCCGGGGGAAACTGAGGCCCGGAGCAAGGACAGAACCTGTCCAAGGTCATCTGAGGCCACCGCGGCGCTCTCCGCGGCCCGCGCGGTTACGGGCTCGGCACGCGGTGGTCCCCACGCCCCCTATCCCTGCTGGGATCCGCCGACTTCCCGTGGCCTCTCGTCCGCCGCCCCGACCCGAACCATCGGAGGCCGGCCGAGGGCACCCACTCTGCCCGCCCGGCCCTCGGCAGCCCGCGGTACCTGAAGAAACGCAGCGCGGCGCCCCGAAGCCCGAGACACGGCCCCCACAGGGGGCGAGCGGCCGCCGGTAGCATCGCTCCGCGGGCGGGAAGGTCACACGAGGCTCCCGCGGGGAGGGACGCTCTAGCCGCCAGAGCCGCCGAGAACAGGCGCCGGCGAGGACGCTCTAGCCGCCGGGGCCGCCGAGCACACGAGCCGGCGAGGTCGCTCTAGCCGCACTTCGCGCTCGTTTCCTCTCGCTGGCCAAGATTACCCACAAGGCGGCGGGCCGCGCAGGCGCACGGCCTGGCAGGCGGCGGTGGCCGCGTCCCTGCGGCCGCTCGGTGACGGACTCGGGCTCGCTCCCTGTGGGGCGAACGGCGGCCAGTGAAGGTCGGAGCTTGGCGCCAGGCTCCGTCCGAGCTGGGGGCGGGTCTGGTCCGTGCAGACCAGCGCAGGGACCCTTGCCGCAGCCTCGCGTCCGCCGACCGCGGTCACCGAGCGCGCCCCGTCCCCGGCGCCCTCGGCCTGGAGCCCTCCCCGCCGCCACAACGGCGGCCTCTCCCGCAAGAGCACGGGAGGGACCACACTTTGTCCTTCGGTCCAGGGCCGCTCCGGGAGCGAGGCCACTTCCTTCCGCGGCACCAAGCGCGCGTCCCGGGAAGCTGGGCCCGGGCTTCTGCGCAGTGTTCGCCGGGGGTTGTGATTGAGGCCGGCAAGGGCCGACTGACGGGCACCCACCTGGGCGGGAGGGCCTCCAGGTCCCCGGGCGGAGAGTTTGTAAGTCCCGGCTGTGTCTCTAGACACGCGCGCCCTCTGCGCTCCTGCACTCCCTTTGGTCCAGCTCCCAAACTCCCGGCCGAGGGGTGTCCCGCTCAGCCCGCCCAGCGTCGCCCCAAGGGTCCCGAGCCTCCGCTCTTCATACGCAGCCAGCGGAAGAGCAGGGCAGGCAAGCCTGTCCCAGCCAGCCCCGCCGCCGCAGGTGGTTTCCTAGGAGCCGGCGCTGGAGCGGACGGGAAGGCAGGGCTTTCCTGCCCTGCACCTGCCGTCGTTTCCTGCCGGCCTTGCCTCTGACCTGAGCCCAAGTGGCCTCCGTGCCTATTAAACCAGTTCATGCCTTCACGGAAAAGCTCACGTTGTAGTCCCTACGAGGTCTGCGTGTGTAAGGTAGCACTGGGAACCCTGGATGCTCAGGGCTGAGCGCCTGACATTTGCAGTGACATTTCCTTCCAGCTACAGCTGGCACTGCAGTCAGACCCGGGCCCGGGCCCTGCAGGCCAGCCTGCAGGGATGCCCCCACCCACATCCAGAGCCAGGACAGTTGCCCGCCGCCTTCCCTCGAGGCAGACACTGGGTCCTGGTTAGAGAGACTTTATTATCGCTGTTCATTCCATCTACTGGGAGCACTGGATGAGATGACAGGCCAGCACGGAAGCAGAGGAGCTGGGGACGAGCCCCCACCCCTCCCTGGGGGGCCAGGGTCGCACTAGAGGGCTCTGGGGAGGCCCCCAGGGCAGAGGGAGCCCACGCAGCAGGCTGAGGCTTCCATCGGAGGAGATGCTCAGGTCCGCCCCGTGCCTGAGGCCCAGCCATGGGGAGAGAAGTCAGAGATGGACCAGCTTGGGGGCAGGGAGGGCAGGGAGAGGCAGGAGAGGGGGAGGGGAGACGTGCTAGTCGGAGGCGGAGGTCTCGGAGCGTAGTGTTACTCTGGGCGGCAGGCTGGCCCCGGGTCAGTCGAAGGAGATGAGCTGGGCTTCGCTGCCCTGCACCTGTGGGCCCTGCACGGGCGGCTGCTGGGCCACAGGCTGTGGCTGCTGGGGAGGGCCACCAGGGGGCGCCATCTGGGGAACAGGCCGTTGGTCCTCCCCCAGGCCCCACCCCCACCCCCACCCCCAAGTGGCTTCTCCAGAGCCCTCTGCTCCTGGCAGTCTGTCCTGTGGGCCCAGGCCCGGACACTGGAGGGAGCCCCCATCTGTCATGGGCGCCTGTGGGCTTCACGCCCCAGCGGGGGCCACAACCCGGAGTTCCCGGCCATGCCCACCAAGCTGAGCGGTTTCAGCCAACTCAGGTCACTGTGTGTGTCCAGGCACTGCCCACTCCTCCCAGGACTGGCCCCCAGGGGCAGCACGAGGGAGGCTCACCTGCTGGTACAGGGGCTGCTGCCCCGACATGTAGGGCTGCTGAGGGGGCTGCAGGGGTGCGTCCTGGCTGGGGAGGGTGGTCATGAGGTTCTGCAGGGAATGACAGGAACCCGGACCGTGAGAAAGGAGCCCTGTGACCTGGCACATGGGGACTTTCCGACTTGGAACACCAGCCAGGGCAACCCAGGGGAGTGTGGAGGGGGTGGGGACCAGAAGGGCCCGGCCCCCCCCCCCCCCCCCCCCCCCCCCGCCCAGGGACCGCCCCGAGGGGATGCGCGAGGGGCCTCACCTGCATGCTGTAGGGCTGGTAGCCCATGGACACGGCCGGGCTGCCCATGTAGCCCATGCCACCGGACTGCGGGGCCTGGGTGAGGGCTGGGAGGCTCTGTGGGGCCTGGGAGGCCACGTTCTGCGGAGGGAAGGAGCGTGGGGCTGGGCACCGTGCAGGGGCCTCGGGGGTGGGGGGGTAGGGCAGGGGGGCGCAGCCTCGACCACCTACCTGATAGCCCTGGGTGGGGGTGGGCTGGTAGGAGGAGTAGGCGGGGCTGGCGCTGGGCCCGGCTGGGCCCTGGGGTGCAGCCTGTGCGCCAGTGGCTCCTGCTGGGTACATGTAGGCGCTCACCATGCTGGGGTCTGGGGGGGAAGAGCAGGCCTGAGACCCTGGGGTCGGGGAGCACGCCCCGTGCTGGGAGTGCTGGACCGAGCTCCTGCCTCGCTCACACCCCCACCCAAGGGAAGTGCGTGAGGTGGCAAGGCGGGGGAGGACCCCTGGAGCTGGAGGAGTAAGAAGGCATAAACCCAGCTGTGTTCCCACTGAGCAGAGGACACTGCAGGGAGGGGACAGCGCTGCTGGTGGCTTTGGGAACCAGCACCCGGACTCGGGACAGTGGACAAACATCACCCTCTTGTGGCGGCCTGGGCTGCCACGGCCGAGACGGCCTCCTGTGAATTCTGGGGCCAGAAGGCCGGTCAGCATGGTGGGGCGGGGAGCCTGGGCCCTGGCCTGGAGGGTGTCAGTGCAGGCAGGGGGGACTGCGGGGGGGTGCCCACAGACAGCAAACGTGGTACCGTGCTCACACTTGGGGAGCCCCGCCTGTAAACCCGTTTCACCAAAATAAACGTGGAAAAGGTGACGGTCTCAGGCTCATCCGAGCTGGTCAGCGCAGCGGCCTGCCCTTACCTGCTCCGGCCCCGGGCACACTGGGGTAGGGGCTGCCACCGGCGGGCGCCGGCTGGCTCATGTACACGGTGTGCATGGGGGAGCCTTCCACCGAGCCGGCGGGGCTGAAGGTCCCCGGGAAGCTTGTGGGGCCCGAGGGCTGGTAGAGCACGCCTCCCGCCGCGGTGGGCATGGCCTGGAGCTGGGGACAAACAGGGCCGTCAAGGGAGCCCCCCTGGCAGCCACAGGCTGCGCCGGCGGGGGCGGGGCTGGGCGGGGCGGGCGGGGGCGTGCCTGGGCGTAGGGCAGGGAGAAGGCGGGCATCTGGGCCCGCATCTGGATGGTCTGCTTCTGCTGCTCCAGGCGCAGCTGCCGCTCCTTCTCCTGCTCCTGCAGCCGCTGGATGGCCAGCTGCCTCTGCACCTCCAGGTACTCCTGCGGGCCACAGGGCGGCCAGGTCAGCCAGGTCAGCCAGCGCCGGCCCGGCCCGGCCCGGAGCCCCCCGCTGGCCCATCACCCGCCGCCGCACCTGCTTCTTCTGCCGCATGATCTCCAGCTTCTGGGCCAGCTGGATCTGGCGCTGCCGCTCGGCCTCCTCGGCCGCCCGGCGCAGCTTCTCCCGGTGCTCCTCCCGCAGGGCGTTGAGCGCCCCCCGGGCATCGCGGATCTGCGCCAGCTTGTCCTGCAGCCCCTCGTAGTACACTGGGGGGGGGGGGGCAGAGCGGGGCCTGGGCATCGCACGCACACGCACTCGGGGGGTGTGCCTGCCCAGGCCCGGCTCGCTGACAGGGCGGGGCTGGTGTAGGGGCCGGGGTAGGGGGGACTTGCCCTTCAGCTGACCGTCCAGGGCTCGGCAGGCCACTTCCCGTCACCGGGACCACCTGCCCGGGGACTGAGCAGCTGCAGCCCCTGGGGCAGCCCCGTCCCAGGGACCCGCCCACTGCCCACCGCCCCAGCCAGGGCGGGAGGCCCTCACACAGTGCGGGGCCGAGGGCACCCGCAGCACCGGTGGGGGCAGCGGGGGGACCAGGAGGCGGGGGGGGGGGGGGGGGGGGGGGGACGTACGCCGGCGCTCGTCCAGCTGGTTGAGCAGCTCCAGCAGCTGGGGGTGCAGGCCGTTGACGGACTGGAAGAGGGACAGCACGGCCGAGTCGTTGGTGATGCTGCGGCCGCGCACGTGGTTGCTCTTCATGCGGTTGACGAAGGTGCTGACGGCGTTCTGCAGCGCCTTCAGGAACTGCGCGTGGCTCTCCTCCGACTCCCCGTTCTGGAACTGCTGCCGGGGACGGGCCGCGGGCCCCCGCGTCAGGGCCGTCAGGGCCAGCCTCCCCCGAGGGGGGCCCGCCGCTCCGGCCCTGACCTGGTGCTCCCGTCCCACGGGGGGGACCCCGGCCGGACACCCCGGCCCGGGGAGGCCGCAGGCCCGCCCCCGGTGGCGACACGGGGCCTGCCCCCCCGCAGAGGCCCTGCCTGCTGCTTTCAGGTTTTCTTTCTTTGTGTTCAGAGAGCAGGGGAGAGAAGGGGGAGACAAACGTGAACGAGTGAAACGCCGATCGGCGGTCTCTCGCACGCCACCGGCCAGGGACCAGGCCCGCAACCCAGGCCTTCACCAGGAATTGAACTGGTGACCTTTCGGTTCGAGGTCCAGCCCACAGAGCCACACTGGCTGGGGTGGCCCTGGCATCTCACTCCAGTGGCCTCAGGACAGGCTGAGCCGGGGGCCCTGGCCGGGGTCTGCCCGGGGCAGACAGTGAGTGGCGGAGCGCCCCTGCGGATGGGCGCTGTAGGCAGCTGGCACCCCGCTCCACAGGCCGGGGACGGGGGCTCACCTCGCTATAGGGGCCGCCGGAGGGAGGTGCAGGCTGAGGGTCTGTGTCCGAGAGGGGCGCCTGGAAGAGACCTGAGGGTGAGCCGGGCTGGCCTGTCCCCGTGCTCCCACCCCCAGGGCACACGCCACGTGCCACGTGCCAGAAGCTCGGGGAGCAAGCAGCCCCTCACCTCCACGGCGTTCGCGGGGGCGGCGTGCCCCTCCCCCGGGTGGGCAGCTGGCTCCGCCAGGGGCACGGGCGCGGACGGCGTGGGGCTCCTCCGAGCTTCCTCCTGCTTCTTCTCCCAGTAGTTCCGGTTCAGGTACCGGGCGAGCTGCGGGGGCAACACCAGGTCACCCCGAGGCCCAGGGAGCAGCGGGGAGAAGCTCCACGTGCGAGGAACTCACCTCGGGGTCCATGTCCTCGGCCAGCGGTGCCGACGAGTTCTGGGGAGACACGGAGGGTCTCAGGGGCCCCAGCTCCTCCCAGCGGTCACTCAGGAGGCTGATGGCACGGCAGTGGCGGGGACCCCGGAGTCCGGCCGGGGCTGGTGTGAGGGGCCGTGCGACTCCACAGCCGCCGACAAGGTGCAAAGGGGGCACCGCCCAGCCTCCCGTCACTGTGCAGAGGGCCCCCAACAGGCAGAGGGAGGGCTGTTCTCTGCCCCCAGGCACAGCTGCCCCACCCCCGTCAGACGGGCTGGGCGAATCCCAAGAAAGTAGACGCTGTCCCTGGCTGAGGCTGAGGGTAGGCAGGGGCAGCTGCCCCGGCTCCGGGGCTCCAGGGCCGTGAAGGAGGCAGGGCTCTCCCTAGTGGGGTCCCCACTCTTCTCGGTGTCCCCGCCCCACAAGGGGACCCCTGCCCGGGGCGCCGAGCGCCAGTGCGGCTGGGCCCTGGGGGCTCACCACGGGCGAGGAGTACAGGCTGCTGGCGGGGGGCGCCGACGAGGCCACGGGGGTGGGCTCCGCCTTGGGGTACGCGGTGTACGTGGACTTCTGTCTCTGCGGGGGGCGGGAGGCCCGGGGAGCGTGTCTCACAGGGAGCACGCGGCACCGAGGGCAGGGCCGCTCCCGCCCGCCCCAGGCACCTGGGCGTGCTCCCCCGGCACCCACAGACGCAGCGAGGCCTTGGGTCTCCCCGCCACCCCGCTCACCATCCTCTCCTTCTCCTCCGCCTCCGACTGCGACAGGGCCAGCGCCAGCTGCAGCTCCTCCTCCTCCTGCAGGGCCGTCTCGTCCCGCTTGGGGGGCAGCTGTGGGCAGGGCAGATGGGCAGGTGAGCAGGGCCCGGAGAGGCGCGGGGGAGAGGCGCCGGGGAGAGCCCCGAGGCCGGGCCGTACCTGGGACTGCTGCGACAGCGGGCTGGTCAGGTACTCCGCGGGCAGCTCCGTTGTGGGGGGGGCCTTGCCTTCCGCTTTCCTGCGGAAACGGGGCCTTGGAGGAGGAGCACCGCCCGGCCCCGCAGCTCCCCAGCTCCCCAGGGTGCCGCCTGGGGCTCCCCTGCGGCACGCCTGTGGGCTCCCCGGGCCACACTCAGGAGGGCGGGGCACCCTCTGTTAGTGGGCGCATCTCCTGGCCTGGGCCGCCTCTCCCGTCTCCTGGGAGCGAGGCTCACGCGTGCGCCCGGCTCGGCTGCGGCCGTCCACAGAGAGGGGACGTCCCGGCGCAGCGGCCGCGGACACCGCACAGAGGGGTCGGCCCCCCACTGACACTGCGCCCGCTGCACCGAGGACACAGCCTCCCCCCACCCGAGGGTCCTGTCAGCAGCGCAGACCCTGCTCCTGCCCGAGGGTCCCACTCAAGGGCCGGGAAGCCTCGGAGACCCCCCTCGGGTTGGGCGAGGCCGGCGGCGCCGACTCACTTGTTGAGCTGCTCGTAGCAGGGCTCGCACACGCGCACCTCCTTCTCGATGCCGAACTTGGGGATGGTGGAGGAGCGGGAGGAGCACTTGCCGCAGAAGATCTGGCCGCAGGCCCGGCAGTGGTGCTGCGGCGGGGCGGGGCGGCGGCTGCGTGACGGGCGGCGACCCCTCCCCCCAGCCCGCCCTCGCACCCCTCCAGCGCGGTCAGGCTGGGCCCCCGCAGGCCCGGACACCGCTGCTGCCACCACGCCCCGGACCGGACCTCCCACCGGAGAGAAAGGCCCCCGGAGAACGGGTGCGAGCCGTGCTGGGGGGGGAGGGGCCGGCGCGTCTGCTGACGCCGGTCTCTGCCGGCCCGCGGTGGGCAGACGCACAGGCAGAGGCAGCGGGACCCCAGCCCCAGCCCTCCGCCTGGGGAGCGGGAGCTGTACCCGACAGCACCGACCACAGACACCAAACCCTCGGCGGCCGCGGCCACCCCGCGGCGGGGGCTGGGTCCCTCCCTGCGCCCGGACCACAGCCAGGAGGGAAGGGGCACGCGCGGCGGTGACGGTGGCGAGTGTCGCCCAGGCCCCCGCCGCCCGCGGGCACGCTCACCTTGCGGGTCACCACCCCGAACTGCACCCGGCACCGGTGGCACTCCTCGGCGTCCACCCAGTCGGGGGCCTGGGGGACAGCAGAGTCAGGGCCCCGCAGTGCCTGTCGCTCCCCGGCGCCCCCAGCGGCCAGGCCCAGGCACTGCAGGCCCAAGGGAGCAGCCCCCTCCCAGCACTGTTCTCTCTCGGGCTCCGGAGCCAGAGGCCGCGGCCTCAGGGGCAGGCCAGTGCTCCTTTGACCCCATGAGCCCGCGAGGCAAAGGGCGCCCTGGACTGTGCTCCTGTCTCCGCCTCCTGCTCTGCTCAGCCGCACCGGACGTCCCCTTTGCGAGGTGACCAGCACTCCCCTCGGCCCCAGCCTCCTCCAGCTCCCCCAGAGCAGCCCCGCCCCAGCACCCCACTCACTCTCTCCGCAGCAAACATGGCGTCGCTCTCCTTGAACTCTGGGAAGACGTGCCCTGGGGAGAGGAGGCTGCGGTGGCTTCGGGGCCACCCCGGGGTGCGAGGCCCCCACAGGGCACCCGTCCTGGCCGGTCTGCCCTGACACCTGCAGGTCTCAGCACCTGCCCATCCCCCCAGACCTCCAGGAGGCACAGCAGACCGGCCTCCCTCCACCCAGGTGGCTCCCCACAGGCTGCTGGCCCTGAGCCGAAGTGGACCCAGGCCTGGCTCCCACCACGCCAAGGCCGCCCAGGTATCCCCTGGGTCTCCTGTCCGGCTCCTGGCCGAGTGCCCTCAAAGTCGGGGTCCCCAAATTCTCGTGGAGACACAGATCCCTGGGGAACCCTACATGCTTCAGACACGCCTTCCTGGGAGAGTGAACGTGAGCCCACAACCAGGTCCGGTGTCCACTGTCCGGGGCCTGAGGCCAGCCCACGAACGTGGGCGGGGCCCTTGTCACACCCCCTCGGCACAGCACTGCCCACCCCCAGCCCATAGACTCAGCCTGCTCACACTGCACTCAGGGGCCGACCCTGGGTGCTGCCCTGAGGTGCCTGCCCCACGAACTCCATCGTCACTCAATGAGGTGCCGGACCCGCCCACCCACCCAGCGTGAACACAGCCCCCACACAGCCCCCCTCGGTCCCAACCGCTGCAGGTGGCACCGCAGGCCCGACTCACCCTCCACCTTCATGATCTGGTAGGTGTCCTGGACCACCTTGTACTTGGGCTCGTTCCGGAAGGCGTGGGCCCAGGCCTGGATCAGGTGCAGGACCTTGTTCCGGACGCTGGCCTCCACCTGCCTCTGTGGGGGTTGGGGCGGGAGGGGGGCCGTGAGTGGCCGCGGAGGCAGTGGGTGCCACAGGGCTTCTTGGCCTGACCAGTGGCTGGCGAGACGCCGCTACTCCGGGTGGAGGTGAGGGGTGTCCCCTGGGCGGGGGCCTCGTACCTCTCTCCTCCCAGCCCCTGAGCACAAGCCCCTTGCCGCCGTCTGCCCCCCAGGGTCTCCCTGTGACCCCCAGGAGAAGCCAGGGCCCCCGAGGCAAAAGCTCTCCAAGCCCCGATCCCGGCACAACCCTGACCAGCCGGGAGCCCCTCAGCCTGTGCCCTGCCTAACACCGGCCCCTGGGTCCGGTCACAGCTACCCCGAGGGAGTCCCTCTATACAGAGCTGCCGTTTCCACCAGCTCGGACCACAGCCCGCCAGCCCCAGGGAGCCCTCTGGTGCCATCTGCACTCGGCACGCGGCAGTACGGCGGGAGAGGGAAGCTGCTTGACGGAGACGCCAGCCACCGCTCAGCGCAGGGCTTCCGGGGCCTCCTGCGGCCTGTGCACAGTGGGCACTCCCCCCGCCCCCCCGTCTCCGAGGGGGACTGCCTACCCGTGCAGGGGGAAGGCGGCTTCTAGCCTCTCCCGCTCCTCCCCACGGGCCAGAGCAGGGCTGGCCACGGTCACAGCGGGCCTCGGAGTGGCTGGCTGCCAGCCCAGGTCCCAGATGGGCCTTCGGCTTTGTGGGCCCACGGGGGACAGGACCAGGACGCCGAGGCCTGACCCACCAGAGCCGGCGAGACAGTGCCCGGGCCTTCACTGCTCCGGCGCCACCCCGGCAGCCTCAGGTGCAGGGGGTGCCCTTCCTCCTCAGAGAAGGGCCGCCCCACCTGGCCCCGCATCACACATCCCCCAGTGTCACCGCCCACATCACAATCCCTGCAGGGGGCAGAGCCCGCCCGGGTGGCCACAGGCAGGGGCCACTCAGGACAACATCTGGGGCTCAGAAGGGCTCTCACTCTTCAGCCCGAGAAGGGCGTAAAGCCCGGTCCCCAGAGCCTCCCCAGCGCCCCCTCCACAAACATGCCGGGCTCCCGTGCCCACCACTCTGAACCTCCCCGCCGATCGCACCCGCCCAGCTGCCCCGGGGCTCCCCAGGGCACTGCTCACACGCACGGTTCCTTCCGCCACCTCCCCCGCCACTCAGTGAGCGTGCCCTGCCTTTCGAGGCTCGGCTCCCAGCCCCGTGCCCGGGAAGCCTCCCCCCACCCCCCGCCCTGGAGGCAGCGAGGGGCTCCTGTGTGCAGACGTCACCAGGCTGGGATTCGCGTGACACAGGGGCTGCCGATGCTCGCCCGCCTGGCCCCGAGTTCCCGCCGCAGGCGCCAGCAAAGACCCAGGAGAGCGGAGGCCCGGTGGCAGGGTGGTGGCTCCCCTCCTCACCATCTAGACCCACCGCCCCCAGCGGGCGGCGCCCACCTTCAGCAGCTCCTTCAGCTCCTCCATGGTCTGCTTGTTGGCCACCTCGTCGTGCACTGTCTGGCCGCAGTTCTTCACCACGGACTCCATGACCTGCGGGGGCCACGGGGGGCAGGGGTGGGCCGCTGGTCGGGGCAGGGGCCCCTCTGGACCCCACGGCCGCCCAAGGCAGGTGGCTGCCAGCACTGCCCAGGCTCCTCCTAACTCCGTCGGTCGTCCCCAAGAACAGAGACCAGAGTCACGCTCCCCGCCCTAAGTGTCAGCCTGGGGGGGGGGGGGGGAGCAGCGGAGGGCCAGCTCCCGCCCCAGCTCTGTCGGGGCCGCTCTCATCTGCCCTCACGCTCGGTGCCCACGCTGTCAGCTGTGTGCAGGCAAGGGGGCAAGGCTGCGGGGACCCCTCCACTCTGCCGTCCTGACCGCTGGGCAGGGGGACCCTCAGGAGGGTGGGAGTGCAGGGCTCTAGTCACCTCCAGGGCATACAAGGCCACGTGGGGGTTCTTGTCGTTGACCTTCTTCTTGATGGAGCTCACGGCATACTTGGCCCTGAAAGGAAAGGGCGTTGGCAGGAGCGGAGACAGAGGAAGAGAAAATGGTCCCGGGTACCGAGACACGGCCCGGCTGCCGCCTGGCCCCAAGCTGCACAGGGAGCTCCCTCTGTCGGTCCCCAGACCTCGAGAACCCCAGCGTGCAGGCCACACAGCTCCCCCGGGCCATGGGCCCTGGGGGGGGTGGGTCACTGGGCGTGAGCGTCCCCCCACTCACTGCGTGTCCCCCTGGCGGATCAGGTCGCAGATCTGCAGGATGGACTCCCAGTCGGTCTCCAGCAGCAGCTGGCTGGTCGCTTTGTCTGGAACAGAAACCACAGGCCATTGTGGGGGCTCACCCTGCCGATTCCCCAGGGGGCTCCAAGCTCAACAACAGGAAGGACCGCCTCCTTCGCATTTTAAACGTTTGGACTCCAGGGGAAGCCCGGGGGAGACAGGCCTGATGCAGTGGGAACGAGGGACTGACCGACCGCAGTCCTGACCTAACAGGCTAACAGACGGGAAGCGACTACAGAGAAAGCCTGTTGCCCGAGGGTGCTCTCCCACAGGCCCTCTGGGAACTGGCTCCCCACGCGCCCTCACGGGCCGAGGCCCTGTTCCCCGGCTCATCCCACTGCGGGTGAGACACCGTCACTGCCCGGAGCCACACAGCTCGCTGGGGACGGCCAGGATTCCACGCCGTGCTGGCTGCTTCTGGACAGAATCCGCCACCTCATCCCCCGGAGTCCCTGCTTTCCCAAAGTATGCCCCAGCTGGTGAGGTTTCCACTGGGACAAGGGCCCCTGTCCTCCGCCTCAAGTGTCCTGAGTGGCCCCACAGGGCTGACCCCCTGACACCGGGCTGTCCCTCACAGCTGCCTCAGGCAGACGGGCTCTGCGGTGCGGCGGCCCCACGCCTGCTGGTGCAGACCTCCCTGCGCACCACCACCAACAACCGGAGAGGCCGGTCCGCTGCCAGCGATGACCCGGAGGTGACTGACTTCTGGATCCACCCCAGAAAGGCTGAATCACCCCTGGTGGCTGAGTCCCTCGGCCTGCACCTTCCAAGAGCAAGAATGACGTCTCATCTGCGGTCTCCTCCCAAGATACACTCGAGAAAAAAACGGGGGTGGACCGGGGTAGCCAGAGCGTCTGTCCCAGACGGCTCCCGCTGCTTCCCTGGAGGGCGGGACACGTGCCCAGAAATACTCCTTTTCCTTCCTAAAACCCGCGGCCCCCAGGAGGCTCAGAAAGGATCAGCCACAGGCTCCGACAGCCGGAGGAAACGCCTTCCAGAGCCAGCGGGCGCTTCCCCCGGCAGGTGGGGACAGCCGGCACCGCTCTGGTGGTCTGGTCCTCGGGGACGCAGTCCTCGACAGCGCGTGGCAGGTCCCGGGGAGATGTCACAAGCCCCAAACCCCAGGCAACCTAGGCGGGGTGTTTTGTGGTTTTTTTGGGGGGGTGCGATTTCAAGAGGTTTTACTCTCCGACCGAGTCCCCCATCTTCGTGACTCAGGACTTTGGGTCGGCCAGGGCAGACGCCCGTGGTCGGTTCCCGGGGACCTGCGGGATCCAGGCCCGGCTCATCTGTGAACCCCTCGCCCGCCCCGGCCAGCGCCCGCGCCCGCACTGCCGAGACCCGCTCGCGGCGCGCCCACCCAGGGCTCACGCGGCGCGGCGGACATTCCGCTCCGCTCCAGGACCGCGGGCGGGCCGCGAGGGGCGGGGGTCGCGTTACCTAGGAGACGCTCGAAGGTGCCGCTACCGCGCCCCATGGCGACCCCAGCCGGACCCGACGCCGCGGCCTCCTTCTCTGCGAGGCGGCGCGCCCCCGACTTCCGCTTCCGCCTTCCCGGCGGTCACGCGCACGACCGGTCCAACTTGGAGTCGCTAGGAGGGTGGCTTTCCGCTCGCCTCACGCTGTGCGCCGATTGGGTCTCGCCTGCTGACAGGTGAGCACCAAAGACCAATGAGCATCCCGGGGGCCAGTCGTATCCAATGAGAGCGGGGAGAAGGGCGGGCCTTGAGTCTCGCGGGGCGGAGCTACGGGTGCCGAGCGGCGCTACGCTTTAGGATGTGTCTCCTTTTGGGGGCTACCGGCGTGGGCAAGTCGCTGCTGGTGAAACGACTGCAGACTATCCTTCAGCGCCGGGCGAGGGGGACTGGAGAGACGGGGGGCACCTGGGGGTGGAAGGCCGGGGTGCGGTTGTCGGGGACGCGGGACGCTCGTGGGGCGGTCGGGGGCGGGGTCCCCTTGGGGGCTGTAGAGGGAGCCTGTGGGGCTCCGGGGAGACCCGGGGCGGGATCCGGACGCCAGCCGCCCTCCTCCGCCCCGCTTGGGGTCCTTGACCGCCGCGCACAGCTGAGCTCGCAGCATGGGAAGGGCGACCTGGGCGACCCTCCCCCGACGCGGCCCACGGTAGGCGGCCCCTTTCCGCGGGTTAGGTGGAAGCGGCGCCTCTCTCGGTTTGCAAAGTGGTTTGGGTTGTGAAGCTGGAACTGGAATCCAGCTGGCCGGTGCGTTAGATGAAACCCGGGGGGAGCGAGTGGGGCGTCCCGGAAGGAGCTGGTCCCCCTGGGACGCAGCTGCGGTGGAGGTGGGTGCAGGGCAGCGGATCCGCGCCCCCGCTTCACACACTGTTTGGGTCCCTGTCGCTGGTCGCCCCACAGACGAATCCCACTGGTGGGCGTTGATTCTCCGCCACAGCCAGCCGGGAGGGGTAGGGCCCGTGGGTCCTGCTTTAGGGCCGAAGCCCTGGAGGAAGGGCCCGTTGGGGGTTAGGCCGCAGCGGGAAGGGCCGGGCAGGCGGCCATTCAGGAGTCCTAATGGCGAAGAGCTCGCGGTGGTCTCCGCCGCATGTGTTTCCCCCCAGGTGGGCACCGACCTCACGGACCTCATGGCCCACAGAAGGATCACCATCCGGGAGCTGGGCGGGTGCATGGGCCCCATCTGGCCCAGTTACTATGGAAACTGCCGTTGTCTCCTGGTGAGTCGCCCTCTTTGAACTCGTTTAGGGACGCTTGTTCCGCGCCGGGATGGTCTAGTCCCCAGCCTCACTGTGTGCAGGGTGGAGTGTGGGTTTGCGGGCGACTGCGGGCCAAGGGAGCGGGGCCACTGCTGCCGCCTCCTTCTGGGGACCCAGCCTGGTCGAGAGCTCGGGGAGGCTCTCGGAGGGCAGTGCTGGTGGCTGCGGGTCCCAGCCTGGTGCCCGCCCTCTCCCTTGTGGCCGTGGGTGTGTTTCTGTTTATGCTCGAACTCTGCCTCCCTGGGTTTGTCTCACCCTGGCTCGGCCTGTGCCCCAAGTTTTGGGGCCCTTCCTGGGAGAACTGAGGGCCGTGTGAGGAGTCTTCTGTGTGGGCAGCAACAACGGACACCTGGTGGCTCCCGCACACCCCGTTTCCTCCCGCCTCTGCCTGTCCCAGGTCCTCTGTTCCGCCTCCTTTTGCCCTTCCTGAGCCAGGTCTGTGATGCCCGGGGAGGAGGTGTGCAAGGGTTGCCTCCATCAGAGTGGCCCTGAACTTCTTTCCCTTCCTCCCAGTTCGTGGTGGACGCCTCCAACCCCACCCAGCTCTCTGCGTCCTGCGTGCAGCTCCTGGGCCTCCTTTCCGCAGAACCGCTCGCAGGAGCAGCCGTCCTGCTGCTCTTCAATAAAACGTACGGGTCCTCGAGCTGAGGGGGGTGCAGAGGGCGCCCGCAGAGAAGCTCCGTGGAGTGTAGCTGGGAGGGCGGCTCCTCAGGGAGGGGACAGCAGGGTTGGAGTGGGCCTGTGGGGCCCCCTTTGACAAGGTGCCCCTTTTGCCCTTTGCCCCAGCGACCTGCCCTGTTACATGACCGTGGAGGAGATGAAGTCGTTGATCAGGCTCCCGGACATCATCGCCTGTGCCAAGCAGAACATCACTGTGGTGGAGGTCAGCGCCCGGACCGGCACTGGCCTGACAGGGGTGCTGCGCTGGCTCCAGGACACCCACAGAACCAGCAGGTGACCCCCAGGTGGGGAGTGGCCGGACTGCTCCATGCGGAGGAGGCAGAGGACGGCCCTGCCTGGCCTCGGAGGTCTGTTCTCAGGAAGACAGCTGACCGGCGTAAGCCAAGATGGCGGGCTTCTGTGTGCCAGGCTGCGGTGATGGGTAAACGGAGGCACCCAGGTTATGAACACTCCTGACAGCTGACGCTGGGATGAAGACTGTCCAGGGCGGGAGAGCAGGACCGCCCCCCACAGCGCTGACCCTCCCAGGGGAGCCTGGAGGGCAGGGGGGCTCCGATGGGGCCCAGGGGCCGGCGGGCTGGTGCCAGGCTCTCCGGGCCAGAGTCCCACTCACTGTGTTTCCACTGCGGCTGAGGGAGCCGGCAGGAGGACTGTTGATGGGTGGACGTGTCCCAGGGCACCCACAACAAAGGACCACAAACCCACTTAAAACAACCCAAGTTTCCGGTCACGGCTCTGGAGGCCGGCAGTCTGAAGTCCAGGTGTTGCGACCGGGGTGTCTGCAGAGTTGGGCCCTGCTCCTGGAGGCCCCAAGGGAGGACCGTTCCCGGTCTGTCCCCCAGCTCCCAGTGACGGTGGTAACTTGGGGTCCTTGGCCCAGGGCTGGCCGAACGTGCATCTCCACCTCTGTCCGCACACGGCCTTCTCCTGAGGACACCTGTCATTGGATGTAGGCCCCGCCCCA
Source organism: Phyllostomus discolor (assembly GCF_004126475.2). Classification (NCBI taxonomy): domain Eukaryota; kingdom Metazoa; phylum Chordata; class Mammalia; order Chiroptera; family Phyllostomidae; genus Phyllostomus; species Phyllostomus discolor. Next base: position 114,087,774 of record NC_040910.2, on the reverse strand, counting down.
AATCCAGGGAGCCCCCAAGGTCTGTAGTGACCTCGGCAAAGGCCGTCTCCAAAAAAGGTCCCATTTGCACGTTCTGGTGGTTACAACTTGGACGGATCTTTTGGGGGCCACTCTCCAACCCAACTCACTCTACTGGGCAGGGAGCGCACGGCCTGAGCCTGGTCGGCAGTGTCGGGCCTCGCGGTGCCTCTGGCCCTTCACTGCCCACAGCCTGGCGTCCCCCTGACTTGCCCCGTGAGATCATTCCTGAGCACGCCGCTGAGCAGTCATCCACGTGGATGACCTCCACCCGGAGGTGGGGTCCCCCTAGCTTTCAGACCCCCCAGCTTCGGGATTTGAGCAAAGCCCGGTTAAAATCATGAAGTGTTCAAAGGGCCTCTAAGCTGTCACTCATCAGTTCTCCGGCTGAGGGGTAAGAACCCCAGCAAAAGGGGGGAGCACAGTGTGAGCTCTGGGGCCGGCCCTCTGGGCGCCTGCCTGCAGACCAGAGGCCCCCCTTTTTACCACGAACTTCTGAATTGTGTACACCATGTTCTACATATTCAAAAAGTGAATTGAATCAACAAAATAAAAACAGCGACTGAGAACCGGGAAGGAACCTCCCAAGGTGCCATCGGAGCCCAGCAGCAGGTCTGTCGGCTTTCGCTGGAGAACTGAAGCCCTCAGCTTCGCCCCACACTGTGTCCACCCTACACTGTGTCCGCGCTCTTCACAGCAGACCTACTGTGTGTGTGTGTGTGTGTGTGTGTGTGTGTGGCAGGGTGAACTGTTATATCTGTGAGGCGTTTTCAGGGTAAAAGATGTGAACAGAAGAAAACCAATTAAACTTTAATAGCGAAAACCACAACAATACAAAGTCAGATACCTGAAGGCACACTTGTTTTGTTTTCTGTGTTTCCAAGGCCCTTCTGCAGAAGGGGGGTCTGGAAGCAACGACGCCCCCGCGTCAGCGAGCGCCTCTGGAACCCAGCTCGTGGTCCCAGCTCAGCGCCGCACCCCCACTGGGAGGGACAGGGGCCCCTCACAGAATCGGAGGGTGCACCTCGTGTGGGAACACTGTCGGTCTGAGGCTCAGACCCGTGTCAGAAGATCAGTATCTTCACTGGCCAGATATCGGGCCACTCTCGCTAACCATGAGCCAACAAAAACAAACAATCAGCCCCCTGGGGTTTGTTGGGATTTATGGTAAAATCCCCCAAGTTCACACACCAGTCTTAGTGGCCACCACAGGCGACCTCCACTCAGCTAGGGCAGCCCCCCTCCAGACAGCTCCCCAAGGAAACGAGCCTGGGGACTCGGCAGTGGCACATCCCAGGTGCTGACCAGCCCTCGCCCGGGGCACTCTGCTGCCCCACTGCGGTCTGCGCCCTGCCTCGTGCCCCCAGCGGTGCCACTCTGTGGAATCCAGGGGAGCCCGTGACGGACTGGCACTGCCCAAGTCCACGGTGTCTACAGTTAATCGGCAGTCAGGGGCAAGATGATGGGGTGGGCCCGTGTCCGTCTCAGCCTGGCCCCCTGTGTTCAGGACAGAAGTGGGAGCGATGCCAGGCTCGTGGGAGTGACACTGGGTGAGACTGGCCATCTCCTCCAGGTGCTGGCCCCACTGACATGGGCTCAGGACAGATGGTGTCCAGTGGGAGATGCGGGCCTGGCGATGGTCACTCAGGAAAGTACTGTCCAGAGAGGAAGAAAGGACAGCAGACACTGGAGCCCCTTTCGGAACGTGGGAGCTGGTGTACCGGGCTCCGGGTCCTGGGCTGTGTCCAGGGAAAGGGCTCTGATCTCTGGGCCCCCGACCCAGCGTGGCAGCCCAGGTCTCCTGTGGTCACAGGCTGGTCCCTGGCTGCTTCTCGGGCGGGCAGCGGGCTGACCGGGCCTCCCGCCACTCCCGCCGCAGCGTCTTCATCGCCCTGTAGGCCTGCACGGCCCGCGCTCTCTCCTCCGCCACGATCCGCTGCCGGGCCATGGAGGAGGCCGGGGGCTGGGGCGCACCGCCGGGGCTCAGGAGCGCCCCCAGGATCAGTGACTTCCTGCCGGGCTGTGGACCAGAGACAGGGGTGCGGCACAGGTTCAGGGGCAGGCAGAAGGCACAGAGCCTGGTTGGGAGCTGCTGAGCCCAGGGAGAATCACGCTCACCGGTGGGTGACAGACAGGGAGGTCCCCAGCCCTGCTCACCTGGCCCCTGCTCACCTGGCCCATGCTCACCCTCGTCCTGGGCTTGGCGGTCAGCTCGGGGGGCTGCAGGGCGACCTCGCCGAACTTCACCGTGTCTGGGGGGGCAAAGGGGAGTGCCTCAGGCCCGCTGCCCACGCACCACCGTAGTCCCAGCTCTTGAGCCACCGCCTGCCCATCCACTGACCAGGAAGGGGACAGAGGTGCCACTGGCCCCCGACCCCCACCCAGGGCTGACCCAGTCCCCTCCGGGAGCCACCTTGGAGCAGCTCCTGCTCCAGCTTCTCCACGGCCTTTTCCTCTCTTCTCTGCCGGACTTTGTCCAGCCGCCGCCGCCGGAACCTGGGGAGGAAAGCCCAGGGCCGTTCGGATCCCCAGCTCCCGCTGCACCGGGCTCAGGAGGCGGCGGAGGTCGCCCCACCTCGGGCAGGGCCCAGGCGGGTGCAGCCGTGTCCCCAGCCCTGCCACCGCCCCACAGCTGTCCACCAGACAGGGCTCCGCACCCAGCCGGCCAACAGCTAGGAGAGGGAGAGGCCATGCCTCCTCCTCGCCAATGGGGAGCCCAGGCCCAGGGGTCCCTGCTGAGGGCTCCCCAGTCTCCGGACAATAAAGGTGATGCTGGGAACAGAACCCCAGTCCACACCCAGGGAGAGAAGGTGGCATCTGCCAACCAGAAGGGGAGCCCTAGGGCTGCGTGTCAGGCTCACCCGGACCCCCACCCAAGCACCAGTCCTGTTTTCCATAGGGCAGGCATGTCCCGGGGCAGCAAGCCCCCCCCCGGGGGGGACAGGGCCTCACCCCGTCTCCACGCCCTACAGCTGCCAGCCCGGACTGGGCAGCTGGCCCCGACCTGCCCTGGTGCTTGGACCCCTTGATGGTTTCCCAGAAAAACGTCCTGACAAGGCTCGGCCCTCAGAGAGTCGGGGCTCAGAGCCTCCCGGAGCCTCTGAGGTGACAAAACACTGTAATCGCAGAGACAGTCGGGGACCCCAGCCCCCCGGCCCCCACTCACGCTTTCTTCCGCTCCGACTTCTCCTTGGGAGCCGCCTGCGCCTCGGGCCGTGGGGCCGCCCGGTTCCTGCTGAGGAAGAGCACGTGCTGGGCCTCCTGCTCCATGCGCTGGACGTAGGCCCCGTCGGACTCGCCCTTCCTCTGCTGGAACTTGGGGACCGCGATCTCCGGGTCCACGCCCTGCGCCTCCTTCTCCAGCGTCCTTCTGAAGGCTGCCCGGGCTGAGGACAAAGGGACATGGGGCACAGGGCCGGAGGGGCAGGAGGGAGGGGTGGCCCCGCGGCCGTCCCACAGTCACCCCCTCCCAAGGCCCCAGGACGGAAGGCCGGGCTCAAGAGGGATCAGCCAACCACAGTGGCTGAGGGGCTCTGAGATGCCCGTCTTGGGACACCCACAGCAACAGGGTCCCCACAGCCCTCGGGGACGTGTGCAGGTTGTCACTGCAGCTCGGCTGAGACAGGAAACAAGCTCAGTGTCCACCAGTGGGTGACTGCTGAGCGAGTCCCGCGTTCACACACAGACGCACTGCCCAGGTGGAGAGATCAGTGCCCTGGGGTGGTGCATCCCCGAGCCCAGGTGGAGAGGGTGCACAGTGGAGCCCCCCAGGGATGTGGACAGACCTGTACGCCCCCTGTAAGCAAAAACCCTGGACACTACACGTGTTGACGGCACAGCTTTCACGTCGAGTGGACTGGGAAACGTGCAGGTTTCCCTGTGCATGTGGGAGGAACACAGGGAAGGGAGCGGTGGTTTCTTCCAGGGGTGGGGAGGCTGCACCGCCCCTCCTACCTTTCCCATTCCGGGCACGTGAGCGTGTACCTTTTAAATGTCCTAACCAGAAAAAGGGCTCCTTCAACAATCCTGGCTCCTGCGTGCTGTCTCCCCCCAGGCCAGCGCGCCTCCTCCCTCCCCGCCCTTCTTGCCCGTTTATTTCCCTCTCCCCTGGTAGCCACCTAACCCCAGTGAAGGGCCTGGGGTTGCGACGGAGTCGCCGAACACCAGGGCTGTGAAACCAGCCCCGCGTCTGAGAAAACAAGTACGTGTCCACACAAAACAGAACCTCGCCGGGCTGCGTTCCCCAGCGTGCCCTAATGTCGCCTCTGGCAGAAGCTGAGGGGTGGCCCACCTGGCCTTGGGGAGGGGCGGGGACGGTCAGTTTGTCAGAGTGAGCCTGTCCGTTCCCTCCTTAACCCCCAGGCACCACCCACTTCCCTCCACCACGGTTTCACTTGCAGGAGCCTCCCCCCCCCCCCCGCCCCCGTTATACGGTGACCTTTCCTCCAAGCAAATGAATCTGCAGCTGCACCCATGGTCCACTCCATCGCATCTCCACTGCTCCCAGGGAATCGGGGCTCCCTTGGAGCCTCATCTGAAACCGCACTGCCCCCCTGGCAGCTGCTGTGGCTCTGGACACGCGGGCCTTGGGTCCGTCCTCCCCGGGCTCCCGCACCCTCGGACCACTGACACGCCACTGGATACCTGCGTGATTAACCTTTATAATGGTCACCCACGTGAGCCGGCACATTACCCTCTTTCTTTCTCTTCTTGTTACTGACGGGGTTTTTCATTTCCTGGCGGCTCTTCATAATCTCCCGGAGTCGGAAGGGGATTTCCTGTTCATCCTGGTTCTTGGGCTTGCAGTTCACTTTCTTCTTCTCTTGGCTAAGGAGGGGGACACGGGAGTGAGACGCGTCCGAGTCCAGCAGAAGCAGAGTCAGAGCCACCGGAGCTGGGCCTGGGAAAAGCTCCGCAGGCCACCCTGGCTGCGGAGGGGCACGCCGGCCGAGGCGGCGGCGTCGCCGGCAGGCTGTCCCTGAACTGGGTTCTCGCAGAACGCTCCGAGCGCCCCGGGGGCCTGTCGCTCCCTGACCTTGTCCATGGTGGCAGAGATGGCACCCTGCATGGTGGCAAGGGCCACGCCAGAGACGTTCGGTCGCGCCTCCGCTCGCCCGCTGACCCTCCTGCACGCCAAAGGCACGGACAGGGCAGGACGAGCGCCCCGGCGTGGGGAGAGGCGCGGGCAGACTTCAGGGCGGTGACACCCACCTGCGCGGCCTGGGCCACGGCGCCGAGCGCTGCTTCCCCTGCGGCGGCTGCTGCTGCCGCCGCCCTTGCGGCCGCCCCGGGCCCCCAGGCCCCGCTGTCCCCGCGGGGACCGCCGCTCGGCGTCCCGCTCGCGCCATCCGCACGCGCCGCCGTCCCGGGAGATGCTACTTCCCTTCCTGGGCACGGTCCCGCCCCACCACCGCCACTTCCGCTCCTCGCGCTCAGCCCTGTGCTCATTGGGGTGGAGCATCTTCCAGCCGAGCCCCGATTGGTCCAGGGGGCCGCCACTCACGGCCCGGAGGCGGGGGCGCGCGTGCGCCGTGGGCCGGGCCGCGGGCGATGGTGCTGGGGCGCGTAGCCGCGGGAGGCCGGGCGGTGGCAGCAGGTGTCCTCTGCTCTGTAAGTGCCTGCGGTGGCGGACGCGGCGGGGTCGCGGGGACTCGTTCCGGGGGCCGGGACAGGCCTGGGCTCGCGCCGCCGGCGGGCCGCGCAAGGGCCTGCGAGCCTCGCCGCCCGTCGGTCCTGCTCTCGCCAGGCACCGCTGCGGGTCTGCGAGAACGGGTTCTGCCGCTGGACCGAGCCCGGGGAGAGGGTCCGCCGGTTCTGAGCTCGTTCACCGGTAATACCCCCGGAGCGTCCGCGGTATGCGGGCCCTTTGGGGACGCCGCCCTGAGCAGGAGCTGATGCTCCGCGCAGGAGTTAGGGAAGTGAGTAAGGTTTGGGCTGAGCCCGCAGGTCCGGTGCCCTGGAGACACGCGGAGCCGGGCAGGGGGCTCCGGAGCTAGGCTGGGGCTGGAGCTGCAGGGAGGGCTGCGCACAGGCCTTCGGGGATGACCTAGGCGGCCTGGGCTTCTCCTGTGGCAGGGCAACCGGGACTAAGGGGGGAGGGATGCCTGTTGGGGGAGAAACTCGGGTCTTCTCGCCCACGCAGTAGAGAATTACAGGTCAGCAGGTGTATTAGCGCGCGAGCAAGGTTTATCAGTGATAAAGCGAATGGGCCTTGCCAAGGGGGGCGTGAAAGGCATAGGTTCAGGGCAGGGCAAGGGCAGGGCAAGGTAAGGGCGACAAGAGTAGAACTTCTGCCCTGGCTGGCGTAGCTCAGTGGATTGAGAGTGGGCTGCGAACCAAAGCATCGCAGGTTCGATTCCCAGTCAGGGCACGTGCCTGGGTTGCAGGCCATGGCCCCCAGCAACCGCACATTAATGTTTCTCTCTCTCTCTATCTCCCTCCCTTCCCTCTCTAAAAATAAATAAATAAAATCTTTAAAAAAAAAGAGTAGAAGTTGTATAGTTGGCGGGAGGGGGATGAAGAAGTTACCTATTGATGGATGGGTGAAGGTGGTGTCCGCTTCCACCTGGGGACAGGACTACACAAACGCAGGTATGAGCGGGGTCTGTTAGCAGGAATTCTGATCTTGCTCCCACTCCATCTGCACTTCTTGTTGGGAAACAGATATGTGACAGGAGGCCCTTAATTAAAGTTGGGGCAGTTGCCTAAGGTTATTTATGGCCCTGTCTGTAAGCATCAGAGTCTCCCTTGTAAAACAGATAGCGACCAGAGGCGGGCAGTTAATCAAAGTTATGTATGGGATTTTTTCTTTGAGCACTATGGACCCCCTTCCCTCCCCGCTTCTAGACCTTGGGATGAAGGCACAGTTTCTGAGGCTTTCTTTCCCAGCCGGTGGAGACCATACATAGAATTCAAGGGCTCCCTCCTCCCGTGCTAACGCCGTTCCTTGTGGGGTTCGGGACACCTGGCAGTATTACTGGACCGGGCCCAGGACTGCTGAGTTAGCAATGGAGGTGTGCCTCCCTCCTCCTCCTCCCAGCCTCGGTCTGCTGTCCCTCCTGCCTAACAGTGCGGTTGGTCGGATGGGCAGAGGGGACGGGCAGTCTGTACTGGCTGGAGAGGGAGAGGCGGCTTCCACCCCCGCCCCCGTTCCTGTTTGCCGTGGAGCAGAGTCGTCTTAGCTGGAGGCGCCCAGCTTACCCCCGCAGCCCGCGCCCCCATCCGCTGCAGTGCACACCCAGTGCCAGGCCCTGAACCCAGCCTGGCTGGAGGTCGTGCCCTGTCGGCCTCATGCTGGCTGGCACGTCCATCTAACAGGTGGAGACCAGGTCTAGAGGTGGCGCACCTTGTCTGAGGTCACACAGGGAGCGAGGAAGCCACTGCCAGGAGGCCGGAGCGCCCCCGGAGCTGGGGGCAGGCGAGGCCTCGCCAGCTTCCTGGAGACTCACAAGGCTTGTCTGCATTCCTAGGGGCCCGGCCGACGCTCCAGCGGGGACTGGTGCCACCGGCTTCCCGGAGGCGGCAGCGCTCCCCACCGGCACCGCAGCGGGACCCCAGTCTGGGAAGGCCGCAGAGAGTTCCGGAAGGACCATGCGGACGAGGGCTCCCAAACAGCGGCAGACGGCACGAGGCGCCCCGAGTCCTCCCCGCCCGGCAGGGGCGCCCCGGAAGCCCCGTACCCCTCCCCACCGGAGCTGCAGCCCCCCACGAACTGCTGCATGAGCGGCTGCCCCAACTGCGTGTGGGTGGACTACGCGGACGCGCTGCTGCGGCACTACCAGGACGGCGGGCAGCGGGCCCTGGCCGCCCTGCAGGAGCACGTGGCCGACGAGAACCTCAGGGCCTTCCTCAGGATGGAGATCCAGCTCCGCATGAGGAGCAGGGACTGAGCCGGCCCGGAGCTGCTGCCGGGGCAGCCCCGGGGCCTCCTGCACCCGCCGTCCCGGTGGGGCTGGTGTCGGGGGGATCGGGAGAATTATTTATTGACTGCACCCAAAAATAAATCAGTTCTCTGTGCTGCTGTCTGAAAGACTCCTGTGGCCTCGTCACAGGGCAGGAACGGGTTGTCACAAGAGGTTCCCTGGGCACCTTACAACCTCCGTCCACCTGTGAGAGGGAACTAAGATTCATTTCCGTGAACATTCACGTGACAAGGACCCCAGGGGCCCCCTTCCCTGCCCCAGCATCTCTGAAGTCCCCGCCGAAGGCTGGCCGTGCTTCCTGAGCAGCGCGGTAGCAGGAGGACCATCTGGTCCTGCGAGGCTGCCGCCGGCGAAGCCCCCAGGCCGCCTGGGAGGTTCCCCATTGGTCCAGCTGCTGGGGCTCCTGGGGAGACACCAGTCTGCCACCCCAGTAGACGGCTGCGGACCAGGCAGCAGGGCTCGAGCACTTCGTAGCCACCAGTCCTCCCAACCCACCTGAGGCACAGCCCGCAGGGCAGCTGGCCGAGGCGGAAGGACCCGGGGGCCTCAGGCACTGGCCTCAGAACCGGGGTCCTGGCGCCAGCCCAAGCCCTCACTGCCCATCCCGGTCACCTGCTCATCCTCACCCGTGGAGTGTCCCACCTCACCCCCCACCCCCCGCCTCCAGCAATGAATTCCAGGGTCTGAGACCAGTGTCCCGAACAGGGCAGGGGTTGAATGAATTTATGCCAGCCTTACGTCCTCGTGTGCAGGAAAAGCTGAGGGTGGGATCTCACAAGGGCTTTGAGCTGGCAGAGAGCCCTTCCCTCCCGTGTACAGCCAGGGTTCCCACGGAGACACAGCTCTGTGGACGAGGGGAGGAAGCTGCGCGGCCGCAGGTGGGGCCCCCAGCAACCACACACTGATGTTTCTCCCTCCCTTCCCTCTCTAAGAATAAATTTTTTAAAAATCTTTTTAAAAAATGTGGAATTCTAGAAGGCTTTCTGCCGGCACTTGGGGGTGTGTGTGCATACATGTGTGTGCATACATGTGTGTGCATACATGTGTGTGCATACATGTGTGTGCCTACACATCCCACCCGGTGGACCCTGTACAATCAGCTCGATTTCAGAACTCCCCCGTCCCCAACCCCCAGAATCCTCAGCGGTGGTGCCCGCCCCGGCGGCTCTGGCAATCTCATTAGCGTGGCGTCAGGGGACAGTCTTAATCAGCTTACCTGGCCGCAGGATAAATGCCCGGCAGGCACCCCAGGGAGGGAGGCCCGCCACGCACCCCTGTGGCTCCCTGAGACCGGCCCAGAGCTCGGTGAGTAGTGACCTTCCCCAGGGGCCTTCCCTGGTGGCCCCTCACCGAGGGTGTTGGTGGGCATCCACCCAGAGGGTGGGAGGCTGGTGGGCTCTGCACCGCCTCGCCCAGGCCCGGGTCTGTGAGAGCTCACCCACTACCCTGCTCAGAGAGGACGCCCGGCCGGCCCCTCCCTCTGCTCCCCCTGGCCAAGCGGTGGTGCAGGCCGTCCCCAGGGCCAGCCATGGGTGGTCCGGGAGTCTCGGGCCGCACACGCTCCGTCAACTTTAGTGGGCACCAGCTGGAGGGCCCATGGTGGGTCCACCCCAACCCCAGGGGCCCGGTACCCACTACGGAGCCTCCCTGGTCAGTGGGGCCCCCTGCCCACGTGTCTCACATGGTCTCAGCCCTGACACTCCAGGGGCAGCCCTCGGCAGCCCAGCAGCCTGAGGACGAGCAAGGGGACTTGGGAGACGGTGCCTGGGACGTGCCGTGCGCCGTGCGCCCTGTGGGAGCAGCGCTCCTGTCTGTCTGCGTCACAGGCTTCGCTCCAGAACCTTCTGGGCCCCAAGGACCTGAGGGATTAGTGTCCCTCCAGCGCTAATAGGCTTGGAGGAAGCCAAGCTGCCCTCGACTTTGGCCAAGGTCACTGGGGCTTAAGGCATTGGCGGGTGGAGAGGAAAGGAGGTCACCTGTGCGGTGGTGCAAGGACACCAGCTGGCGACCCGGGCTCCCAGAGGCGCCCCAAGCACTGTGAGCGGCTGGGGAGACCCACCGCTGAAGGAGCCGCAGCCCAGCCCAGCGGCATCTCCTGCTGAGCCAGGCGCCCCCCTACCCGGACACCCCCCTCCCTGGGTGTCCCCTTCTCCGCAGGGCACCGCTGCGTGCCTGGCATGCCACTGTGGATAGACGGCACCTGCCAGCCCCAGGGCTTGTGGAGGGGAGCAGAGGACAGGAGACACGTGAGGAGGGGTGCACGGGGGTACTCTCGCTCCCCCAAGTGGCCCCTGTGGAGCCCCCACGGAGGAGTGGGGCTGCTGTCTGGGTCACCCTCAGGACCCGCTGGGTCTCGGGTTTCGGGGTTTCCTCCGGTGGCTTAGGATCTGCCAGGGGGTTGGAGCAGGAGGGCTGACCCGGGCCCTGTCTGCTCTGCCCCCAGCCCAGTGTGAGGGAGTCCCGAGGCCAGAGGTCGCCGCAGGGTCCCTGCCAGACTGGCCATGAATTTGGAGCCGCCCAAGGCCGAGATCCGGTCGGCCACGAGGGTGACCGGGGGGCCCGTTACTCCCAGGAAAGGGCCCCCCAAGTTTAAACAGCGGCAAACCAGGCAGTTCAAGAGCAAGCCACCCAAGAAAGGTGTCCAAGGGTAAGCAGGGCCGGGGGAAGGGGTGGCTCCCGGGAGGGTGGAAGGACCCAGCTCCCAGCTACACAGCAGGGAGGTGGGGGGCTCAGCTGCCCTCCGCTGGCTGGGGTGGGCCCGCTGTCCTCTCACAGGGCTCTGGGGGGCCTGGGCTCCAGGGCGCCAGCGTAGGGGGGGGCAGGGCGGGGGGGCGGCAGAGTCTCCTGTAGCTCCAGCCACTGTCACCCAATGGGTCTGGGAAGCTTGCTCACTATCATCTAGACACCTGGTCACAGCCCACCGATGTGGGTCGTCGCTGCACACTCACCCACACCCGGGGCACACCCACAGCCCCCCACGTGCATGCCTGGGCACACCCACACACACTCCACGTCCTCAGAAACCTGCACCCAAGGACAGACTCGGCCCCACACCGCGCACCCCACTCCGTGCTCACGCTGGCCACCGTCTGACCGCTGTGTCCTTGCAGGTTCGGGGACGACATCCCTGGAATGGAAGGCCTGGGGACAGGTATGAGGACGCCAGGGTCTGCCCAGTTCCCCCCGGCTCAGCGGCCCAGAACGTCCAGGGGCCCAGCCCCCTCCGGCGTGGCCTGGCTCAGTTTTGTTTAGGGTCCCGCCCCCCACCCAGTCTTCAATTTCTCCCGAGCACCCAGCCTCAGGTCCCCCCAAAGTGGGGTGGTTTCCACACAGGGGCTTCCCCTGGAGTGTGGGGCGGCGGGAGAGGAGGAGGGGCACGTGCTGTCCCCTCCCCCGCAGCAAGGCCCGCCCCCTTCCCCCGAGCTCCCCTCCCCTCCCCCAGGCCTGCTGCACCCACGGCCTTCCTGAATGGGGTGCCCATTCCACACCCCCAAAGCTGGTGTGTCCTGGGAGGGGGGTCTTCACCACTTGGGGTGTGGACAGCAGGGCCCCAAGGGGGCTGCAGGGCCGAGGGACCTCCGAGCCATGCCGGCCCCTCCCCCTGCAGACATCACGGTCATCTGCCCGTGGGAGGCCTTCAACCACTTGGAGCTGCACGAGCTGGCCCAGTACGGCATCATCTAGCCTCCCCCGCGGTCCGCTCCGGCCCCCGCCCCGCTCAGGCGTCCCACAAAGAGGCTTGAGGGTGTCGGGATTGTACAGGTGGTGTCCAGGTGTCTGGAGAGCTTCAAAGGGCGTGACCGCAGGCCTCTGGACACCAGGAGCCCATCGCCTCCCCGCAGGACGCCTGCTGGACCTCCCGTCCCGCAGCTGGAAAACCAGGGCAGGATCTCCCAGCCCCGCCCCTCCCAGCCCAGCCTCTGTCCTGCTTGTCCCGAGGCAAGGACAAGCTGCCCCCACAAGCCATTCCCAGTTGGTGCCCCTGGGTGGGCGCCGTGGGCGGTGGGAGTCCTGGGGGCGTCAGAGAGAGAGACCCCTCCAAACCCACCGCGCCTGTGGGAAACTGGTCCTTTCCAGCGCGGCCCGCGCTCGCTGCCCTTGTTTCAGAATAAAATCTTCGTGCCCCCGCTGGCTCCTCTGGGTGTGTCCGGGCCTGGGGCGGGGCCTGGGGCGGGGTCTGGAGGGGGGCCTGGAGCGGGGCCTGGGTTAGAGTCTGGGGGCGTCGGTAGGATGAAGGCATAGGACGTTGGGGGCGGTAGGGCCAGGGCCAGCCTGACAGGGAAGGAATCCCGTGGAGGGCGGAGCCTGGGCTTGGGAAGGCCGGGTGGCCGTGGCCGGCCAGGCCAGGGCAGGGCCAGGAATGTGGCTGAACACCCCCCCCCCCCCCCCCCCCCCGCCCCCGCAAGGGTGGCCAGGCGGCCAGAGCCGGCCTCACCGAGGGGGCGGAGTGGACGAGGCCCAACAGCAGCTCACACTGGCGGAGGGAGCCCCCACCCCCACCTCCCGGGGCAGGGAGCAGGTGTGGTGACGGGGTGGGGAGGGTAACTCGCCCGGCGGCCCGGCGGGCCCGTCCGTAGTGTCCCCCAGAGCTGGGCAGGCCAGCACCTGTGACCCAGCAATTCTGCGGCTGACCACACCCAGGAGAAGCAGGCGGAGGCGCGCCCCACGCGGCCCTGTGCCGAAAGGCGCCAGGCCATGGTCATCATCTGGAAGCTGCCACGTGCCTGCCCACAGGGGCCCGTGCCGCGACCAGACCAGATGGTGCCTCTCGGGGAGGCCCCTCTGTGACCCTTTTGCGTGACAGCCAGGAAAGGCCACCCTAGGAGCGAGAGGCGGTGAAGCCCCACAGAGGCCACCGCAGGGAGGGGACCCGAAAGCCGGCGGGGCTGCGTCTCCACCTGGTGGTGGGTCGCAGGCGTGTGCATGGGGAAGAACCCTCAGGCCGCTCGCTGTGCATTGGTGCCATTTACTGTGCGAAGGATGCGTCTGCAGAAAGTTGGCTCCCTCCCCAAAGCGCCCTCTAGGGGCCAGGCCTGGGCCTCGCCCTCGACCGCCACGGTGGACAGCACAGAGGGAGGGCAGAACTCCAGGAGGGCAGGTGCAGGCCTGGGGAGGCAGGGCCTCAGGGTGGTGGTCGGAGGGGCTGGGCTGAGGGGCTGAGGCTAGATCTTGGAGGCCGGATAGGGAGCGGGCAGAGGTGGGGGTCAGGGGTGGGTGTGGGCCTGGGCAGTGGAAGTTGGAGCTGGGGGTGCCCTCTGGCCTGGTGGCCTTGTGGGCCCCCTCCATGGCTCCCAGGCTGCACCCGTGGGTGCAGCCAGCGCTCTGACCATGCTAGTTTGCAAGCAAAGGGGCAGTGTCAGTGGGTGGTCCCTGGGGCCAAGGCCTCTGAAAGAGTGGAGTCAGGCGGCGGCTGGGCCTCGGGAAGGAGAACCCGGGGGCCAGGGGCACAGCAGCGTGGGGAGGCCCTGCGTTCGAGGCACGTGTCCCTGGCTGCGGGTCAGCCCCAGTCCTGCTTGGCGGGGGGCCGGGCCCCGGAGCGGAGAGCCAAGGCCTTCAGCAGCTGCATGGCCAGCAGGAGCTCTGCCCCCTGGACCAGCACCACTGCCAGCACAAAACCGCCCAGCGCCCGGGCCTGCGTGCGAAGCCACCGCCGGAGGGGCGCGCCGCAGCCCCCCAGGTGCACCACTCTCTGAGCCGCGTCCTCCGGCAGGCGCAGGGCGCCGAAGCCGCACTGGTCGTTGACGGAAGCTCCCGCTTCCTGGGGGTCGAGGCAGCAGGAGGCGGGCAGGCTGCAGGCCTGGACCCCTGGGGAGCTGCAGTTGAAGTACCTGCAAGGGGCGCCCTGGTCACTCTGGAGGGTGGGGCCCACTCTCCTGCCTCCCCACGCTGCGCGGGGTGGCTCCTACCCGCCTCCACACTTCCGAGGCCACACCCAGGCACAGGCGCGTGCACACGCAAGCACACTTGGGCAGGACTGCATGCGCATGATGCCCACACGGGCCCTGGGCGTGGACCCACACACACCTGCAGGGGAACACTAACGGTGCACACACACACGCCAGGCCCAGCTTCCTGGGGTCGGCCCCGGCACGCGGTGGGCCTCTGCACAGGCGGGCAGATGGAATAGCTTCTGGGCTGGGAGGGGCGTTGCTAGTGAGATGGGGGAGGGGAGGGAAGCCCTGGGGGGCGGGGGAGGCGGCCTGCAGGGCAGGTGCTGCTGAGCTGGTCGGAGCAGGAAGAGCTGGGGCAGAAGGTGGGCAGAGGCCTCCGTTGTGGTCAGCAGGCCCCAGCAGGGGCGTGAGGGGCAGCGCTGGGCAGCGAGCAAAGGTGAGAGGCTTGGGAGGAACTCCAGGGCCGAGGGGAAGCGTTGTTCTCGACACACGGGCCCCCCCCCCCAGACACGCACACACACACACACACACACACATGCAGTGGCCAGAGAGCGTCCTGAATTTGACATTTGATGTTTTGTGTGGTGTCCTCACCAGAAAACACCCAAAACTGACTCTCTAATCTGCTGGCTGCGCTTCTCCATGAAGGTTCCTGCATGTCCACCTGGCTGGGCCTGAGTGTGCACATGTGGGTGCATGGGAGTGCATGCCTGTGGGTGTGCACATGGGTGTGTATGCACGAGTGCACGTGCAGGTGTGTACAAGCATGTGGGTGTGTACGTGTGGATGTGTATACATGAGTGTGCACATGCAGGCGTGTGTGGTGTGTATGCATGAGTGTGCATGCGTGTGAGTGTATGGGTGTGCACACATGGGTGTATGCATGAGTGTGCATGTGGGGTGTGTGTGTGAGAGTGTGTGGGTGTGTGCACGTGGGTGTGTACACATGAGTGTGCACATGCGGGTGTGTGGGCGTGCACACGTGGGTGGCTGTGGCCCCCCACCCCCATCCCCCCACCGCCCCGGGCTTCGGGACTCACAGGTTCTGCTCCCAGTCCCGGTAGGAGGCGGCCCCGCAGCACCGCAGCCCGAGCTGGACGTGGTCGACGAGGAAGCGCAGGTCAGGGTCGTCCTGGTAGTGGGTGATGGCCGCGCGCAGGGCGAGCTCCAGCCCGTCCCGCAGCGGGCCCCAGAGGGCCGCCACCAGGAGCCCCCCGACGGCCTCCAGCGCCAGGAAGGCCAGGAGGCCCCCCGAGAAGCAGCGCAGCAGGCAGGCGCTCTCGCAGAGGGCACCCAGGCAGCCCGCCAGGCTCACCGCACTGACCGCCAGGCCCCCCAGCACCAGCCCCAGCATGGGGTCTGTGGGCAGGGGGCCCCCCCAGCTGCTCCCCAGAGAGCCCTTGACGGCCAGGCCCCAGAGCCCGACGGCCAGGGCCAGCAGGCTGAGCAGGGAGAAGAGGAAGTTGGAGGAGAAGGTCAGGCACTGGAGGCAGCTGCTTGTCAGCGGGAGGTGGGGGGTCCGGCCTCCCCCCAGGCCTGTCCTCTGGGCCCCTCCTGCTGGACCCAGGCAGCTGGAAGCGAGGGGCGGCTCCTGGCCCCCAGGGTCCTGCGGAGGAACAGGGACAGGGGATCTCAGCCGTGCACCCCCAGGACCCCATGGCTTCTGACCCAAGGACTCGGAGACTCCAGACAGCCAGGAACGCGGGAGCCTCCAGGCCGAAAGGGCGCGTCCCAGCTCCTTTGGAGCAGGGACCCTGGGAGGTGCGTGCTCCACCAGCACACGCCTCTCCCGCACCCCTCTGCACCTGGGCTGGAGGAGGGGTGTGGTCCCGAGGGGGCTGCTCCGCCCAGGCTGGGGGCCGCCAGGTGGAGGGCCAGTGCAGGTAGCTGCCCTCCGCCTCCCGCTCTGGCGCTGGCCCCCATGTCCCAGGATGCACTCGGTCACCCCCACGACGTGGGTGCAGACACTGCACTGGGCCCGAGGCCGGGAGACCAGGCTCCGACCGAGAGGGGCAGGGCCTGCCCAGGGGCCCACCTTGCCCTCCAGCAGGACCCACAGGCAATCCCAGGGCCCTGGCTGTGCCAAGGCGGAGGGTGAAGGGTCACTGAATATTGGGGGGCCCGTCCCTCCCCTGGCCCCCCGCAGAGGAGTGGCCCACTGATCAGTGAGGTTTGCAGAGGCCGCAGAGCCTGGCCCGCTGGGCCCCGTCACGGACAGTCTCTGTTTCAGCCCTGCCGGTTCCCCTCCACCCCCAGGCAGGTCTGGGAGGGACAGGCCGCCCCAGCGGCCCTGCTTGGCCACACGCAGGCATCCGGTCCTGCCAGGGCCCAGGGCTGGCGTCTGCTGGGGGAAGAGCCAGGGAGCTGTGGCGGGTGCCCAGGCAGTGGTCGCTCCCCGTGCCGTCCCCCAGGAAGACGCTGCCCCCCCCCATACTCGTCCACCTCTGCACTGACGCTTCCCGGACTCTGAGCCCGGAGCGGAGAGGAGGAGGCTGTGTCAGGCCTCCAGACCCCCAAATCAGCGGGAGCACAGGGGCAGGCTGCTGGCCCTGCGGGTTGGGGGCCCAGGCTGCAGGGGGCCACGGTGGGGGCTGAGGGGTCACCTGCAGCTCCCTGGCCTCCAGGAGGGGCCTGTGTGTCCAGCACCTCCTGCACCCTGAGCTGCAGGGCGCCCTCAGCTTTGCAGAGACCCCCACGCCCATCCCTTGTCCAGGGCCTGCGCTGGGCTGAGTGACAAGGGCAGTGGGGCGGGGCCCCAGGGGAGGTGAGGAGGCTGAGGGGTCAGGGGTGAGGGAGGGGGAGGGGCAGGGTATGAGGGAGGCCCCCTGGCCCTTGTGGGCACCTTCCCCCAGGCGTGTGCTTTCCCCCAGGTGTGTGCCCTCCTGGGGGCAGGGACCCACCAGGGCTGTGTCAGATGCAAGGGCCAGGCCAGGTCACAGCACGCAGCCCGAGCAGGGCGCTAGGTGAGGTCGAGTGCCTGGTTAGTAAAACCCCTCCCCAACCTTAGCAGCTCCACAGGCCTCGGGCCTGGGGACATCCCCCTCCGGCTCGGGGAGGCCACCAGGGACAGCTCACCAGGGACAGCAGGGGGCTCCTCTCCCCCTCCTTCATCCTCCACCAGGACAGGCGTGTTGGTTCCTGCTGGCCTCTGGCTGGGACCCGGGGGCTGGTGCTGCGGTGTCTCCGGCTGCTCCGGGAGCTGGGAGCCCAGGGCGGGGCGAGCTGGGAGCCCCACCGGGACGGCACGGTCACAGGGGATCATGTGAGGAGTCACGTTGTAGGGCTTAGGGCGGGCTCTGCCTGGGCAGATGCGGCCGCCTTTCTTCTCCGGCCCGTGGGCTCCACGCTGAGGGGGCTGTTAGGGTGCTGGCCCCAAGGCCGTCACTGCGGGGCCCCGTGTGGCCCTCGGCCCGGCATTTCCAGTGGCTGCTCCCCCAGCGACACAGAGCCCTGTGAACTGGCTCACGGGGACAGTCCCAGGCCCCCTGCCTGCCACCGACCGCCAGCTTCCCCCCGACTGATTCCCTGTAAGGCCGAGACAATCCCCGCTGGCGAGAGCGCATCCTTCCTGGCCACGGGTACCTGGGCTCGCCCACCCTCTGAGCTCCTGAGGGGCGGGACCTGATCATGGTCACCATCGTGCCCAGAGCCGAAAGGACACCCGGCACGCGGCCGCCACGCGCACGGCCGGGCTTCAGGCTGCCTCCTCCCCGCATTGTCCACCCCCTGCCTGCCCCGGGCTCTGCCAGACCTGAGGCACAGGCTGGCCACACCTCCTCTGTCCCCTCTGTGGTGTGTGTGAGGTGGCCATGTGTACGTCGAAGCTCAGCCTGTGAACTGAGGGGTCACTGGTTGGATTCCCAGTCAGGGCACGGGCCTGGGTTGCAGGCCAGGTCCCTAGTTGGGGGCGTGTGAGAGGCAACTGATCGATGTATCTCTTGCACATCGATGTTTCTCTCCCTCTCTTTCTCCCTCTTTCCCCTTCTCTCTATAAATAAAATCTTAAAAAATAAAATAAAATAAAATAAAAGGACCCCTTGCAGCCCAGCAGGCAGGGGTCCGGGCAAGGGCGGGAACTGGAGACTAGAGACCATGTACAGTCAAGCTGTCACTCAGCTCTTCCCCCAAAGTGACACCCAAGTCTCATCAGTGACTGCACCTGGTTCCAAAGCCAGGCCCTCGGGTGCCAGCTGTCCCCTCCCCTCCCTCGCTCCATCTCAGTGCTGTCCTGATATTGGGACGGAGAGAGTCACCATGGCCACTGCTGTGGGCTGGACGGTGTTCCCCAAACTCATGTGATGAAGTCCCAACCCCAGGACTTCGGGACTCGACTTGGACACGGGGCCTGTGAAGGGGTCGTTACCATCAAATGAGGCCACGAGGGAGGGCCCTACTGCAGTGTCCTCACAAGAAGAGGAACCTGGGAGCCACACAGAGACACCAGGGACGCTTGAACACAGGAGGAAGGCAGGGGGACGAGGTGGCCGTCAGCAAGCCGAGGAGAGAGGCCTCGGGAGAAGCCAAGCAGCCTGCACCTTGGCCTCGGACTTCCAGCCCCCAGGCCCCGGGAGACAACCAAGCTAAGCCCCCCGGCCTGGGGTCTCCTGTTTCGGCAGCCCCGGAAAAACAAACACGGCTACGAATGTAACGTAAAAAACCTGTGTAGTTCCTTTGCGGTGCCAAAACGGAGAGGAAAGGTAAGCTACGTGTCACAGGGTGGCATGGCTGTTGCCAGGCGGTGCCCTGACACGGCCACGCTCAGGCGGCTCACCAGGAAGGGGCCTTGCCCTTCTGGAAGAAATATGTTTGGTGACAAGAGAAGTGACAATGTCAGTGGCCATTCCGTCCAGGAAGAACAGGGAGAAGTCAGAGTGGACCTGCCCGCCCCTGCCTGCCCCTGCATTCAGCCCCATGGGCCTCAGTGGTCCCTTAGGCACCCCATCGCGTCTCAGGCCCCTGGGGCTTTGCACGTGCTTTCCCCGCACCCTTGTGCACTCTGCCCTCAGGTCCCTGCGTCACTCACTCCGCCTGTGAGCGGCTCAGGCCTGCCCTCGGGGAGCTCCGCCCCTTGGGCTGCGGGCCAGGCCCCGGCCAGAACCTGACGTCACATATTTCTGTGCTGACGTGCGTCTGGTCTGCCTCCTGCTGGCGGATTCCGCCAGGGCAGGGCCCTGCCCTGTCCCCAGCGCGAGAGCCGCCGTGGGCAGAACCGACACACGGAATGGGTATCGTAGTTTGCCTTGTATAACACGCACCGTTTTGCCCACATATTTGAGGGGAAAATAAGGATGCGCATTATACGTAAGAGTAGTGATTACATACATAACAAAGGGTATAATAACCCCGGGTATGATGCCCATAAAACGTGGGCAACTGGTGAGGGAATGAATACGTCAAGTTCAAGTAACTGCTGTGACTGAGACCGTGGAAGGGACGGTGCCCCAAGCACTGTCACAGTGCCGGTCACAACGAAATCAGGTGGGGATGGGAGGAAATGACAGTGACAATTTCTCAGCGTTTTCCAGTACCACACTTAAATGAACACAATCGGAAATTGAACCACAGGGGTTAAAATGCATAGATTTTTAGCCTCTTGGATGGATCCACGAGTTTTTTACGATCACAGACATCGGGATGGAACACGAGGGGCCTGGCGCGAAATGAAAGTGCGGAGCTTCCTGTCCGGAATCGCCCTTTGAAGACGGGAAGGCGGAGCCTCGAAGGGAGCCCTAGGCCTCGGAGCGTCAGAGGTGGTGCGGGGCGCTGGCGCTGGCGGCCGGTTGTGGGACACGGTATCTCCGTGGCAAAGAAACGTTTATCTAAAACGCACCCAAAATCCATGTGCTTTTCTTAGGTTACATTCAGGAAAAGTTAACTCCTCTCTTTTTAAAATAACATTTAGGCCCCGGATGGTGTGGCTTGGTGGATTGAGTGAGCACCGACCTGTGAACCAAAGGGTTGTTGGCTCGATTCCCAGTCGGGGCACATGCCTGGGTTGTGGGCCAGTCCCCAGTGGGGGGCATGCGAGAGGCAACCACACAATGATGTTTCTCTCCCTCTTTCTCCCTCCCTTCCCCTCTCTCTAAAAATAAATAAACAAAATCTTAAAAAAAAAAAACCCATTTAGGCACGACGCCACCCTCCTGATGTCATTTCTCTGTGTCTGCGACCAGCGAGGCGTTTGTCTTGCCACGCCCCCAATCACAACCCACCAACGGTTATTTCTGTTTCTCTTCGGACTTTCCTCTGTTGCTTGGGTTTCTAGTAACAATCACATGGCATCAATAAAGTCTTATTTCATTTAAAAATTTTTTAAATTAAAAAATTAAAATTGATCTTGGAGAGAGAGAGAGAGAGAGAAACATCGCCCTGCTGTCCCACTCATTCACGCACTCATCGGCCGCTTCCTGCGCGTGCCCCCACCGGGGATCGAACCCCAACCTTGGCGTCGGGACGACGCTCTAACCCAGTGAGCTTCCCGGCCAGGGCTTGTTTCTTTTTTGCTTTAAGACATTTTCAAATTAAAAAATTTCAACTACAGCTGACACTCCGTGTTACTTTATATTAGTTTGAGGTGTACGTAAAGCTGTCTCCCCAAGGGTTTGCTCCGCGCGCGGCCGGGTCCCGGCTCTCCGCCGCGTGCAGGGCGGGAAGGGGCGCGGCGCGGCGCGGGGCCGCGGTGCGCAGGCGCGGCCGTTGGTGCGGCCGGAACCTGTTTTCGGGGCTGCGCGGCCGGGGGAACCAGTTGGCTGAGGCACCGGACGTCGCGGCTGTGGCTGTCGGGCGGCGAAGCTGGAGCGGCGGTGGCGGCGGCGGCGGGAGGCCGGGGCTGAAGCTGGGGCCGGGGCTACTAGGCCCGTGGGGAGGCAGGCGGCGACGACGGCCGGGGGCTTGAGCCCGGACGCGGGAGCGGCCGCCATGGCCGACAGCATCGTGAGTGGGGCCGCGGGCGGGAGCGGGCGCCGGGATGAGGCAGCAGATTTGCCGGCGCGGCCTGCGGGGGCCCCCGCGGCCCGCCCGCCCTCCGCGTTGGCCTGGCTGCGGGGCCGGGTCCCCGACCTCCCCGCTCGGCTCGTCCCCGTCCCGGAGCTCGTCCTCGCCGGCGGGCCGGGCAAGGCGGCGGATCTGGCGGCGCGGCAGCGCCTCCGCCCCAGTCTCCCCGCGGCGGGGGCTCGCCGGTCGTCCCCCGCGGGGCTCCGTCCCGCCCCGCCCCCGCCCCGGTCGGTGCGTTGTCACGACTCTGGAAGGCAGGGAGCGCTTCCGCCGCGCGGGGACCCTGCAGACCCCTGCCCGGGGAGGACGCCGAGCCGAAGGAGACGGGAGCCTGAGCGGCCGACTCCTCGCGGCGAGGAAGGGTTGACAGCCCCCTGTCTGCACAGGAACGTTGTGGAAGTTGACCTCCTGGAACTGGGACTCGGCGCGCTCCTTGTCTACCTCTTCCAGGAAAGAAAGTTACTGGAAAACCATAAAACCGGCCGCGCGTTAACTCGTGGAAGGTTTCCCCTGAGAAGTCAACGTGGCAGGAAATAAAATCAGCAGACCCGCTGGACAGGAGAATTTGGGTGGCCGTGGGGACCTGGGGGTGGGGTGCTCCCTGGGCCACAAGTGCGCCTGGCCCGGTCCGGCCCGGCCCAGGGGTGGGCGGGTGTCTGCGCCTCCCCTCGCCCGTCCCAGCTGGAGAGGAAGCTTCCCCGTAGTGACGCCTTGCTCAGCTCTCCAGCCGGCAGGCCCAGCCTGCAGGTGGCCCAAGAGAAACCCGACTCCTTTAGAACAAGAGTCAGTATTGGCTGGTGACTCGTCCTTGGAGTAGATTAACTTGGCCCTCGGGTCTGCGTTCAAGCTTTCCCTTCGCAGCTGCACACTGATCTGAACTGAAGTTGCCCCCACGAGCGGGTCAGCTGGTGTGCATGAGGCCAGACTCTGGGGGGGGGCGCGCAGGGGGACCCCTGGCCAGTTTTTCAGACTGGGAGGCATTAGCTCCGCCCCTTTGGAAGTTGATTCAGAAGGTTTTTTTTTTCTTTCTGGAGTTTAGAAAGGTCTTTTAGGAATTTCTGTGGGTGTCAGTGATTTCCACCTCACCAACTCTCAGACTCCTCCACGAAGTTTTCTGAGCTCATGTTCTCGTAGACACAGGAACCCGAGTTACCAGGAGGCTGTGTGTCCCTGCTGCCAGGCTGTGCCTTGCTGAGTGCTGCATTTTGTGGCCCGTGGTAGAAGCCAAGCCAGAGCATCCCCCCGTAGGATCCAGACCCCGGGGCCTGGCGCGGACACTGGGCCCGCTCGGCCGTGCTGCTGCCGGTCGAGTAGAGTAGCTTCCCGAGCTTCCCAGCCGTCCCCAGCCGAGTAGCTCCGACCTTCGGAGTGGGCGGCTCCCACGCTCGCCCTGGGAACAGGCCCAGGGGCCGCCCCGGAGTCCCTGCGGGGAGAGGCTCTCCCCTCTGAGCGCGTCTCAGCCGTGGAGACAGTTGAGACGTGGACACGGGGCAGCGGGAACCTCGTGCCCGGGACGCCTGTCGAGGAGTCGAGCCAGAGGGGAAGGGACTGGGAGTCAGGAGCTAAGAGCTTCCGTGTTTGCGCTCCACGCGGTGGGGGAGGGGGTGGGCCACTGCGGTTAAGGAGCAGAGGGTAGAGAATGTTCTGTGCTGCCCACAGCTGGGGCCTCGTGAGGATGGTTCGGAGCAGCCGGAGAGGCCGAGAGCGGCCTGGGGGCAGAGCCTGTCGTCGAGTGCGGGCGGCTGGAAACCGGAGGGACAGGCCGGCTGTTTCAGGGAAACCGGGTGGTCTCCGGTCGTGTGGGGGACGCGGGCGGGACGTGGGAGGTTGCCGTGGCATTTTGTCACGTGTTTCCGGACCCAGAGCAGAGTGTGGGGACTGTGGGGAGGGGGCCGCCCGGGGAAGGGACAGTTCTTGTCCAGCAGCCGCCCAGGCCGCCAGGCGGCTCACTCCCCCTTAGAAGCCTGCCAGGCTCTGCCCCGGGTCACGCAGACGCAGTTGCCTTAACCTTCAGGAGAGGAGGTGGCTGCCCCGCCCTGCCCCGGGGGAAAAAGGAAGTGAGGACTTCAGGGCTGGGCCTGTGGGCGGAGCCTTCTCGGAGCAGGGCCTGTGTGGGGGGACCCAGCCACTCGTGTCCGTGTGCGGGGCGGCGCCCCTTCTTTCTGTTGTGTTGTAACCCTAAAGGGAAAGATGGTTTCGTGTGTGCGTGTGTGTGTGTGTGTACACGTGTGTATGTGCTCACGTGTGTATACATACGCATATCGGTATACATGCATGTTCCCATCCACACACACACACTTTATGAACGACGGTTAGAAGTCGAAGTTGTGTTTTTCCGAGTGAAAGGTAAGGGCTGAGAAGTCGAGGACCCCGGCAGCACCCCGAGGGCACCCTCCAGCCTGGCGACAGGCCTCTTTGCAGCCACGCTCCGTCTTTGGGACGTGGGGGCAGGCCCCGCACCGGCGAGGGTGGGGCTGGAGGGGCCGCACGCCGCAGAGAGCCCGGCCTCCCTCCTCCCTCGCCCGTAGTCACGCCTTGTCTGTCCGTCTTGTCTGTGCAGATCATCCGTGTGCAGTCCCCGGACGGCGTGAAGCGGATCACGGCGACGAAGAGAGAGACGGCGGCCATGTTTCTCAAGAAGGTACCTGTGGCTCAGGTGTTCACCTGTTGGGGTCCCCGTTGCCTGGTCTGCCACCCCTGGGCTGGTCTCCCGAGCTGCCCTCTCCTGTCCCGGTTGGCGGGGCGGACCCAGGGCTGGGCTGTGCCGTGGTGGGCCACGGCGATGGTTGCAGGACCGGGCCCCACAGGAAGTGCAGAGCCTTCCTCGGGAGCAGTGTTCGTGAGCGAGTGACGTGTGGGGACGACAGTTGGCCGCCTGAGCCGCCGGCCAGGGCCGGGGGTGGGGGGGGGCGGCTGCTGGAAACCCGACAGGACGGTGCCACCTTGTCCTGCGGGGGAAGGCCCGGCCAGCCTGTGGCGCGAGCACAGAGCGAGGTGGGAGAGAGCGCCGCCTGACCGCAGGGGTGACCTGGGGGGAGGCCGGCAGGCCACAGCCCTCCAGCTGGACGCCTGTTTCCGTGAACTGGGTTTCGCTGGGACGCAGCCCCTTGCACTGCTTCGTGTGCGTCTCGCTGCTGCAGACCCGGCGACCGCGTGGAGTGGCCATGGGGGCGTGTGGCCCCCAGAGCCGGGCCCTCGCCGCCGGGCTGCTCGCTGGGGGAGTGTGCCTCTGCTTCCATGTGGCGCGGCGTGTGAGTCTGCTGCAAGCAGGCGGTGCCTTTGCAATGATAAAAAATAGTGTTTTTCACTCCTGATGAGCCAGGAATGGTGAACTCACAGGTGGTAAAGAGTCAGAGGGAATCTTAGGTGTGACGTGGTCTGGTCTCCTTAATTTCAGAAGGTGGGAGCCGGGGTCCTAGGGAGGGAAGAGGTTTGCTGGTGGTCATACTGGGGCTGGGATCTGGTGGGGAAGACACATGATGCTTACTTGGGATTTTGGTTTGTTAAAATTGATTTTTTTTGGGGGGGGAGAGAAACATCATTCTGTTGTTCCACTCATTCACGCATGCATTGGTTGCTTCTTGTGTTGCCATGGACGCCCTGGCTGGGGATGGAACCTGCAGCCTTGGTGTGTCGGGACAGTGCTCCGACCAACTGAGCTACCCAGCCAGGGCGGAAATTTGGTTTCTAAAAGGTAGTTGCTATCAAGATTTTAGTAGCGCTCGCTGCTCATGGGACCCTAGCTGTGAAGGGAAAGAATTAGGTGCAGTGGACAATGGAAGAGAGAACCTCTTGAGTTTTCAAGGTGTTTTTGAGACCCTGCTCTTGGCTCTTCAGTAGCAGCCGACCACCGTCAGCTTGCCCCTCAGATGGTGGTGGGGGGCGGTCGGCCCTGGTGTTGCCCTCTGGGCCGCTCCTGTCGCCTGCGGGCCCTGGGAAGGGTTTGGAGGTGGGAGGTTTAGTTGGCCTCGGGCTGCTTGGTCGCCGAAGCTGTCCACCCACACCGTGGCCACTGCTTAGGGGGAGATCTCGGGAGCACTCAGAAACGGGCACGCCTGGCTCCAGGCTGCTCTCTCTGCCGTGCACGCCCTTCCTCTGGCTGCGGCATCGGCGGAGCAGGCACTGGCCGTGCAGGAAAGTGCAAGGAAGCAACGGAGAGTCCCCTGAAATTCTGCCCCGAGCAGTGAGCGCTGACCTAGCATGTCATCGTGTCTGCACATGCGCGTGCACCGAGATGGGACGGCACTGATTCACGGCTGCATTTCGGTGGACCTGAGTCGTCGTCGGGTTGCAGGAGAGGCACTGGTGCACCGCTGAGAACGAGGCCTCTGCTGTCAGGCCCACTCGCCCTGCCATTCAGGAGTTCGTTGGTGCTCAGGTGCACGGCTTCTCGGGCTGATGTGGAAGTCCCTTCCTCACGACTCGTCTCCTGCACACGCGGGAAGAAAGGCCGTGGTGCAGGCGGTTGGGCGGGCCTCCTGCCACGGCACAGCCAGAGCCTGGCCCCTCTGGACCCTCCGGCCCAGCCTCGAGGCCGGCTGCTGCTGGGGGGCCCGCTCTGAGCGTCGGCCCGACAGCTGAGACTCCACTCCCCCCCGACTGATGACGGACGGCTCGTCTGGTAGGACTGTCGGGGGCCCCAGGGGCCCGGTCCCGGCAGCTGGGTGACAGGTTCACACGAGCCGGGCAGTGAC